>NC_138548.1:8015169-8394297 GCF_964273705.1 Natrix helvetica
CATTTAAGTAGTTCAGGTTATGTAAACTGGCTTAAAGATTGTTAATAGTTAGGGTTGTTTCAGCCGTTCCGCCTTTATTGCCCCGGCTATCAGCAGGTAATTAGCTTTCGTTTTCTGTAGGTTTTCAGCTATAAATCAACGCCATTTTGAATCCTTTGCCTCTCGAACTCAGCAGTAGTGTTCTTTTTAAAGAGATTTCTTTTTTTTTTTTTCTTCCCCCAATTAAAACTTAAAATACTTGCAAAAGTCTTGCTTCCTTCTTGGGATGTTAAGATGTTAAGATGTTAAGGCTGCTCCCGGCGACTGGTTCTGCTTTTTTAGCAGAGGTTATCAAAAAGGCAGGAGAATACAACAACTGCGAAGGGGGGCAAACCTCGTCAGACTCCGGACTCCGGAGGGTACACAAGGGCTCAACCCAGCAGCTGAATCTCTCCCTCATAAATTCCAAGAATTTACGAGTATCCGAGGTGTTAAAGATCGTAAAAAAACACCTCTAACTGTCTCTTGATCTGACAGGCTAAAAAAAAGCCTGCCATCGGCACCGGGAACAAACCGGAAGTCGCTCGGAGGGTCTTTTTGAGTGCTCCGAAGGCTTCAGGGACTGTCCCACTGACAAATGGCTCTGCGTGCCACCTGTGGCACACGTGCCATAGGTTCGCCATCACTGTACTAGTGTCTTGGCTGTCAGTGTTGGTGGAAGTGTGTTTTGTGGTTCCTTGATTAGCCTATTATTTACTGATAGCATGTTTGTCTTGGTAGTTTCTTGATTGTGTATTGTTGGTCTACTGTTAATCTTGGTGCTAATATCTGCTCATTTGGATATTGATTGCTGGTGAGGTGTTTTGGGGTGTCCCCCCTCCCCCCCCTTTTTTTTGGAGGAAGTCTGTAGAGATTCTCAGCCATCCAAAGTCAGGGTTGTCCCAAAGATGCTTTTTCAGGAGGCAACTGGACTTTCGTGGAGGATTTTTTTTTGAAGAGGTTTCACTTCTCCAAGAAGCTTCTTCAGCTGTGACAGAATAGAGTGGAATGGAAGGATTCCTTGCAGACAGCTGGTTGTTTGCATCCACTCTGTGCTTCAGACTCTCTAAAACAGGGGTGTCAAACTTGCGACGACACGTTACTGTCATGTGACATATTGCAATTTGCCCCCCCTTCGCTAAACTGGGGGTGGGCATGGCCAGTATGTGACGCATCCGGCCGCAGGTTTGACCCCCCTGCTCTAAAAGAACACAAATGACCAATTGTCTGCAAGGAGGATAAATCCTTCCATTCCCCCACCATCCAGTCAGAGTTGAAGAATCTTCTTGGAGGAGAAGTGAAACATCTTCAAAGAAAAACCAGAACGCCCAGTTGCCGCCTGCCTTTGTGAGGAAAGGGGACGTTCCTAATCTTGAGAGCTATAAAGTGAAGGTGCAGCCTGCCCCCCTGAGGTCTTGGGGTGTTCATGCCTTGAGCTTATTTTTTTCAATAGCAACGTCATTAAAAATCAGAGGGGGTCAACCTATTCTCCAAAGCACCTGAAGGAACAACCGATGAAAACGAATCGAGGAGAGAAGCAAACCTAGAACGAAGGAGAAATTTCCTGACAGTGAGAACAATTAATCAGTGGAATGGAAGTTGCCTCCAGACGTTGTGAGTACTCCATCACTGGAGGTTTTTAAGAAGAGACTGGACAACTACTTGCCTCCTGCTTGAGCAGGGAAGAGGTTAGACTAGAAGACCTCCAAGGTCCCTTCCAACCCTATTAATTCTCTTATAGCAGGGAAAATTAGACAAATACCCACTGGTAGATCTGCATCAGATTTTTCCAGCCGCAATTTTGTTTTTGCCTGAGATGATTTGGGAAGCTTATTGCAGCACTCAGAGAAGTGCCAATTGGTTTTTCTTTTATTGTCACAGTGTCTCATTTAGAAATATTAGAAGAACGGAGTTGGAGGGAACCTTGAAGGTCTTGTAGTCCAACCCCCTGCTTAGGCAGAAAACCCTACAACAAAAAAAGGCTATCCAACATCTTCTTAAAAACGTCCAGTGTTGGGGCATTCACAACTTCTGGAGGGAAGCTGTTCCACTGGTTAATTGTTCTAACTGTCAGGAAATTTCTACCTTATTTCTAGGTTGCTTCTCTCCTGGATTAGTTTCCACCCATTGCTTCTTGTTCTTTCCTCAGGTGCCTTGGAGAATAGTTTGACTCCCTCTTCTTTGTGGCAACCCCTGAGATATTGGAACAATGCTATCCTGTCTCCCCTAGTCCTTCTTTCTATTAAGCTAAACATACCCAGTTCCTGCAACCGTTCTTCATATGTTTTAGTCCCCAGTCCCCTAATCCTCTTTGTTGCTCTTCTCTGCACTCTTTCTAGAGTCTGGATTTAGATCCAGTCCAACCTATTGGGTTAGAAGGCAAAGCTTGAGACTTCATTGCTCATTGGCTTGGCAAGACTTGGGCTTCCTCCACTTTTGAAATGAGCATATTTTCCCCCCACGGATTGTCCGTCAGATGGAGCTGGATTCAAAGGGCCAGGTTATACAACTGCTATTTTGGCGATAACAACCTCAGAGCCGCCTTGCCTTCCTGCGGAGGATTTTTGTGCTGCTAAGTAGTTTCTCTCCAGGCCTCCAAGTGGGAAGCCGCAGGGCTCATTGTTGTGTTTTCCTTTCTATAATTATAGGATACAGGGTGGGTTTTTGTTTTTTTTCATTCTGTTCATTCCGTGTTCTAATTACCTTTTTTTTTCTGGCCAGCCCTCAGTTCTCTTTTCAAATCGATAGAAACATATTTTATGCAATTTAAAACAAAGCATGTAAAACAGTAAAAAGATTAGCCTACATTAGAACTTATAAAACAAATCAATAGCTCACCAGCAATGGAGCAGAACTGTCAAGAGGCTCCTGTGCCAAGGTGAACGAAAATATTTTTGAACATGGGTGTAAATTAAAACAAGGTTGGTGGGTCCTTTATTTGGGGGGGGGGGGGACAGGGCAGAAAAGCCTTTTTTTTTCCTGGATGAATGCCCAATGAAAAGTGACAAAATGTGGCTTCAGCAGGATCCTCTCCTAGCCCAAGTCAGTTGAAATTAAAACAAAAACTATAAGTTTGGCTGAGCTCTCTTTGAACAGTGTCTCCATGCATCAGTCTAGCCCCATGATGGCGAACCTATGGCACGTGTGCCCAAAGTGACACGCGAAGCCATGTCACCCGGTACGCACAGCCTTGTCCGTTTGTCTTCTGGGTTTCTGCTGCACATGTGCGTGCGATGATCAGCTGTCCTTTGCGTGTGTGCCAGTGCTGAAGACGGGTGTGTCCATGCACAGCGGACAACTGATCATCGGGGCACACTAGAACCTGGACGTTTGGCTTTTCCGGAGCGTGTATAAGACGCACCAAGATTTCGAAGAGGTAAGTAAGAAAAAAAAGTTTTCACCTTCCCTGGTGCCTGGCAGCACTCTGCAGGCTTCGGCAGGGCTGGGGGAAGGCAAAAATGCCCCCGTTTTTGCAAAAAATGGATGGAAAATGTTCCGTTGTTTGCAAAAACGGGGGCATATTTGCCTTCCCCCAGCCCCACCGAAGCCTGCAGACTGCTGCTGGGGGAAGGCAAAAACATCTCAATTTTTCACAAAAATGGCATGCAGGGGTGGGGCTTCGGGAGGCCAAAAATGGCTGTATTCGGTGTATAAGATGTACCAACATTTCCATGGTCTTTTGGGGGAGGGGGGCATCTTATACTCCAAAAATATGGTATATATTCTTTATAGAGAAAACCCCTGTTAAGACACCAACCTCTGTTTACTGTATTTGCTCCTGGGTTGCCCCACATAGTCACCCTGTGCCCACTCGGACTGATATCCCCCGTTCTAAGTTGAAAAGGCAGGTGGTCAGCCATGAGCATGGTGTCCTCATTTTCCGACTGCAGGAGTCGGATCCCATTCCCTAAAATGGACATAGGCAGCGCACATGGTGAACCACTAAGGTCTCTCTGAAATCTGTCAGCTATGTGAATGGTCACTAAATGGACTGTTGTAAATCGAGGAATACCCGTGCTGGTCATAATCCCCCCCACTGAATTCCCACCGGAGATCTAGCGTGAGCGAGTCCCAACTTGCAGAGTGGGGCTCTTGGAGATTCGCTTAACAGCTGCGGTTAAAAAAAAGGGTGGTAAAATGGAAGCAAAGCTCACTTAACAGCGGTCTCGCTTAACTGTGGACATTTTGGGGCTTGATTGTGGTCATAAATCGAGGACCATCCGTAGGGAGTGGTTGCACCCAGATATTTCCCCGCTGCTGCCATTGCTTCCGCTCCTGCTTCTCTCCCTCCTTTTTGAGGTCTTTTCAAATGAGAGTTTTTGCTGGGACTGTGGCTGATCAGATGACAAAAGGGTCAGTTGTGTAGCTTCGGGGGAACTGGGTTACGTAACTCCTTTGACAATTTGGTTAAAAAAAAGACAAAAAGCTTCAGAACGGAAACGTGAAACGGTTTCCTATTAGAACGTCAAAGTCTTGTGGGACAAATTGAAGGTAAAGAACCGAAGAGGAAATTCAATTACTGGGGGAAGCCTTTTCGTCTGCATCTATAGGTAGTTCAGGTAGTTCCCCACTTGCAACCGGTTACTTAGCATCTATTCGAAGTCATAACAGATCCCCCTAAAGGTACTTCTAACCCCATTCTAAAGTTCTAATAACCAGTTTATGACGTTTTAGCTAAAAAACGATGTTTACTTCTGGGTTTCAGCAAAAAATCCTATGGCGAATAATATGTTCTCTTCACAATGGTTATTTCATGACCACCATCAAAAATAAGTCTCCATTATGTTGTAAGTTAAGGACTACCTCTATTTGGGATCCCTGGCAGACCCCTGATAGTCGATGTCCCAGAGGTGCTTTTTTCCAAGAGGCAACTGGACTTTCTGGTTTTTCTTTGAAGACATTTTCCTTCTCATCCAAAAAGCTTCTTCAGCTCTGTTGTGACATGATTTAAAAAAAACAAAGTTACAGGTTACACACACACACACACACACACACACACACACACACACACACACCAATTAAAACAGTTTACATCAGGGATGTCCAACTTTGGCCACCTATCTACCGTGTTTTCCCCAAAATAAGACAGGGTCTTATTTTCTTTCGACACCCGAAATAAGCGCTTGGCTTTATTTTCGGGGAGGTCTTATTTTGAGGTGCAGGAGGCAGCAAGCGTGGTCGCCTCATGGCTGCTGCAGTATTTTCAGGGAAGGCTTATTTTGGGGGGAGGGCTTGTTTTATCGCATGTGCTCAAAATCGCGATTGGGCTTATTATGCAGGGAGGTCTTATTTTCGGGAAAACAGGATATGAAATGGTGCCACTGGGCTCCTTTTTTATTTCTTTGGGTGGGGAGGAAGGAGGAGAGACGATGGGGAGGGCTCTCTGCTCCAACCTGCTCTGGTTAACTCAACTGAAAGAGAGATCCAACCTAGAACTAAGGAGAATTTCCCTGACAGTGAGAACAATTAATCAGTGGAACGACTGGCTTCCTGAAATGATGGGTGCCCCATTGCTGGGGGGTTTTCAAGGAAAGATTGGATTGCCATTTGTCTGGAATGGTATAGGGTCTTCTGTGTGACCAGGGGGGTTGGACTAGAAGACCTCCGAGGTCCCTTCCAACTCTGCTATTCTGTAATCCCAAATGCCCTCTTCATTAGGAGGCTGCTTATGAGATGTGCTGCTATGGAACTCACAAGGAGAAATGATATAAATCCCAAGAGGCAGACTCTATTGCCCTAGTACAGCGATGGCGAACCATTTTTGGCTTGCGTGCCATAAGTGGAGGGGAGCGCAGGGGGGTTGTGTGTGGGAGTGCCGCACCCATAATGCAATGCACAACCCCCCAGTGCGCATGTGCGCACTACAGGCGCGACACCCCATTTTTTGCATGCTTTTTTTGCCCTCCCCAGGCTCCAGAGGCTTTATAGGACTTCCGGTTTGCTCGGAGGGTCATTTTGAGCGCTCCAAAGACTTGAGGGACCTTCAGGACACTTCCCTGAAGCCTCTGGAGCAGTCAAAACGAACCTCTGAGCAAACTGGAAGTCCGTTCCCGAACTTTTGGTTTGCCCGTAGGGCAAGTTTTTTGCGCTCCGGAGGCTTCAGGGAAACTCATTAAGCCTCCGGAGGGGGCGGGGGAGGCTCTTTTCACCCTCCCCAGGCTCCTATAAAGCCTCTGGAGCCTGGGGAGGGCGAAAAATGGCTTTAAAAAAGGGTGAACTCAGATGGCCAGCGTGCACATGCGCGCTGGCCAGCTTACAGGGCAGCGCCTCACGTGCCCTGACAAATGGCTCCGTGTGCCACCTGTGGCACGCGTGCCATAGGTTCGCCATCACTGCCCTAGTAATTTCAGTGATGGGCGGGAGGGCTACAGCCCAGAGTTATTAGTGGCTGACTGTGGAATTCTGGGAGTTGAAGTCCACAAGTCTGAAAGTTGCCAAGGTTGGACACCCCTGGTTTAAATTTTATTTGGCAGGAGAATACAATGCAAAGAACTGTTAACAGTATAACTAACAAACAGGTGTCTGTACCAACACTGGATCCTTCAGCCTGAGGACAGAACCATGTTTTAAGAGTCTTCTGGAAGGCCAGCAGAATTGGGGGCCAGTCTAACATTTGGGGGTGCAATGATTCAAAAAGTGGGGGCTGTAGCAGAAAAGACTCTCCTCCTGGGTTGGGCCCCATCAGCTGATATTTCTTGGTTGATGGGATCCATCCCATGACTTGGTGGGATGGGTGTAACTGGAGACAGGTAGTCTCTCAAATAACCTGCTCTCATATCCCACACCTGAACCAGGAAGGCACTTCTGTTCCATTTAGAATTGGGTTAATGTTCCCTGCCAAAGGCCCTACCTACCCCATTCATTGCAATATTGCACAATGTAAAACTTTGATAGGTCTAAATGTTTTTATAACCTGCTAATAAAATTTTTGATACCATCAAGAATTACTTGAATTATCAGTCATTTTGTAGCTCCTCCTTCAGATGAAAAAAGAGAGTGGATGTTTTCAGTCTCTTCAATTATTGATTGATGATTTTTTTTAACCCATAGATACACAGTTTAGCTCCAATCTTTACAAAACACATGCATTTATTTTAGTGTACACAATACACAGTAAGATATTAAAACAGCCAATGCATAATTTTAAAAATGTTTAAATAAAACACTACTACGGTTGTATTATGCGCACAGTATAATTACATTTCGGAAAAGCAGAGGTTTTTCGATGGATTTGTGTGAAGGCTGGAAGAATAATTGTTAGCAGACGTTAAGTTTAGAAGTACCGTCTCTTCAATCCTATCCATTGTGTGTGGGGGTGGGTGATGGTGGTGGTAAGCAGGTCACTTTTTAAAATTAACAAGAATGACACGTCCATCTGACTAGAAGTCTAATTAAAAATTAATTATGATTAGAATCAGTGTAGGACACTTCTGCAGAATTGCATGTCTGTGTTGGAGGGCTTACAAATCAAAGTTTCAACAGAAGACAGAACTCCCCATCACCTTGTCCCCAAAGCCTGGGAGAATAATTCAGACTTCACTAATTTCCCGAACAAGAGAAGAGTTCTTCTGGTCTTCTACCATAAAAGTCACTATTCATTGGCAGTAGCCATTGACCAGACCTACCTTTGGCCAAAGGGAGCTCAATATTTCAGAAAGGGGAAAGGAGCTGATGCGCAGTAGCTTTCTCCATCCTTCAGATAAGCTACATTTCAGTTGCCGGTCCTTGAACGTAGAGACTTCCGAATTGTTTAACAACACCTCTAGGCTAGTTGCAGTACAGATCATCAAGCAGCCCAGCTCATCGTCTTGAAGTCTTTTAAACACCACACTTCAAATTCTGCAGCCTTAACCATGAATGATTACGTGTCAGAATTGCCCGGCTCTTCTTCTCTTGATTTCAGAGGGGGGCGGGGGAGAGGAAAACCACAACCTTTCAACGGTGTCAATCACTGGATTCCAGCATTGGAAAGCTGTTGAATCCCAACTCTCTGCTCAATCGGAAGGAAAGCTGGCCCAACGTACGGCCGTCTAGCCTCTTCTACTTGAACGCATTTAGTGGAAAGAAGAACCCATCGTGCTTTTCAGGAACTGCCAGGCTCACCCCGCTTTGGCCGCCACTGGAATCTTTAGTGGGGGGCTGCGTATGTTTTTATGAAGAGGAATGGGACGGCAGAGGCTGTTTGAATTGCCACTTCCATGAATTGGAAAGGATCCCGGAGTGAATGGCAGTTGCTTTGGTGAGATGCACGATACTGGAATGACCCCAGCATCGCCATAAGCCTTTCCTGGATTAGGGACTGGCTTGGACCAACGGCTTCTGCTTCACTTCATAGATCTTGCCAGATGGTTACCATAAATTGCAGCTTTTGGATAAAAAAAAAAATTCGGAGAAGGGAAGGTGTGACACAACCCCTGTTGAAAATGATATTCCCCCCCTCTTCACTGGAAAGTGTCTGTGGAGATTCTCAGTCATCCAGGTCATGGTTGTTCCAAAAGAGCTTTTTCAAGAGGCCACTGAACTTTCTTGGTTTTTCTTTTGAAGACGTTACACTTCTCAACCAAGAAGCTTCTTCAGCTCTGACCGGATGGTGGGGAATGGAAGGATTTATGCTCCTTGCAGACAGCTGGTCATTTGCATCCTTTTAGAAGGTCATTGAGGCCACTTGGAGGTTTGTCTGTGTCCCAGGGTTACCTGAATGGTGCTCCTGGTTCTTGCAGTCTGCAATTTTGCCTCTGGAAATCCCTTCCTCCTCCCACCCCATTCCAAGGGTGCCCATCCCAAATTGTATAGCTAAAAGCCTGTAGAGATTCTCAGTCATTCAGGTCAGGGTTGTCCCAAAGGCAACTGGGCTTTCATGAGCTGAAGAAGCTTCTTGGATGAGAAGCGAAACGTCTTCCAAGGAAACACAGAAAGCTCAGTTGCCTCTTGGGAAAAAAAGCACCTTTGGGACCTCAGTGGAAAGATTTAGCTGACTATACCACAGTTGAGAGAGTCCTCCTATCTTCTGTTTGGTAACGGGGTTTTACTGTGCTCTACATGATGATGCAAAAAGAATGTGACACTTTTTTTCAGAAGATGTGCAGGAATGTCTGCAGATGCTGCCCCGGGGACTTGATTTTGTGCATGGCTGTGGCTCACTGAAACAATCCCACCCCTTCTTTAGAAGCAAGGAAAAATTGAACACAAGCCCTTCAAATAGGACAGCAGTGGCCCAAAATAGATAGTCGGATTGCTCTACGCCCAAATAGTGGGTGTTAAGGAAAGGCTGGGGATCGATTACAAGTAGTCCTCGACTTACGACCACAGTTGAGCCCAAAATTTCCATTGCTAACCGAGACATTTGCCGAGTTTTATGACTTTTCTTGTCATTGTTGTTCAGCGAATCGCTGCATTTGTTCATTTAGTAACCTGGTTGCTAAGTGAATTGGGCTTCCCCCGCTGACTTTGCTGGTCAGAAAGTTGCAAAAAGGGGATCACATGACCGTCGTAAATATGAACTAGCTGTCAAGCATCCGAACATAAGTCACATGACCCTGGAGATGCTGCGGCGGTCCTAAGTGTGGAAAAAGATCCTAAGTCCCTTTTTTCAGCGCCATTGTGACTTTGAACGGTCACTAAACGAACTGTTGTAAGTCGGGGACTCCCCGTATCTGATTTATGAAAGGAAGATTGTAGGAAAAGATGGTTAAATGAGTTAAAACAATAGAGATGGGAAGAAATTATAGGCTGAACTCTACATAATTTGTCTTTAGCGACACAGAAAATAAATACATCTTGCTGGGCCGCAGTGGGCCACTGATAGCACAGCTTTGTTGTCGAAACGTTGTGTGCTGAGTGTTGTTTCTCCTGCACAAACCTGTTTAGTAGTTATTTGGATTTGAGAAATAATTTCATGGCATTGATGCCACCGTAAACATTTTAAGGCTGCCTTCCTCTGTTCTGTTTGCACAGTGGTGTTAAGAGAAAAAGCCCAACTCTGGCACATTAGCAAAAATGTATTCTGCACTAGGCCTTTTTCCTTCAGATACCAAATCTTTGCATAAATGAGCTTCAGAAGCCATCCTGAAATGAGGGCGTAAAAAACAGCCCCATTGTGGTACAGAGAATTAGCACACACAAGCCTTTTGCCCATTATTCGCACAGTGGCATGACTGTTAGCTCTTTTGTGCCAAGTGAAAGGGGCAGGTTGCATATACCAGCTGGCACAGGACAGGAACAGCTGCTCCACATTGCTGCCATTTTAGGGTTTCTCCCTCCCTTCCCCTCGTTATGATACATTTAAATTTTACAAATACAGTAGAACAACAGAATTGGGACCCCGGAGGTTTTCCAGTCCAACCCCCTGCTCAAGGAAGAGTTTGGGGTCACCGGGCTGTTGAACTGACAATTGATTGGAGATTGTGACTCAAGAGGGAAGTTTCAAATTTTTGCTTCTATTGGGTGTAATTCCGGATCTGATTCAGAGTCGGAATTTGACCGAGTCCTTGCCAATTTAATGTCTTCCTAATAAATGGATTTGAAAAAGAATATTGGTGCCTTGTACCCAGTTCCTGCAACCGTTCTTCCTATGTTTTAGCCTCCAGTCCCCTAATCATCCTTGTTGCTCTTCTCTGCACTTTTTCCAGAGTCTCCCCATCTTTCCTTTATTATGGCGACCAAAACTGGATGCCGTATTCCAAGTGTGGCTTTGTCATACCTTAATGGGAACTGACCATTCAGAAAGTCTACTTACTCTTTTCAAGAACATTACGAATTGCTTAGTGGCTCCTAGAGTCCAGTTGCCTCTTTTCTTCCTCTGCATCATAGGAGCATGAAGTTGGAAACAGCTGCGTGGATTATCAGATTCAGCCACCTGTTCTGAGCAAGGATCCAACTTAAAGCATCCTTCAGCTGAACATCTCCACTGAAAGGGGAGAGCATTGCTTTAAGTAATTGGTTTCGCTGCTCATTGGGTCTTAACTGTTAGGAGGTTCCCCCCCCCCACCTAACATTTAGTTGGAATCTGTCTTCCTGCGACTTAAATCCATTATCTGTGTCTTGCACTCTAGAACTGGAGTCTCCTCCAGCGTGCTATCATTTCAGATATTTGAAAAGGGCTGACAGTCTGTCTTCTTTTTCCACAACGTGCCTAGATTTTTTACAAAAGTGTTGGATTCGGGAGACATTTTAAAAATGTATCCTTTGGGGGGGGACAAGAATGAGATTCTAAGTGAAATAGAGCAGTGTTTTTCAACCTTTTTTGGGCAAAGGCACACTTGTTTCATGAAAAAAATCACGAGGCACACCACCATTAGAAAATGTTAAAAAATTTAACTCTGTGCCTATATTGACTATATATAAAGTAATTCTCTTGAATAGGAATCAAATAAACACAAAGAAAGTATTTTTTAATTACTTTATTATGAAATAGTAAGTAAACAGAAATATGAAAAATTATAAAATACTTTATTCAGTGCACAACCTGGGCCTGTTTGGCTGAACACAAAGCTGATATTCTGGCTGGAATCGAAGAAAGACACACACGTAGCTCTTCGTCAACAGCTCTCAGTCTCTCTCTGTATTTAGTCACGCTGCACCTGCGGCCTGGTCTGGATCCGGATGCGGTCTCTCTGCAGTGCCGACTCCCGCCGAGTCCTGGTCTCCGTCCGTCTCCTCCTGCTCCGGTCCTCCTGGTGACTCGAGTCGCGACGTCTTCTTCTCTCCGCTGCTGCGCACACTGTGCTCGGGCGGGAAGGAAGTCGGAAGATGATGTCCTACTGTGATAGGTCCAGGCTGGAGTCTGGACCAATCACAGCCCGGACATCAGAAAAGTGGAGGGTGTCCCCCTGAGGAGCGCCAATCGGCGCCCCTGCTGGCCGAGGGTGGGGTCAAAAACCCCACCCCCCCATACCCAGGACACAGTCCAGCGCCCGCCTAGTGACATTTTTTTTTTAAAATCTTTCGAATTTTTCAATTTTTCCCACGGCACACCAGGCAACATCTCGCGGCACACTAGTGTGCTGCGGAACAGTGGTTGAAAAACACTGCAATAGAGGGTGCTTCTCATTATAGTCAGGACCTTGTCTAGGAGATATTATGCCAGTAAGGTTTTATCTAACCAGCATACATTCAGCAGTTGATAACATGGTGGTGTTTTTTTTAATTGTTATTATTTCTTTCTTCTCCCAGTGCAAATTTATTAAATTTGCGTGGTACCTTCCTTTCTTTATTTTTGCAAGCTTGCTGGTGAATCTGAAGTTGCTACAGAAGCCATTGGGAAATGAACAAGATATGATTTCCCCCCCACTATTGGCTTTAGGTGATCATCTTTCCTCTTCTGTCTGCGAACCCTTTGATCTAAACATGTCATTTAAAGCTTGCAAGATATTCACTTGTATGTGAGTTTCATCCTTTTGAATTGAGATATGAAAGAATAACAGAATAACAGAATTGAAAGGGACTTGGGGGGGGGGGGGTCTTCTAGTCCAAACCTTTGCTAAAGCAGAAAACCCTATATCATTTCAGACAAGTAGTTGTCCAATCTCTTCTTTAAAACCTTCAATGTTGGAACACCCACAACTTCTGGAGGGGAGCCATTTCACTGATTAATTGTTCTCACTGTCAGGAAATTTCTCCTCAGTTCTAAGTGGCTTCTCTCCTTGATTAGTTTCCACCCATTGCTTCTTGTCCTACCCTCAGGTGCTTTGGAGAACAGGTTGACTCCCTCTTCTTTGTGGCAACCCCTGAGATATTGGAACACTGCTATCATGTCTCCCCGGGTCCTTCTTTTCATTAAACTAGACATACCCAGTTCCTGCAACCATTCTTTATGTGTTTTTAGCCTTCAGTACCCGAAGGAAAATTGACTTGGCTGGCTTCTCGAAGGCTTGATGGTGTTTGTGGAGAGAGCTGCCTAGGGTTACTTCATTCTTACCTTTGCACCATCCCTGATGATTGAGTCAGACAAGAAATCTCCCCCCTCCCAAAATGTGCATTCTAAGTTTTCCGAAAATTACAGCATTTTTGTGATTTTAACATGAGGATGATATCAATGCCAGGGTTCTAAATAGCATCCAAAATTAAATCAGAGTCCGAGGCAAAGGATTGCTCAAAGTTCCAGTTTATTAAGAGAGCCATGTTGGCACATCTGGGAAAACCCGAATCTGAAAGCTTCCCGGTTTTCCCCACCCAGTTGAAAGTTCAAGATCTTGCCCCCCACCACACCCACAAGTCCATCCCATGGTCCAATCTCCCACTGCCACGTTGGCAGTTCCACCCATCCAGTTCCGGTCAGGTGTAGAGATTCAAAGACAAAAGATGACCTCGGCTTTCTAGAAAGAATGTTGTTATGGCTACATCTCATCTAACTCCGTACAATCCCCCCTCCCATTTCCCCACCATAGAAAATGCAGAGTAGAATAATAGAAAGTTTGGCAGGCCAAAGATCCAAAAGAAAAGATGGCTGCAGGCCTGACAATCATCCTTTCAGTCATGTCCAACTCTAGACGCTTCTGTAGGCCCAGTCTCTCCACATCTTCCCATATTGCACTACTTTGTACTAACGTATCTCTCCAAAACAGATCTGGAGCCCCAGAACATGTTTTGCGATCGATCCTTACATCACATATTCCATTGTTCCCTAGAAAATGCCATGGAGTACGGTATTTGTTGCTCTTTTGGCCTCCCATCACAATGCCATGATTTTCCCAATTGAAGTTTGGTCCAAGATTGATCGATTGGGTGAATTTTGACTTGAGAACAAAGAGGTTTTGTTCCTGGCATTGCCACCGTAGCTCTTAGGGCAGGGGTGTCCAAACTTGGGAACTTTAAGACTTGTGGACTTCAACTCCCAGAATTCTGGGAGTTGAAGTCCACAAGTCTTAAAGTTCCCAAGTTTGGACACCCCTGTCTTAGGGTTGACTTCAGGCTTTTCACGAAGAGCCTGCCAATGTCGCTTTCAGAGCTTGTTCGATCCTCTCCCGTGTCCCTTTTAATTCTTGTTTGGACTCAGGAGCAAACACACGGCCCTGTTCCCCGCATTTATCTCATTAGTGTCCAGAACTGGCAAGAGATGGCTAGAAGATGTTTGATTTACCCAGATGAAAGATATTTTTCTACGTCGTTTTCTTGCACCTTTACTTTGGCCTGCTGATTAAATGTATGGAGAACTTATATTTGTGAGTTACTCATGAGGTATTTGTGAGATAGTTATGAATTGGGGGGGGGGGTGCTATATGAATCTGATCAATAAATAACACAAATGACTTGAGGATTTAGAGGTAAGGGGTGAGCAGACAAGCGTGGCATAAAGGATTTCTTTCTATGAAAGAGTCTGTTTTTATTAGAAGATACAGTACAGATAGTCCTCGACTTACAATCACAATTGAGGCCCAAATTTTTTGTTGCTAAGGGAAACATTTGTTAAGTCAGTTTTGCCCCACATTTTGACCTTTCTTGCCACAGTTGTTAAGTGAATCATTGCAGTTAGTACCAAGGTGGTTCAGTGAATTTGTTTGTTTGTTTGTTTGTTTATTTGGATGTATATGCCGCCCTTCTCCAAAAGGACTCAGGGCGGTGTACAACATTAAAAAAACACAAATCCCAAAAGTTAAAAAGAAATTAAATATATATGCAAAAAAACAAATCGAAGTTATGGAACAATACATTTAAAAAATAAGTTAAAATTAACAGGCCAGGCCAGCTTGCTGGAAAAGCCAACTTTTTAGGGCGCATCGGAAGGACCGGAGGTCAGGGATTATGCGAAGCTACGGGGGGAGCTCATTCCAGAGGGAAGGCGCTCCCACAGAGAAGGCTCTCCCCCTGGGGGTCACCAGCCGACACTGTCTGGCCGACGGCACCTTGAGGAGGCCAACTCTGTGGGATCGTACTGGACGGTGGGGGGCTACTGGTGGCAGTAGGTGGTCTCACAGGTACCCTGGGCCTAAGCCATGGAGCGCTTTAAAGGTCATAATTAATACCTTGAATCGCACCCGGAAGACAACCGGTAACCAGTGCAGGCCGCCTAAAAGGGGTGTAACATGGGAGCACCTAGGTACCCCCATGACAACCCGCGCGGCCGCAGCCTCCGGGTGCTCTTCAAGGGCAGCCCCATGTAGAGAGCGTTGCAGTAGTCCAGGCGAGAAAGGACGAGGGCGTGAGTGGTTTCCCCCCTTGACTCTCCTTATCAGAAGGTTGCCGAAGCTGATCCCATGACCTCCCAGGCATTGCAACCGTCATACTTACGAGTCAGTTGCCAAGCGCCTGAATTTTGATCACGCAATCATGAGGATGCTGCAAAGGTCACAAGTGTGAGAAATGGTCATAAATCACTTTTTTCAGTGCCATTGTAAGATCACATATGGATGTATGTATGGACAGACAGACAGAAAGATTTAGATAAATGATACTATAGATAACTAGATACAGAGGGACAATAGATGGATGTATGGCTGGATAGGTAGATGATAGAGAGAGGTAGGTAGGTAGAGAGACAGACAGACAGATGTAGGCAGGCAGATAGGCAGGTAGAGATAGACAGAGATGTGTGTGAGAGAGAGAGAGACAGACAGACAGCCTTCAACTCAACTGATTTTAAATGGGCCATTGTTTACTCTCTTGGGTGCTGTTCTCCTTTTCAGTAATTATAGAATGTTAAAAGCTAGGTAGGGCCTCTTTTTCCCAAACCTTGTGCAGACACTGTGAAATTAATTTTTCACTTTCCAACATGAGTTGGATGGAGGTGACATTTGCAGAGGCCTCCGAGTTGCACCCTTTGCTCTTGGTATTTGCATTTTGCTAGAAGAAGGTCATGACGAGGTTGAGTAATCCTAGTTAACTACTATGCGGTAGCACTAAAGGCGGGAGTAATGCTGGCAATAGAAGAGAGGACAAAGGCCGAAGTGTGCGCATGACTGCAGAATTGTCAGGTTTTGAAATTCTCCAAGAAAAACCCAGCGATGGGAGTTGAGCACGGTGAAGTTCGGTGCAATCGACCCAAAATCACATGAACAGCGGTTTCGATATTTCCTAAATTTTGGGTTGATTGGGCAATTTTCCATTCTCCTTTGATTAAAGCCAAAGGCAAACAGATCACACCTAGAAAGGACAATTATTTATTTGTCAAAATAGGCAACCAGGTTTTTTTTTTTTAAAAAAAAGTAAAGGCCAGTCGACGTTGACTTCTTAAGTCATTTTACAAACCATTTTGCTTGTTTATCTTGCTTATTTGGGATTTCATGAGAATCTGTTTTCATTCAATATTTTTGCTATGTCCTGAAAAATGTTGTCAATCGGGTATGATAGGAAGAAATCAGTGAATGTCATTTAGTAAAAAATGCAAAGAATGATTTCACGGGGAGCAGTTAAGTTTGAATAGGGAGTACACTCTGAGCTTGGTGGTTTTCTTGCAGATGTTTCGCTACCATACTAGGTTATATCATCAGTGTTAGAAGGAATGGAGTTTGTGGAGAGGAGAAGGAGGATTGTGGGGTCCTTGGTGCTCTCTGAGCTTGGTGATTTTCTTGCAAAATCTTCATTACCTCACTAGGTAACATCATCAATGCCAGAAAACTGGCTCCCTTCTAGACTGATGATGTTTCCTAGTTGGGCCATGAAACATCTGCCAGAAAACAACCAAGATCAGAGAGTACCAAGGATCCCCCCTCCTCTCCCCCCTCCACACTTCAATCCTAAACTACATCTATTCTCCTCAATAGGCATCATTCTCTTCAATAGGGATTACAACCAGAAAGAATGGGAAATTGTCTGGGGTTTGTTTTGTTCTGAAAATAAGATTTTAGTGGTTTAAATGCTTGAAAGCAAGGCCTTTTAAAAAAAACCAATCTAAGGGGCTTTGACATATAGAAGAGAAGGTCCCCATGGAACAAAGCGCTTTTGACTTCGATGCGCTGCCTTTCTAATACTTCTGCCTTGTCGTTTTTAAAAAAAAATATGATTTACGATTTTGTCTTCGCATCCTAAGATGTTTGGCCTGTCTTCCTCTTTCTTTGACACAGTCGTTTAATTTTAAACTCAACGGGCATTTTGATTATTTATTTTCATTGTTCTTGGCAATAATTCTAAGCTGTTAGACAGGAAAATTGTATTCAAAAATGCTGTTTCACACTTTTATTGTTTGATGATGTGGAGTGATAGAAAATAACACATTTGCTTGCCTTTATAGTCGGGTAATTATTCACATCCATCACCCTATTCTAAGGGAATAAACATCGCCCAAAAGAAATTGCACTATTAATAGCAATCTCTTCAGTAAGAATAAGAGGCATTTTTCTTGTGGGATTGTCCAATTCAGAGATCCCAGGAAAGCAACGATAAAGCTTCAGCTTTTTGCTAAACCAAAGATTTTATAATCTCCTTCCATTTCAAACAGGAGGGTGGATTCTTAGGCTGTGAATCAACGAATCAGGTCCAGAATACTAAAAGAAGGTAGATCTGTCATTAAAGCCAAGCTGAGATATATACATTACTCCTTTCCTTAGCAGTTAAAGGGCTGCAGCTGTCATCATCCCTGCTCATTAAACATGTTGATTAGTTTATTTAGATTTGGGGTCCTGCAACATTTAAAAACTGCAATTTTTAAATATATCGTATTTTTCCGAGTATAAGACGCACCTTTTTTCCTCAAAAAAGAGGCTGAAAATCTGGGTGCGTCTTATACACCAAATGCAGCATTTTTTGCCTCCCGAAGCCCCGCCCCTTCACTAAAATGGCCATGCAGAGCCTTTAGGAGGCTTATAGAGTGCTCCTGGGGGCTGGGGGGGGCAGAAATGAGCAAAAAACAGGCCTTTTTGCCCCCCCCCCCCAGCCCCCAGGAGCATTCTATAAGCCTCCTAAAGCCTATGCATGCAATTTCTTTGACAAAATACGGGCCCATTTTCATGAAAAACGGGCCATTTTTTGCTCGTTTTTGCCCCCTCCCCCCCGGAGCACTCTGCAAGCCCCCCAAGGCTATTCATGCATTTTTTGGGGGGGGGAATGGGCTTGTTTTCATGCAAAACAGGCCGTTTTTGGGAGGTTTGCAGAGTGCCAAAACTTTTTTTTTGCCTTCTGCAAAGCTCTTTAACTGATTGATGAGAATTACATTGATCAAGTGCTGTGCCAGCAGAAACACCTCCCTATCTACTGGATTTCTCTCTCTCTCTATTTCGCTCTCTCTATTCCTCTACCTACCTACCTACACACACTCACTCTCTCCCTCCCTCCCTACTGTATTTCTCTCTCTCTCTCTCTCTATTTCTCTCTCTCTCTATTCCTTTATCTACCTACCTACCTACCTACCTACTTAACTACTTTCTCTCTCTCCCTACCTATCTACGGTATTTCTCTCTTTCTCTCCCTGTCTATCTATCTATCTACCTACTTTTTTTAAAAAAATTGCCTCTTCAAAACCTTGGTCCGTCTTATACTCCGGTGCGTCTCATACTCCGAAAAATAATAACTACCGGTTTCACTTGTATATTTGTTCCACTCTTCCCCCCCCCCACCAGTTGTTTTCAGCAAAATATTGAATAATTAACATTGACAGTGAGAATTGCATAATTACGGCCCTTAAACTTTGAAGTCCCAAAATGTCCCATGAAAGGATGCAAACGGATTATCGGAGCAAATGTTTGGTACAGGTAGTCCTCGACTTACAACAGTTTATTTAGGGACCGTTCAAAGTTACAACGGCCCCGAAAAAGTGACTTACGACCATTTTTCACATTTAACAGCCGTTGCAGCATCCCCGTGGCCACTTAATAAAAATTTGGTGCTTGGCAACTGGCTTATATTTATGAGGTTTGTAGTGCCTTTACAGCCATGTTACTAGGTTAACAACTGCAGTGATTCACTTACCAACTGCAGCAAGCAAGGTCGTAAAATGGAGCAAAACTCATTTAACCAATGTGTTGCTTAGCAACAGAAATTTTAGGTTCAGTTGTGGTTGTAAATCAAGGACTGCCTGTACACTGGGAATATGCTGTTTTCCCACCATCATTCAACCATCTCTCCCACAAAGTAAGTAAGAGAACACATTATGCAGTTACTTTTGCTTCTTTTAATGGACAACAATTCTTGCAATCAGGCTCCTATCAATTCTTTTTCTATCACCAATTGTATATTTTAACAGCCATATTCTTCTCTTAGCAAACATTCCGCTCATCTATTTCTTCTAGTTCTTTGCAGTTTATATTTATAATCATTATAATCATTTAAGTTTTTTTGATGATTGATAGATTAATGTTCAGGTCTTTAGTCTTGGTTGCATCTGTGTAACATTCACTATGCGTCATTTGGGTTCTTGGCTAATAAGATAGGATGGTTAAAAAGTAAGCTTAAATTCACATCTGCTCTTAATGCCACCAGATACATTCTTTATACATTTATGGCTAAACACATTAAACCACCAAAAGAACATCAGAGCTCTTTCTCCTTCTCTCTGCTATTATGGATGTATTTGATGAATATCTGCAGAGAAGTGGAAGTAGGAATGAAAGAACTAAAGTGCATGTCAAAAAGTAAACATTTAAGTTGTTAAAGGGGTGCACAGCTAGTCCTCAATTTATAACCACAGTTGAGTCTGTTGCTAAGCAAGGATGTTGAGTGAGTTGCGTCCCGTTTTACAACTTTCCCCACACCATTGTTAAGCAACTTAACAATTTCAGTTGCTAAGAGAATCATTGGGTCCAATCAAGCGAATCTGGCTTTATTGACTTTGCTTGTCAGAAGCCAGCCGGGAAAGTTAACAAGTGGCGATCACATGATCCTCGGAGGCTGCAACTGTCATAAGTACCTGCCAGTTGCCAAGCTCACACAGGGAACCAAGGAAATGACAACAGGTCCAAATAGCTTGAATTTCCACAAACTTTGGGACCTTGATTCCAGAGTGTGTAGTTTAAGGAATTGGGAACTGGCTTATATGAATGAGACAGCCCCCCCCCAACCCCTCCCGAATTGGAGCCTAAGAGGAAGCTGAAACAAGAAACATCGGATTGCTTTGAAAGACCAAATATAGGTAGTCCTCAGCTTACAACCACAATTTAGCTCAAATTTTCTTGTTAAGTGAGACATTTGTTAAATGGATTCCCCCCCCCCCATTTTACAACTTTCCTTATCACAGTTGTTAAGTGAATCTGGCTTCCCCGTTGACTTTGTTCGTCAGCCGGTTGCAAACGGGGATGACGTGACCCTGGGCTGCCCTGCTACCGTCATAAGTACAAACCAGTTGCCAAGCCTCTGAATTTTGATCCTGGGGATGCTGCAAAGGTTGTCACTTTTACTTGCTTGCCATGGTTGCTAAGTGAATCACTGCGGTTGTTAAGCTACCCCGTTCCCCCGAAAATAAGACCCCCCTGGATAATAAGCCCAATCGGGCTTTTGAGCGCATGCACTAAAATAAACCCTCCCCCGAAATTATTGCAACACAGCAGCAGCCACGAGGTGACCACGCTGGCCGCCTCCTGCACCTTAAAATTAATAAGACCTCCCCGAAAATAAGGCCAAGTGCTTATTTCGGGGATCAAAAGAAAATAAGTCCTTCTTATTTTCGGGAAAAGACGGTAGTAACACAGCTGTCAAGGCCCTACAAACATCATAAATATGAGCCAGTGGCCGAGCATCTGAATTTTGATCTCGTGGCCACGGGGACGCTGCAACGGTTGTTAAGTGTGAAAAATTGTCCTAAGTCTCTTTTTTTCGGTGCCATCGTAACTTGGAACGGTCCCTAAATGAACCGTTGTAAGTCGAGGACTACCTGTATTTGAAATAAAGAAATAAAAAATCCCCCTCCCCTCCCTCTCATTTTGGCTTGGTCTTCTTGTAGGCCAGGGGTGTCCAAACTTGGCAACTTTAAGACTTGTGGACTTCAACTCCCAAGTTGGCTGGGGAATTCTGGGAGTTGAAGTCCACAAGTCTTAAAGTTGCCAAGTTTGGACACCCCCGTTGTAGGCTATTCAGCGCGGGGTGGATTTCCCCCGGCCCCCCCAGATTTGCAGAGCCCTGCTTAAATAAATAAAAAAAAGGCATCCTTGATATTTATTCATGTGAGAGGTTTCTGTTTGTGAATAAGAAGCAGGCGAGCGAAATTGCTGCATGCTTGAAGGGTGCTATTTGTGCACTCACCTGTGTGGAGTCTCCGGTTGCCCCTGGCAACGCAGCAAATGATTAAATACAAAAAAAAAAAAAACCACCTGCCCTCGAATGATAAGGTAGAAGCTGGATCAGGAACAACAACAGCCCAGAGCCCAGCTCTGCGAGTTAATGATAATGGATGGGTACCGGTTATAGATAGAAGTCTAACATCTTGGCTGGCTTGACTCACGTAGCTTCAAGAAAATTCACTTATTCTTCAAAGGGACCGTAGGCTTAACATGCTTTTTTCCCCCTCCATCCTGTTTTTTTTAAGTGTTGGGAAAATATTTCACTTAGTGGGAAAGTCTGGTTAAATAAGCATCTTATTTGAAGCAGGCAGACGGTTCCGTTTCTTGAAATGAATAACAGAGTAACTTCCTTGGGGGGGAGGGGGGAATCCCTGTATTGATATCGCTCTGCTAAAATCACAGATCAATCCCAGTTTCACTTTGATTAGATCCAAGATTTTGCCCAGAATCCTTACATTCTTATGAACATGCTCTCCAACGGCTGTCTAGAAGAGAATTGCAGGAAAATCTATAGAAGAGACAGTTTAGTCTAGTGCAGTGATGGCGAACCTATGGCACGCGTGCCACAAGTGGCACGCAGAGCCATTTGTCGGCACGCGAGGCGCTGCCCTGTCAGCTGGCCAGCGCGCATGCGCACACTGGCCAGCTGAGTTCACCTTTTTAAAAGCCATTTTTCGCCCTACCCAGGCTCCAGAGGCTTTATAGGAGCCTGGGGAGGACGAAAAGAGCCTCCCCTGCCCCCCCGGAGGCTTCAGGGACCATCTGGAGGCTTCCCTGAAGCCTTCGGAACACTTAAAACGACCCTCCGAGCAAACCGGAAGGCACTTCCGGTTTGCCTCGGGGGGGGGAGGGTCTTTTCGCCCTCCCCAGGCTCCTATAAAGCTTCTGGATCCTGGGGAGGGCGAAAGAAGCATGTAAAAATGGGGTCGCGCGTTGTGCGTGCATGCGCACTGGGGGGGTCGCGCGTTGCATTATGGGTGCGGCACGCCCGCACACAACCCCCCTGCGCTCCCCCCTCTTGTGGCACGCGAGCCAAAAAAGGTTCGCCATCGCTGGTCTAGTGGTTAAGGCATCAGGCTAGAAAGTGGGAGACAGGGAGTTCAAGTGCTGCTATACACATGAAAGCCAACAGGGTGATTTGGGCCAGTCACCAGGAGACAGTGAATACTAGTCCCACCTTTAAGCATGAAAAGCGGCTGGATGACTTTGGGCCAGTCACCAGGAGACAGTTATTTCTAGTCCCGCCCTAGCCATGAAAGTCAGCTCAATGTCTTTGGGCCAATCACCGGGAAACAGTGAATTCTCCATAGTGGGGGGAAGAAGCATCCAGACTGGGTTGACTTCATCCGCTCTTTGATTGGACTGAGCCCGACAAGACCTTTAAGCCACGCCCCTGTTGCCAAGCAATCCCAGTTTCCACTCAGTCCATCAATTTGGACGGCTGTGTCATCCTAGTGTTCCAGTGGAATTTGTAAAATATTGGATTTAATTGTCAATGGAGTGGAAGCTTTAAATCAGCGCAGGAGCGCTCCGTCGCTCCCTTTAGAGGTTGAGCGATGAACCGCGGCATTTTTAAACAGTGAGTTCTAGTTCCACCTTAAGCATGAAAGCCAGCTGGGTGACTTAGGGCTAATCACCAGGAGACAGTGAGTTCTACTCCTGCTTTAGACATGAAAGCCAGCTGGGTGATTTTGGGCCAGTCACACTGAGATGGTGAAGTCTAGTTCGTCTTGGCCATGAAAGGCGGCTGGATGTCTTTGGGCCAATCACCAGGAGACAGTAAGTTCTAGTCCCACCTTAAGCATGAAAACCACCTGAGTGATTTTGGGCCAATCACCAGAAAACAGTGAGTTCTACTCCCTCATTAGCCGTGAATGCTGGCTGGGTGACTTTGGGCCAGTTCCTCTCTCTCAGCGCAACCCACCTTACAGGGTTGTTGTTGGGCAGAAAAGAGGAGGTTTGGATATGTTTTGCTGCCATGAGTATTTGTAAAAATAATAAAGGCAGGATATAAATGAATAAAACTCCTTATAAAACTTGATACTGACCCTGTGACACGGGTGCCATAGAAACCACAGGGATCAAAATGCAAAAGAATAATGTATATGTAAGTAGAAATGGTGTGTGTGTGTGTGTGTATGTATATGTATGCGTCTTTGTGGGTTTTCTTATGTATGTCTACACACACCAATTTATTTTTATTTATTAAATTTATGTATCTGTCCAACTCACACATAGGTGACGCCAGGCGACTTACAAAAATTTAAAAAACCCACCAGGTAGTAAAAACCGATCAACCCCACTTCCCTCTTCACCCCATGGAAACAGCAACACAATCAAACCAGCAATCAAATT
Organism: Natrix helvetica; assembly: GCF_964273705.1. Lineage (NCBI taxonomy): Eukaryota > Metazoa > Chordata > Lepidosauria > Squamata > Natricidae > Natrix > Natrix helvetica. The sequence goes on from NC_138548.1 coordinate 8,038,683, forward strand.
TATATTAAAAAATCAGATAGCTGACAACATCTAGGACACTTGACTAATTCCCATGCTGAGCTTGTCAATCAGAAAGGTCGGCAGTTCGGCCGTTCAAATCCCTAGCATCGCGTAACGGAGTGAGCTTCCGTGACTTGTCTCAGCTTCTGCCAACCTAGCAGTTCGAAAGCATGTAAAAAATGCAAGTAGAAAAATAGGAACCACCTTTGGTGGGAAGGGAACAGCGTTCTGTGCGCCTTTGATGTATAGTCATGCCGGCCACATGACCACGGAGACGTCTTCGGACAGCACTGGCTCTTCGGCTTTGAAACGGAGATGAGCACTGCCCCCTAGAGTCGGGAACGACTAGCACATATATGCGTGGGGAACCTTTATCTTTATCTTTACCTTAGGACATCATCAGATATTCCTTCATCTAGATTAGACTGGGGTTTTTTTTAAAAAAAAAAGAAAGATAAAATTATATCTGCATTATTGCCAAGAGAAACATATGGACTGGTCCTCACGCTCACCAGGAATTAAACTAAAGTTGGTTTTTGTCTAAAAATGTACATCCCAATTTTTCTAGCGCATATGCACAGTTTATATAATATAATTGTCCTCCCCATTTCCATCAGAGCATCTACAGGTTTACACACCAATTTCTGAGTTCTGTAGCTATTCTTTGCTTTCACTTTTCAAGATTATGTCTAAATATTTGTTTTTTTTTTTTGTCTTGGAAAATTTGCAAGTACCCATTTCCCTTAAGCTTTTAGCAACCTAAGGCCAGGAGGTTTGATAATTATTTTATGTGTCTCCTCTTTTTAACAAAAAAGAGAGAAAATATCTATGTTAACTCTACCGCCTTCGTAAACCTCTTTTTCCCCCCTCTCCCTCCCCTCCAAGCACAAGGGGAATTTCAGACAAACTGGCAGAAAGAATCTTTCTGGGTATTTGAACATCTCTCTTGTTTTGACACCTCTCCTTGAGGTTAATGAGTGAACAGTTTGATCTTCCTTGACGTTTTGACTTTTTCCCTCCAAAGGCAGCCGGTTGTAGCTGTCTCTTCTGGAGCAGACGAGCCAAAATGCTTCGGTTAGTGTTTGGCAAGATGTAAGAAGAACAAGCACTGGAGAGAGATGAGAGTTGGTCCCAGGGTGTATAAAATGCTGGCTTGTTTGGGGCAGAATTAGTGAGATGTCAACATACCGTTGGGTGGTGGATGGAGTTTGGAGGCAGAGCTTCGGTTAAGGATTTCTGGGGGCTTCACAGGCAGCCTGGATTTTGTCTACACTTCTAAGCACTGTGATGGCGAAGGTGGCATGCGGAGTCCTATCTGCGGGCAGGCGAGCCATTGCCCCAACTCTGTTCTACTGTGCATATGTGTGCGCCTCCCGCTGGCCAGTCGATTTTCGGGTCTCTGCCCCACCTGCAGGGGCGGGCGCATGTGGGAGATGTGTGCGCAAGCACAGGGCGCAAGGGGGAAGCATGTGGGGGAAGCACAGGGGAGCAGGTCCCTCCCCCCCCGCACCCCATTTTTGGTCCCAGGAGATTTCAAGGAGGCCTGCTAGGCCCAAAACGGAGCACGAGGGGAGGGGGCGCAGGGTGTGGCGCACACGAAATGGTTAGCCATCACTGATCTAGCATTTAGCATAATGTTGGTTTACGGGGAGTTCTTGGCATACAGCCACAATTGAGCCCGAAGTTGACATTGATATGTGAGACATTGGTTAAGCGAGTCTTGCCCCATTTCACGACCATCCTTGCCACTGTTGTTAAGTGGATCGCTGCAGTTTTTGAGTTAGGAGCATGAATAGGGCTCTTCCCCCATTCACTTTGCTTATCAGAAGGTCGTAAAAGGGGGATCGCATGATCCTGGGACATTGCGACCGTCATAAATACGAATCGGTTGCCAAGCGGTGGCATTTTGAATTTTGTGACCACGGGGATGCCGCAACAGTGAAATGTGAACAACAGGCATAAACCACTTTTTTCAGTGCCATGGTAACTTCGATTGGTCACTAAACCAAGGGTTGTAAGTTGAGGACTGCCTAAACTGATCAGTTTCCTGACTTGGGACACAAACCTGCTCACCAGGCTTGGGCCTTCTCTCTGCCTTGAAGTGAGACTGCCTTCATTTCTCTCATCAGAAAAAGAACCTTGGTAGCTCATGGTGGAAATGTGGGATCCTTGATCCTCTCAACGCTTGGTTGTTTCCTTGCCGACATTTCATAACCCTACCAGGTAACATCGTCAGTTCTAGAAGGGAGCGGGGTTTGGTATACTGTTTACTCCAATGTTAAGCAACACCAAGAACCCTTTCAACAACACTTGAAGCCCCTTGTATGTGAACAGAGAGACCCACTCCCTACTAGCACTGATGATGTTACCTAGTCAGGCCATGAAACATCTGCAAGAAAACAACCAAGCTCAGAGAGCACCAGAGACACCAGGGTGTCCAAACTTAGGAACTTACCTTGCAGAATTAATTGCTGTGATTGTTGGATCAGTGGGTTTCCTTAGGCTCTACACAACACACACACACAATTTGTCAGAACTAGCACTGATGATGTTACCTACCAGTAGTTAGGATAATGAAGCATCTGTAAGAAAACAAGCAAGCTCAGAGAGCACCAAGGACCCCACCGTCTCTTCCTCCTCCTCCTCCCCCCCACAAACCCCACTCTCTTCTGGCACTGATGATGTTACCTAGTTGGGTAATGAGATGTCTGCAAGAAGTTAAGAGAGCTCCAAGGACCCCCACAGTTTGCTTTCTCTTCTTAATTTGAAAGAAAGCAGTAAATGCCCCCCCCCCCCTTCTGAGCAAGAGTATGCTGGTGGCTCTTAGCATGACTGGCAAAACTACAATTCCCCCCCCCCCCTTCCTGATTTTTAAACTCAATTAATGCAGTTTTCTGACTTCCTATCCAAGCTGCTGCGTACTAATTCCGTGGGACATCTCTCTAGAATTCAGTTAGGCACTTCTGCAAAGGATGATAACAGGGCAGCCACGTTCCCACAATATTAACTTCAACAGCCTCACAATTCAATTAATCTTATCTTTCTAACTCCCAATTACAGGCGGTAATTAAGTAAAAAATAGCATCCTAATCCAAAGAATGGCATTCATCGTCGACTGCCTCCTAACAGTGAATGCGCCCCAAACTTTCAACACATTCCCAGAAGAAATAGGATAGCTCCTTTCTTGCTAATCCACCAGAAGAAGGGCTTGGATCTGGACTAATTTATTCATTGTTTTATTTGCTTTATGTTAGTGAAAAATGGCTTTTAAAAAATTAAAATTCAAGGCAAGCAAAACAAAGAGAAGTTAAAAGTAATGTCCCAGCGCTCCTTTTCTGTCCATATTTTCTTTCTGGATCGCCCATTTAACATTAGCGCATGAGTTTGCTGATCGCTTCAGAGGAAAAACATCACTTTGATCTATAGAAAGATTGGGATATATCTTTTTTTTTTTTTTAAAAAAAGATCTTTGTTTCAAGAGTCTTTGTAGCTGTCAATGAAAGAGGCTTCTCCTATGGGAAACTCAGGAACTTACCAATAGAAGAGAAGATTTGTAGCTCAGGGTGGAGCTCTCTGAGCTTAGTGGTCTTCTTGCAGATGGTTCATGGCCCAATTGAGTAATGTCGCCAGTGCTAGAAGAGAGTGGGGTTTGAGGAGAGGAGGAGGAAGAGAAGAGGAAGAGGAAGGAGAGGAGGAAGAGAAAAGGAGAGGAAGAGAGGAGAGGAGGAGGAGAAAGGGAAGGAGAGGAGGAAGAGGAAGAGATGGAGAGGGAGGAGGAAGAGGAGGAGAGGGATGATGAGGAGGAAGAGGAAGAGAAGGAGAGGGAGGAGGAAGAGGTCGTCCTTGGTGCTTTCTGAGCTTCATGGTTTCACTGCCCAACTATGTAACATCATCAGGACAAGCCATATGTACAGTATGTAAACAGAGCAAACTCCACACACTCTTCTAGCACTGATCCATCTAGCACCACCAAGCCCATGTGCAACATCATCTGTGCTCAGTGGTGGGTTTCAAATTTTTTTGGAACCTACTCTGTGGGTGTGGCCTCCTTTGTGGGAGTGGCTTGCCGGCCATGTGACCTGGTGGGAGTGGCTTGGCAGTCATGTGACCAGGTGGGCATGGCTAACTTGGAAAATGTGGTGAAACTCACTTAACGATGCTCTTGCTTAGCAACCAAAATTTTGGGCTCAATTGTGGTCATAAGTTCTTTTTCTTTCTTTCTTTCATCTCTCTCTCCCACTTTCTTTTTTTCTTTTTCTTTTTTTCTCTCTCTCTGGCTCTTTCTCTCTCTCTCCCTCTCTGTCTCCCTCTGTCATTTTCTCTGGGTGTCTATCTGTCTGTCTCTCTCTCTGTATCTCTGTCTCTCTCTCCTCCTTCCCCCATCTCTGTCACTCTGTGTGTGTGTGTCTGTCTGTCTCTCACTCACTCTGTGTGTATGTGTGTGTGTGTGTGTGTCTGTCTCTGTCTCTCCCTCTGTCTCTCTCCCCTCCCTTCCTCTCTCTCTGTCACTCTGTGTATGTGGGTGTGTCTGTCTCTCACTCATTCACTTAATCACTCACTCTGTGTGTGTCTCTCTATCTTTCTCTCCCTCCCTCCCCCTCTCTGTCTCTGTGTGTGTGTGTGTGTGTGTGTCTGTCAGTCTCTCTGATTCCCTCCCTCACTCCCTCTCTCTGTCTGTCTGTCTGTCTCACTCACACACACACACTGTGGTCACCTTGTTGAGTGTTCCAATCACATTTGAAACACTCAACAACTGGCTTGCATTTATGGTATTTTGCAGCATTCTGCAGTCATAGGACCAAAATATATGCTTTTAACCATATATTTTGGTCCTATGACTGCAGAATGCTGCAAAATACCATAAATGCAAGCCAGTTGTTGAGTGTTTCAAATGTGATTGGAACACTCAACAAGGTGACCACAGTGTGTGTGTGTGAGTGAGACAGACAGACAGAGAGAGAGAGGAACAGAGAGGGAGTGAGAGAGGGAATCAGAGAGAGACTGACAGAGTCTGACAGAATCAGAGAGGTACTTTTAACTACCTGGCAGCGGCGTTTTTCCTTGAGGGGCTCCTCAGAACATCCTAAGACTTCGGAGGGAAGCCTCCAGCCCGGAGCAGGAGCAAAGCCCCTTTTCCAACTGGCCTTTCCTCGCTTGGAGGGCTTTGGAGGGAAGCTTCTGCATAAGCCCGGCCGAGTGACAACAAGTTCCCACCGTTACGAAGCCTCGGAGGCTGTAATTTTCTGAGCTGTGCGCGCCCGCTTTTTTTCCACGGCGTGGAGCAGCAGCGAGGTTTGTGTGGCCGGCAATCACTCCAAATGCCATCCGGGAAGACGAGGAACGTGAGGGGGGACCGTTGACGGCCTCCGCAATCATCGCTCGCCTCGCAGAGCCTCGTTGCTGCTCCACGCCGTGGAAAACAGGCGCGCGCGCACAGCTCAGAAAATTACAGCCTCCGAGACTTCGTAACGGCGGGAACTTGTTGTCACTCACCCGGGCTTCTGCAGAAGCTTCCCTCCGAAGCGTTCTGAGCCTCGGAGGCTGTAATTTTCTGAGCTGTGCGCGCCCGCTTTTTTTCCACGGCGTGGAGCAGCAGCGAGGTTTGTGTGGCCGGCAATCACTCCAAATGCCATCCGGGAAGACGAGGAACGTGAGGGGGGACCGTTGACGGCCTCCGCAATCATCGCTCGCCTCGCAGAGCCTCGTTGCTGCTCCACGCCGTGGAAAACAGGCGCGCGCGCACAGCTCAGAAAATTACAGCCTCCGAGACTTCGTAACGGCGGGAACTTGTTGTCACTCACCCGGGCTTCTGCAGAAGCTTCCCTCCGAAGCGTTCTGAGCCTCGGAGGCTGTAATTTTCTGAGCTGTGCGCGCGCGCTTGTTTTCCACGGCGTGGAGCAGCAGCGAGGTTTGTGTGGCCGGCAATCACTCCAAATGCCATCCGGGAAGACGAGGAACGTGAGGGGGGACCGTTGACGGCCTCCGCAATCATCGCTCGCCTCGCAGAGCCTCGTTGCTGCTCCACGCCGTGGAAAACAGGCGCGCGCGCACAGCTCAGAAAATTACAGCCTCCGAGACTTCGTAACGGCGGGAACTTGTTGTCACTCACCCGGGCTTCTGCAGAAGCTTCCCTCCGAAGCGTTCTGAGCCTCGGAGGCTGTAATTTTCTGAGCTGTGCGCGCGCGCTTGTTTTCCACGGCGTGGAGCAGCAGCGAGGCTCTGCGAGGCGAGCGATGATTGCGGAGGCTGTCAACGGTCCCCCCTCGCGTTCCTCGTCTTCCCGGATGGCATCCTGAGTCATTGCCGGCCTCGCAGAGCCTCGCTGCTGCTCCACGCCGTGGAAAACAGGCGCGCGCGCACAGCTCAGAAAATTACAGCCTCCGAGACTTCGTAACGGCGGGAACTTGTTGTCACTCACCCGGGCTTCTGCAGAAGCTTCCCTCCAAAGCCCTCCAAGCGAGGAAAGGCCAGTTGGGAAACGGGCCAGAAGACAAGGAACAGCAGTGGCGGCGGGGAGTCAGCCCCGATGCAAAAAAAAAACGCCAAGGGGGCGGGGCCGGAAATTACTTCCGGGTTCATTCTTCAACCGGTTCGCACGATCCGGTGCGATCCGGTAGAAACCCACCACTGTCTGTGCTGCAAAGGCAATGGGGTTTGCGGAGGGAGGAGGAGGAGGAGACTGTGGAGTTCTTGGTGCTTTCTGAACTTGATTGTATCTGATGATGTTACCTAGTTTGGTAATGAAACGTCTGAAAGAAAATAACCAAGCTCAGAGAGCACCAGGCCACCCCCACAAGAGCTTGACAAGGGAAGCCCATACATGCACAGAGAGGCCTTTTCTAATAACCATTTGTTCAGCGACCGTTCAGAGTGACAGGGCTGCTGAATGGATGGTAATTACAACTGGTCCTCAAAGTTTTGGCTGTTGTATCACACCCATCCCCCCAGTCATGTGATCTAAGTTCCTTAGATCCTTCTAGCACTGATGATGTTCCCTAGTTGGGTCATGAAATGTTTGCAAGAAGACAACCAAGTCAGGTGATCAAAGTTTGAGTGCTTTCTACAGGGGCATAGTCTTCTAAACTCTAGTGGACCGTGTTCTCGTCACTCATCATGTCCAGGCTTCCTCGGGAGGACAGGGGATGTTGTTTATTTATTTAAAACATTTAAATAGATAAACTCATTGATGTGTATGTGGGATAAACACATGTTGGAACCTCTACGTCTGTGTTTCTTTCCTTCATTTGGGATTTTCAAGAGGAAATAGAGAATAACTTCAGAGTGCCCAATACGGATTTTCTTCACCCTGAAACGGGATTTTCTGAGCTGATGCATTCAGTGGCAGAATGTCTTTTTCACACTGCTATAACAGTTTAGCCGCCCCCTTCGCTTTCTTTGCTCCTTGTTTGGGAAAGTGGGGCTCCGAACGAGAGGTTAATCTTCCATGATCCCGTGGGGTTTAAGATAACTGCAGGATCTGGTGTTCCAATATCTCAGGGGCTGCCACAAAGAAGAGGGGTCCATCTTATTTTCTAAAGTACCAGAAGGCAGGACACGAAGCAACGGATGGAAACTATTCAAGGAGAGAAGCAACCTCAAAATAAGGACAAATTTCCTAACAGTTAGAACAATTAGTCATTGGAACAACTTGCCTCCAGAAATTGTTTGTGCTCCAACATTGGAGATTGTTAAGAAGAGACTAGACAGCCATTTCTCTCTCTTTTTTTAAAAAAAAGTTTTTAAAAAAATTTTTTTTACAAACATATCGTTGTGTGAACAGTGTGGCACCGGAATGTCTTACATTTTAGTACAAATAAAACAATATTCTTCATATTTAATACAGTTGACAATCTTACAGAGTTTTAGTAATAATACACATATATTGTTGAACTATAATCTTTCATTTTTGATTATTCAATATTTCAGTATGTTATTTTTATGCCAATCTCCATATTCTAAATGTCACTCCTTTTACTACGAATAAAATATTAACAATCATATTAGTTATGTTTAACAGACTTATATACTGTAGTTCTAATAGTAATACACGGATTTATATTAAATTCTAATCGTCCATTGTTTGTCCCCTTTCTAATTTTTAGTTTAGTCAGCCATTTCTCTGAGGTGGTGTAGGGTTTCCTGCTTAGGCAGGGGGCTGGACTAGAATATCCTCCCAGGGTCCCTCCCAACTCTCTTATTATCTTACTCATGTTTGAAATAATGATTAGAGAAGGGAGGAGATGTTTTGATAGGGGAAAACTTTGGCTGGTGGGTTGTGAAGGGCAGTGAACAAACTTCCGCCAATAGATTCCTAATGAATCGATTTGGGAGCTGAAATTCTAGGCTTAATTTTTCTGATGAGTTTTCCTTTCCTTTGCCAGGTATGCTATACCTCCAGAACACGGCAAGAGGCTGGAAAGACTGGCCAAAGGTAAGATCATTCCACACATCAAAGGGGTTGACTTTGGGCGCCTGCTCAAGGACTAATTGGGGGCCAATGAATCAATAATGTTATGCAAGATTTGATGCTACGTAAGCTGAGAATATGCCTGAAGCTGTGTGTGATGATTGTGATCGCTTCTGTGTGAGGGGCATCCATTGTGGTACTCTGTGACCAGTTCACATATCCTGCCTTCTAAAGTTAGCCATTGTGGTTTCTCTCCTAAGCCTTATAGTTTAAAGGTGTTTTTAACCTGTGATCCGCGGAAGGGTCTGATGTCATTAAAAGGGGTCTGCAAAGGCTTGAAGAAAATATGATTTCAATCTTCAGCTAAGACTTGGGGGTTCGTGGCCACAAAAGTTATTTAAAGTTATTTTTAAATCAAAGTTATTTAAAGTTATTTAAGACACTGAGCTTGTCGATCAGAAAGGTCGGCAGTTCAGCAGTTTGACTCCCTAGCGCCGCATAACAGAGTGAGCTCCCGTGACTTGTCCCAGCTTCTGCCAACCTAGCAGTTCGAAAGCACGTAAGAAATGCAAGTAGAAAAACAGGGACCACCTTTGGTGGGAAGGTAACAGTGCTCCATGCAGCTTCGGCGTTGAGTCATGCCGGCCACAAGACCACAGAGACGTCTTCAGACAGTGCTGGCTCTTCGGCTTTGAAACGGAGATGAGTACCGCCCCCTAGAGTTGGGAAAGACTAGCACCTACAGTGGGGCAAAAAAGTATTTAGTCAACCACCAATTGTGCAAGTTCTCCCACTTAAAAAGATGAGAGAGGCCTGTAATTGGCATCATAGGTAGACCTCAACTGTGAGAGACAAAATGTAAAAAAAAAGACCAAACAATCACATTGGCTGATTTGGAAAGAATTTATTTGCAAATTATGCTGGAAAATAAGTATTTGGTCAGTATCAAAAGTTCATCTCAATATTTCGTTATATATCCTTTGTTGGCAATGACAGAGGTCAAACGTTTTCTGTAAGTCTTCACAAGGTTGGCACATACTGTTGCTGGTATGTTGGCCCATTCCTCCATGCAGATCTCCTCTAAAGCAGTGATGTTTTGGGGCTGTCGCTGGGCAACACGGACTTTCAACTCCCTCCAAAGGTTTTCTATGGGGTTGAGATCTGGAGACTGGCTAGGCCACTCCAGGACCTTCTTACGAAGCCACTCCTTTATTGCCCGGGCAGTATGTTTGGAATCATTGTCATGTTAAAAGACCCAGCCACGTTTCATCTTCAATGCCCTTGCTGATGGAAGGAGGTTTGCACTCAAAATCTCACAATACATGGCCCCATTCATTCTGTCCTGTACACGGATCAGTCGTCCTAGTCCCTTTGCAGAAAAACAGCCCCAAAGCATGATGTTGCCACCCCCGTGCTTCACAGTAGGTATGGTGTTCTTTGGATGCAACTCAGCATTCTCTCTCCTCCAAACACGACGAGTTGTGTTTCTACCAAACAATTCTATTTTGGTTTCATCTGACCATATGACATTCTCCCAATCCTCTTCCGGATCATTCAAATGCTCTCTAGCAAACTTCAGATGGGCCCGGACATGGACTGACTTAAGCAGGGGGACACGTCTGGCACTGCAGGATCTGAGTCCCTGGCGGCGTAGTGTGTTACTGATGGTAGCCTTTGTTGCGTTGGTCCAAGCTCTCTGCAGGTCATTCACTAGGTCCCCCCGTGTGATCCTGGGATTTTTGCTCGCCGTTCTTGGGATCATTTTGAGCCCACGGGGTGAGATCTTGCGTGGAGCCCCAGATCGAGGGAGATTATCAGTGGTCTTGTATGTCTTCCATTTTCTAATTATTGCTCCCACAATTGATTTGTTCACACCAAGCTGCTTGCCTATTGCAGGTTCAGTCTTCCCAGCCTGGTGCAGGTCTACAATTTTGTTTCTGGTGTCCTTTGACAGCTCTTTGGTCTTCACCATAGTGGAGTTTGGAGTGTGACTGTTTGAGGTTGTGGACAGGTGTCTTTTATACTGATGACAAGTTCGAATGGGTGCCATTGATACAGGTAATGAGTGCAGGACAGAGGAGCCTCCTAAAGAAGAAGGTACAGGTCTGTGAGAGCCAGAAATCTTGCTTGTTTGTAGGTGACCAAATACTTATTTTCCAGCATAATTTGCAAATAAATTATTTCCAAATCAGCCAATGTGATTGTTTGGTCTTTTTTTTTACATTTTGTCTCTCATGGTTGAGGTCTACCTATGATGCCAATTACAGGCCTCTCTCATCTTTTTAAGTGGGAGAACTTGCACAATTGGTGGCTGACTAAATACTTTTTTGCCCCACTGTAGATGCGAGGGGAACCTTTACCTTTTACCTTGGTGAAGAAAACTTTGAGAACTTTATGGCATTGTGCTAATCCAGCCAATAATTGGGGAAAACCCCCACAGTTTAAATACAGGGGTCCCCAGCTTCATGTGTCCATGTGTCGTAAGACATAAAACCATTCTCCCTGGTCAGTGGAAAACTGACCATAATTTTAACCTAGGACTGCCTACTGTTGACCTCACCCCATTCCTAGGAGGTCCGTAAAGGGGGCGTGGATAAGCGCACCAGTGCGCCTACCGTCCCTGCCCTACTGTCTACATCAGTTTTTCTCAAACTTGGTGACTTTAAGTCCTGTGGACTTCAACTCCCAGAATTCTGGGAGTTGAAGTCCACAGGACTTAAAGTCGCCAAGTTTGAGAAACACTGGTCTACATTGATTCGTACCCATTGACTGTGTTCATATTTATGTTTATACTTACACCTGTTATCTTTTACATGTTTGACAAACTAAAATAAATAAAAATGAAATAAACCATTTTCCCCATGGACCGGGGGAAGAGAATGGTTTCACACACTTCCACACGTGCGCAGATGAAGCCGGATCTGTGGGAAACAGTTTCCCCATGGAACCGGTCCCTGGTGCCCAAAAGTTTGGGGGCCACTGGTTTAATACACAGTATTTTTACTGGGAGCAGTCCTGAATTTCTGCTTGGGAAAAAATTACTTACAAGTGAAACGCTTCTATCAAAAGGATGATAATTTATCTGTCTTAAATTCAATAGGTTTCAATTTTCTTCCGTCACGCATAGACTTTTGTCTTAGTGCCCTTTTGCCTTCTTAACAGTTGTTAAGAATATAACTCTGAGTAGCTGTTCTATTACACCTGACTTCTCTATTCTTCAAAAAAATCAAGATAAAGTGAGCGCCAAGGAGAAATAGCAGAAGACTCACTTAAAAGAGCTTATGCCATATTTTTATAATATAGACCTCAATGGAAGCTTCTTCTTCTTCTTCTTTATGAAATGAGGCCCAGGGCCATTTACAATGTTTAAGACTAGCACTTTGACTCGGGCTAAACAGAATCGCTATTAACTATAGGTAGTCCTTGACTTACGACCACAGCTGAGCCCAAAATTTCCATTGCTAAGCGAGAGAGTTAAGTGAGTTTTGACTCATTTTGCCACCTTTCTCGCCACAGTTGTTGAGTGAGTCACTGCAGTTGTTACCAACGCGGTGGTTGAGTGAATCTGCCTTCCCCGTTGACTTTGCTTGTCAGAAGGTCACAAAAGTTGGATCCCATGACTCCAGCAACCGCCATAAATATGAACCAGTTGCCAGGATTCTGGATTTGGATCACATGACCACGGGGATGCTGCAACAGCCATAAGTGTGAAAAGTGGTCATAAGTCACTTTTCTCAGTGCCATTGTAACTTCCAACGGTCACTAAATGAAATGTTGCAGGTCAAGGACTACTCATAATACGTGTTCTCTAAACAGCTGCATTTTCCCTTCTTGATTTTCAGTAGCCATGAGATACAGACCATGGGTGAAGCCTAACTCCTGACTCTTACCTAACTGACTATTTTCTTTTTTGGGGGTGGGGGGAATGAACAATAAAAAGGCAGGCAGTTAGTTATTGAGCTGCCCCTTCAATGTCAAATAAATAGAAAAAATACAGGAGGTGTCCGGATGAAAGAAAGCATCACGCCCGTCTCTTAGGAAGCCATTCCCTCCGGCGACATTGCACCAAATAGAAATAACATATTGAAAACCAGTGACTGGAAAATGAGAGCTGCAAACCAATTTTTTTATTCATACCATTTTCTCTTGGTCATATGTCAAGCTTTTACAAAAACCGGCATTTCCGCCAGCGTAAAAATCTCCATAAATCCCGATTGCCCATAAGAAGAGGTAAAGGCGGTATGTTGTGTTTCAAAATAGGGTTTGGAAGTCTTGGGTTAAACCGAATCTGGGGGATATGATTTCTTTTGCTGTCCACCTCCCTTTGTTTTTGGAAGTGAATGTACTGTATCGGAATCATTTGCTCAAGATAGGTGGTTTTGCTACTAGTTGATCGATCTGGAAGTGGATGAGGATGTTGTATTTGGAGAAAAATAGGAGCCCTTTCCTAGAAGAGAATATTTGTCGTTCAGGATTGAACGGTGAGGTCCTTGGTGTTCCCTGAGCTTGGGTGTTTTCTGGCAGACGTTTCATAACCCAACTAGATAATGTCATCAGTGCTAGACAGGAGTAGGGTTTAGTATACGTTTTACTCAAACAGTAAACAACAGCCTAAGCTAGGAACCACCACTACGCACATAGGGAAAGCCACTAGTATAGTGTTGGAGAACCTTTTCGGCACAAAGTGCCAAAACAGGAGTGCACATGCACATGCCAGAAACTAGAAGAGTAGCCACCCGGTGCGCATGCGCACGCCAGGTAGATGACCTTCTGGTTTCCAGTGCACGCATGCGCGATGACCAGCTGGTCTTCATGTGTGCATGTGCCAGAACCCAGAAGACCAGGTGGCTGGTGCGCATGCATGCACCGGAAACCGGAAGATCATTTTCCCAGCACGCGCATGCACATCGGGCAGCTTGCCTTCCGGTTTCTGGCGCTCCCGCTTGCGTTAAGACCAGCTGGCTGGTGTGCCGGAACCCAGCAGAGCAACGGGCGACAGCTTGTGTGCCCGGAGAGACGGCTCTGTGTGCCACTTCCGGCACATGTGCCATAGGTTCACCGTCAGGCATTAGTATGTAAAAAGAGACAAAACCCCAGTGCCTTCCACTGCTTAATTGTCTTCACTATCAGGAAATTTCTCCTTAATTCCAGGTTGCTTCTCTCCTTGGTTAGTTTCCACCCATTGCTTCTTGTCCTGCCCTCGGGGGCTTGGGAGAATAGCTTGACTCCCTCTACTCAATACAGTACAATAGCAGAGCTGGAAGGGACCTTGGAGGTCTTCTAGTCCAACCCCCTGCCTAGGCAGGAAACCCTATACCGTTTCAGACAAATGGCTATCCAACATCTTCATAAAGACTTCCAGTGTTGGGGCATTCACAACTTCTGGAGGCAACTTTTGTTCCACTGATTAATTGTTCTGTCAGGAAGTTTCTCCTCAGTTCCAAGTTGCTTCTCTCCTTGATTAGTTTCCACCCATTGCTTCTTGTTCTGCCCTCAGGTGCCTTGGAGAATAGCTTGACTCCCTCTTCTTTGTGGCAACCCCTCAAATATTGGAAGACTGCTATCATGTCACTCCCCTAGTCCTCCTTTTCATTAAAAACAAGAGTGGCATTTACTGCCACTTGGCTTTCTATAGTTTTATACCTGGAAATTGCTGACTAAGCCATCCCACATTAATCTGGATCGCCTGCTGTATATCTCACCTCCATCAGGGATGAACGTAAGCTTTTCCCCTTGGTAAGGAGTTAGCTAGCAAAACCAGGATTGCACTATATCGAAATTAGTTAATGTTACAGATGTTACATGGGATATTAAAAAAAAACAAAAAACAAGCCCAGAAGATTGAAAATGTACTCTTCTTATTTCAGAAGATGTAGCCGAGCTCCTAATTCTGCTAAAATCCCATTTTGATTAAAAGGACAATTGAGAAGGTCATAATTTTCTTAAGGATTAGTGTAATATTTTTCGGAACCCAGTCTTATCCTAGCCTCTCAGCTCTGCTTGTGACAACAGCAACCAGTTGCTACGGTAATTTGATTCCATAGATTTAACACATACACGTGTCTGTAGCCACTGGTCTTTACAGAGCGAGAGAGCCAGAGAGTTTAAACTAATTTGTATGAGAACGGATCCTGCTTTCTCCAAATCTATCAATGCTCCAAATAAGATTGTGAGATAGGAGAAGGGAGATGGCTGCGTTTATGTGCTTGTATTGCTCACAGTTGTAAGGGTGGATTCACATTAAAGCCTCTTTACTGCGGTGGGTTCCATATTTTGATCTTAATTATTATTCCACATAGCAAGGAGAAGCAGGGAGGGTCAAATGGATTCTTTTATCCAAACAAAAGAATATATTTAACTTCGTTTCTGTTTGGAAATTGCTTCTGGATTTTGTGCTTGCAATGAAAAAAAGAAAGAGAAGAAACTTCAATTTTGTTTTTACTAATGAGATAGGCTTGTTGTTACAGAAATGTACTGTTGTGTAAAAGCAAAAAGTTGAGGTTGCGATGTTGTTACCTTCTATTGTGCTAAATAGAGTTGGAAACCGATGCCTTTTCCTTTCCTTTTCCCTCTTTACACAATATTTCTCTTTTTCCCTCTCCTTCCTCCTAGTTTTCTTTTCCTTTTTTGAATTTCCCTTTGCATTTTAAATGTTGATCAACGAATGCGAACGTGAAACCGAAGAGAGAGGAGGAGGGGGAATGGCTGTGTTGTGCGCTTGGTGTGGCCCACAGTTCGTAAGGATGAATTAACCTTAAAGTCTGTTTACCACAGTGGCTTTCCTATATTTCGATCTTAATAATAAATTCCCCAGCTGCATTTGGAAGTTTTAGGAGATACGGTGCGGCACTGTCTTGGAGAAGAAACGGAACCTAACATTATAACCCCACACTTTCCCCGTGCTGCAAAGTTGCTCAGAACGTAGCATAAGCTTGCAAGTAATGCGCAAAATGAATAGCTGAGCTCTAAATGGGCGCACTGGGAGGGTGGCGGAACCCGTGGAGGGAACCGTTAATGGGCTGCCACGTTATTGGTGCTAATCACTTAAAATGCGCTCCTTTATTAGGAGCTTTAATGAGAGCCACTTAAACTGTGCATTAAAAAGAGGAACTGCAGAGAAGGACGGTGAGCTGGGTGGCAGGCACTCGTAAGTCTAATTGAAATGCTTTTAGTACAGGGAGAAAAAAGTTGCCAGAAGCCAGTAATTCTTTGCACTTAAAAAAAAAACACCACAACCCTCTTATCACGTAGCATCGATTAATGTTTTGTTGTTCGAGGCTTGGAATTATATTTTATTTTTGTAAGCTTTCTTCCCCTTTCCCCTCCATGTCCATTCCTCACCCTACTTTTATCAGAATAACAGCTGGAAGGGACCTTGGAGGTCTTCTAGTCCAACCTCCTGCTCAGGCAGGAAACCCTAAACCACTTTAGACAAATGGTTGTCCAGTCTCTTCTTGAAAACTTCCAATGTTGGAACATTTCCAACTTCTGGAGGCAAGTAGTTCCACTGCTTAATTGTTCTCACTGTTAGGAAGTGTCTCCTTAATTCCAGGTTGAAACTCTCCTTGATAAGTTTCCATCGGTTGCTTCTTGTCCTGTCTTCAGGTGCCTTGGAGAACAGGTTGGCCCCCTCTTCTTTGTGGCAGCCCCTCAAATATTGGAAGACTGCTATCATGTCACCCCTAGTCCTTCTTTTCTTTAAATTCCTCAAACAGAAATCTCCCATTTTTCTGGACTCCAGGCAGCTCTCAACTTATGACCAAAAGTGAGACCAGTATTGCTAAGTAGGGTGGTTATTAAATGAGTCATGCCTGATTTTTACAACCTTTTTGTTACGACTATAAAGAAAATCACTGCAGTTGTTAGGTGAATCATGCAATCATTAAATGAATCCAGCTTTCCCCCATTGTCAGAAGCCATCTGGGTACATTGCAGATGATAATCACATGACCCCAAGATGCTGCAATCCCCCCCCAAAAAAAACTCCTGCCAGTTGCCAAGCACCTTTTTAATTTTAATCACATGAACGTAGGGATGCTGTGATGGCCGTAAGCGTGAGGACTGGCCATAGGTCAGCACTTTTTTCAGTGCTGTTGTAGCTTCAGATGGTCATTAAATGAATTATTCTAAATTGAGGACTGTGGTCTTGATCACTTAGCAATAGACCAGTGCGTAGGGAGTGGCTGCATGAAGAACAGCCGTTTCCTAAAAAGCTTTAAAAAGAAAAAGAAAAGAAGGAAGAATCTTAAGATCAGAGAAGTGATCTCACAACGCAGGCTACTTTAAAAAAGAAAACATTTAGAATAGAATAGAGCTGGAAGGGACTTTGGGGGTCTTCTAGTCTAGCCTCCTGCTCAAGCAGGAGACCCTACACCATTTCAGATAAATGAGTGTCCAGTCTCCTTTTGAAAGCCTCCAGTGAGGAAGCACCCATAATTTCTGGAGGCAAGCTGTTCCACCGGTCAATTGTCCAAAAGTACACATCTAGACTAGGTTAGGCCAGGCTTAATAGCGGTGATTGTGAAAGGGATCTTGGAGTCTTAGTGGACAACCAGCTAAATATGAGCCAGCAGTGTGCAGCGGCAGCCAAAAAAGCTAATGCAATCCTAAATTGTATTAACAGAGGGATACAATCAAGATCAAGTGAGGTACTAACACCACTCTATAAGGCCTTAAACCTCACCTAGAATACTGCATCCAGTTTTGACTGCCATTTGTCAGAAATGGTGTAGGGCAGGGGTGTCCAAACTTGGGAACTTTAAGACTTGTGGACTTCAACTCCCAGAATTCCCCAGCCAGCATGGCTGGCTGGGGAATTCTGGGAGTTGAAGTCCACAAGTCTTAAAGTTCCCAAGTTTGGACACCCCTGGTGTAGGGTCTCCTACTTGGGCAGGGGTTGGACTAGATGACCTACAAGGTCCCTTCCAACTCTGTTAATCTCTTAATCCTCAATGTTAGGAAGTTTCTCCTTAATTCCAGGTTGCCTCTCTCCTTGATTGATTTCCAACCATTGTTTCTTATCCTGCCATCTGGTGCTTTGGAAAATAATTTGACCCCCTCTTCTTTGTGGCAGCCCCTCAAATACTGGACCACTGTTGTGATGTCACCCCTAATTCTTCTTTTCTTTAGATTAGCCAAACCTAAAACCTGCAGCTGTTCGTTATATCTTTTCGTCTCCTGGCCTTTGATCATCTTAGTTGCTCTTCTCTGAACTTTTTCCAAAGTCTCAACATCTTTTGTGTAATGTGGTGACCAAAACTGGATGCAGTTATTCCAGGTGTGACCTTACTAGGGTTTCATAAAGCGCCTCTAATACTTCACATGATCTTGATTCTATACCTCTGTTTATAACAACCCAGGATCGTATCTGCTTTTTTGGCGGTGGCTCATATTCAAGCGATCATCCACTAAAACTCTTAAGGCCCCTCTCACAGTTACTGTTTTTGAGCCAGGTCTCACCTGTCCTTTGATTTTTTCCTGCCTAAATGCAAAACTTTGCTTTTTTTCCATATTCAAAATCCATTTTGTTGGATAGAGCCCATCTGTAAGCTTTCCCCCCTCCACCTCCAAATAAAATGGATCCTTCCTTCTCCTTTTTTAAATCACCTGTCTACGCTGCTCTGTACTAGCTTGAACACCTGGTCCAAAAGTCAGTATGTCTCTCCAGCAGCCACTTGAATTCCAAATGGGTTAATTCTGCCTTGGCGTTAGCTTTACTTTGACATGGGATCTGATGAGACCCTGCTTTTTTTATTTATAATATTTTTGAGTGGGAAGGAAAATCCTATTAAAGAAAACATTCCCCAGCGGGTCCTTTACAGGAGCCTCGGCCTATAATTCTCTCACCTCTAACAGTCCCGGTCAATGCTGCATAATCATTTAAAGTGAAGAGATTAAAAAGGGGGGAGGGGGGAAGCAAGAATGCAGATATGTCAAGAACACCTGTTCCACAACAACTAGAAGAACCTAGAATGCTATTATGGAATTCCTTTTAATTTTTTTTTTAAAAAAGAAATGACAGAAAAGTAGACCCAGTCTCCACATTAAACCCTCACATTGTAGGGTCCTTGGGGAATAGATCAAAATTTTCCTGATTGATAAGATCAACAGCAATAAAATTCATATAACGGGCAGGGTTGTTTTCCCTTCCTTTGCACAAGGTGAATCTGTAAGGCGATGCCTGTCTTCTTCCTGATGTTCAGCCACATGTTTTCTCATTTCTTTAGTTTCCGTGACCGTCCACTTCGATAGGGGAGAATCTGGGGGGGTTGAACAAGCGTTAAAAAAACATCAGAAGAAGAAGCAAGCTCCGTTGGGCTGTTGGGCTTTTCGGAAGCCACTGTTTGCACACCCCGCTACAGAGCATCGCCCACAAGGAGGAGGAAGCACTGAAAAGAAGGATAAAATAATCTTTTAAAGATGTGGAACATGCCGTTCCTCTTTGGAAAAGTGAAGCCAGCAAAGCATCTGATTAGAAGAGGCAGAAAAAAGGGCCAGATTGCACGCTGAATGCAACGGGGCTGTAGCACATGGAGTGATAAGATTGACATACCAGATTAAAAATCAAGAATCCAGTAACACCTTTTCTGACTTAAGAGGTTGGATTGAAAGGCAAAAGCTTTTGGGAGCACTGAGCTCTGTAGTGGGGCGCGCAGACCGTGCCTTCAAAAAGGCTTCTTCTTCTCTTTCTGATGTTTTTAACTTACGCGAGTCCCTTCCCGCCCAAGATACGTCTAATAACGTTTGTCACCATGGATTAACACAGCTCTCCTACGACAACAGTGCCAACAGTATTGGGGGTCTGTCATCATACCCCACAAAAAATACAAGAACGTTCCTGCCGGATCAGAGTGATGGACCATCTTTGCTATCTTCTGATCTAGCAGAGTTTGATGTGGAGACCCTAGAACCGTGATGGCGAACAGGTGGCACACGGAGCTTTCACAGCAGCCATCATCCCAGCCTACCATGCGCGCACACCTCCCACCGGCCGGCTGGTCTTTGGGCCACGAGGGCGCATGCGGGAGGGACGCTCGCATTGTATTTTGGGGGCTCACACAGTGGCCACACACCCTGTTTTGGCTTCCAGGTTGGTGCAGGAGGCATTCCAGGGCAAAAACGGGGCATGGGGGGGAACGCGCCCCCCCCCACCGGTAGTCCCATTGGCTTTCAGGTTTGCCCCATTTTGGGCCTGGAAGACCACCTGCACCAATTTGGAAACCAAAAAATGGGCAAAGGAGAGGCGGGGTGCATAGTGGGGGTGTTGGGTCATGCATATGCGGGGGGGGGGGTCGGCATATTGCATTATGTGTGTGTGCACGCCCGCTTTCAGCACACGATGACAAAAAGAATAGCCATCACTGCCCTCGAAAGAGTGCGAAGAAAAGCCCCCATAACCTTTAAAGACCTGGAGGGTAGAAGATTCAATGAAAAAGTTGTAGAAACTGGGTATGTCTAGTGACTCTAGTCCAGGGGTCGGCAACTTTAAACTTTAAACACTCAAAGAGCCATTTGGACCCGTTTCCCACAGAAAAGAAAACACTGGGAGCCCCCTGTTCAATTCTGGAGCTGACCGGAAGTTCAGTTCCCCCACCATAGACTCTCCTCCTAGTGCGGCGTCCTTTTTCCTCTACCTGTCATAACCGAAAGCAACTGGAAAACCCTCCCCTTGCCATAGAGTCTTCTCCTGGCACACTGTGCTTCCCCCCCCCCACACCATCTGGCCACCGGAAGCTCCTCTCAAAATTGTGGTGCTGACCGGTGATGGAGCCGCAAAGGGAGGAAAGAGCCACATGCGGCTCCAGAGCTGCAATTTGCTGACCCCTGCTCTAGTCTTAATGAAGAGAAGGACACTGGTTGCAGTCTTCCCCTACAGGTAGTCATTGACTAACAATGCTTCATTTAGTGACCGTTCAAAGTTACGACAACACTGGGGAAAAGTGACTTACGACCATTTTTCACCCTTAGGACCGTTGCAGCATCGCCATGGTCACGTGAATCACAGTCAGATGCTTGACAACTGGCTCACATCTAGGAAGGTTGGCGTGTCGCTGAGTCACGTGATCCCCTGTTGTGACTTTCTGACAAGCAAAGTCAGCAAGGAAATCCCGGATTCCCTTAACAACCGTGTCACTCATAGAACAGCGGCAGTGATTCACTTAACAAATGCGGCAAGAAAAACTCACTTAACCAATTTCTCACTGAGCAGCATGAAGTTTGGCCTCAATTGTGGTCATATGGTGGACTACCTATATTTGAGGAGCTGTCACAGAGAAGAGGAGATCAAGCTATTCTCCAAAGCCCTTGAGGGCAGGACAAGAAGCAATGGATGGAAACTAATCAAGAGAGAGAAGCAACCGAGAGCAAAGGAGAAATTCCCTGACGGGGAGAACTTAAAACCAGTGGAAGGACTCGTCTCCAGAAGCTGGAGGTTTTCAAGAAAAGATCGGGCAACTCTTTTGTTTGGGGTGGTATAAAGGTTCCTGCCTTGAGGGTTGGACTAGAAGACCTCTGGACCCCTTCCAGCCCTGTGATTCTATGAAAATGATCTGCAGAGAGGATCCAGAGTCCTCTCAAAAGGCTCGTGGCCTCTACAGAGTCTCTTGCTGAAGAATCCAAGTGGGAGAATCTTCTAGCACAGGGATGGCAAACCTTTTCAGCATCGAATGCCCAAACTGGAACATACGTTCATGTGTGAGCACCAAAGTGCCGGAAACCCGAAGACCAACTGGCCAGTGAGTGCGTGCCTGTTTCCTGAGAACCTTTGGCTGCCTTTCGGGCTGTTTTCAGGCAGTTTTCTGGGCTGTTTTTCAGGCTATTTTGGGCTGGTTTTGGGGTCAAAAACGGCCGTTTTTGGCTGTTTTTCGGGCCATTTACCAGTGCTTCAGTGCCTGCGAAGACCAGCTGGCCATGCACACAAAGAGGGCTCTGTGTGCCACCTGTGACACGCGTGCCATAGGTTTGCCATCACAGTTCTAGCATTTGCGATCCATTTGTAGGTTTGTTGAGGCGGTTGTTTCAGGAAGGAGAGAACGGTGGGGACGATAAAACCTTTGACTGTTTTCCCTTCTTGGCTGAGTCAAGGGCGAGGGCCAAAGGGAAGCCCTCCCTTTAATAATAGCCAGTTTCCCAACTCTAGGATTGCGCGAGTCAAAGCGAATTTGTTGTGTCCTGCACAATAGATTTTTTTTTTTTTAAAAAAAATCCTTTTCTGCGTTCAGCATGAAGAGCTAAGGCCGGGTTTGGGCTGCTTGCCTGCCTTATCATCAGGGTGAAAAGCATTTCATTTCCATAGACTTCAACAAACGGAGAAGGCTAGCGAACAAATAATACCAGGGCCGCTGCAGTGAAACTCCCTTGTTCGGCTTCTTGTAATTCATTTGCATGGCACACGGCTGCCGTAATCATCAAAATGTTGGCAGAAGGTGTTTGCTTGATTGAGCAAGAAAATATATATATACATATATTTCCAAGAAGGGTCCAGGTTTCAACCCGTACCTTGCACGATGAACGGAGTGCCTTTAACACATTTAAAAAACATACGCTTGCACTGGCTTTTATTAAGCACTTTTTATTTCATTATAGGGGCTTATTAAAATAGTCCAACGTCGCACTTGCGTTTCGGTCCACAGGCTGCCCTAAGGCGTATAAAGCTAAAATCAGAAAGCCAAGCAAACGTCCCCCCCCCCCTTTTTATCTGCGGTGTGGTACAAAGCTTCCCTGCTGTGGAGCTCAATTTATAATAGATTCAATTTAGAGGTACATGTGTAACTTAAAAGAGCTGCCAAGTGTGGCAAACGGCATTTCTGTGTTGCCAAAATTGCGTGCAGGGGAGTCCTTGACTTACGACCACAATGGATCCCAACATTTCTGTTGATAAGCAAAACGATTCTTCAGTGAGCTTTGCTCCATTTGCCCCACCGTTGCTAAGTGAACCACTGCAGCATCTCCCAAAAGTGTTTTTTTTTTTCTCAAGAGGCAACTGGACTTTCTGGTTTGTCTTTGAAGACGTTTCGCTTCCCATCCAAGAAGCTTCTTCGGCTCTGACGGAATGAAGGGAAATGGAAGGATTTATATTCCTTGCAGACATTTGCATCCTTTTAGAGCAGGGGTGTCCAAACTTGGGAACTTTAAGACTTGTGGACTTCAACTCCCAGAATTCCCCAGCCAGCTGGGAGTTGAAGTCCACAAGTCTTAAAGTTCCCAAGTTTGGACACCCCTGTTTTAGAGAGTCATTCAATTTTTTTTTTTAAAAGCACAACCGTGAGCTGGATGGCTGAGAATCTCCATAGACAACCACTGCAGTTAAGACAACTCGGTTGTTAAGTGAATCAGGCTTCCCCATTGACTGCTTGTCAGAAGGTCGCAAAAGGGGATCACTTCACCCCGAAGGGACACTGCAAGCTTCCTAAATAAAGTCCCGGTACTGTTTTCCGAAGGAAAAGAATTGTTTTTGATGCTGATAAACCAAATGAAGCTTTCCTTTTACCTGCATCGGTGGGCATGGACAGGTTGTGTGCAGGGGAGAGAAATACACACTTTCTGCTTGTTACTTTATTAGTGTGACACTAGCAATAGGCAAGAGCAGAGTTTTCATCCTTTTTTATTAGTCCTGGATGCTGAAGGCTACTGTATAAGTGTAAAGCCCAGTCTTTGCAGGTGTGTGTGTATGTGAGTGTAAATGACAGAGAGATATATTTTTGTTTTCTCTTTCCCTCTGTCCTCCTCTCCTCCCCTCTCTCCCTCTCTCCCTCTCTGATTCTCCCTTTCTTTCTCTTTCTCCCTCTTCCCCTCTCCCTCTTTTTCACCCTCTCTTTCTCCCCCTCTGTCCCCTCTTTGCTTCTCTATTTCTCTTTCTCCTCCCCTCTCCATCTCCCCCCCCTCCCTCTGTCTCTTTCATATGTATGCACACAGTTTTATAAGATGTTTAATCTCTCTGCTTGGGTGTAAACATTTAGAAAATCTACAGGGCTACAGGAAGCCAGCTAGCGTCACCAGGGGATGTATGACTTGGAACCTTGACATTTTGTTTAAAAAAACGATTGTCGCCTCTTCTTTGATAACCTAATCTTCCTGGCCAAGAAGGTTAATCACTCTCCCAGTTTCCAACCCTTTCTACTTTTGAGAGAAGTATCATGGGCTGTTTCTGTACATGTGGCCAAGGGTGGACTCATCTGTGTGCAACAGGTTTTCCTATCCTTGGTGATGCCCCAAGCAGAGCTATATGGATCCCTTGCACTCACTGGTGGGCTCTGCCTGCTGACTTTATCCTTACCACCAGTAATGGTTTTCTCTTACCTTTGCTACTGGGAGCGCACGTGTGCGCTCACTTTGCTCGTAGCACTTCTGCGCATGCGCAGAGTGTCCATGATGACATCTGGGCAGGAGGACAGAGCCTCCCGCCGCAAACGGTTCACCTGAATCGGGGCAAACCGGCAGAATACCACCTCTGCTTACCTCGTATGCATGTATGTATGTATGTATGTATGCATGCATGCATGCATGTATGTGCATTTGCTTTTTGGCTTCTTTATTACATTTCTGAAGCGCCCATCTCCTTAAAGTGGGATTCCGGGCAGTCCTCAATAAAATGTTAAAATATAAAAACAGTACATATAAAAATTTAGAAATGAATAGTTAATTTGGCCTCTTAGTCATCTTGCCTTCAGTTTAGAGAGAGTGAAATGCTTGTCTGAAGCGGGCAAGGCCCCGTCTGATCTAGGAACCTCTTTGTGATGCCCCTTTTTCACAGCTTGTTTGTGCCAATGTTTAAAATGTGTTCCTTGCCTACCCGATAACCTTTGAGATTATTCGCAACTTCATTTTTGTTGCTCTAGGAGATTGCAGGTATTTCTTGAGACCTGGTGATCCTTAACTCTTGTTTCCCCCCCCTGCCCCCCTTCTCCTTTTGTAGGATTTTTTCCTGGGAGTTCTCAAGGATGCGACGCCTTCCTGCGACACAAGATGACCCTCATTTCACCGTCCATCTTGAAAAAATACAGCATCCCTTTTGACCGGGTAGGTACCCAGGCTGTTTGCAGGAACCCTTCTGCCCAGCCTTCCAACGTTGCCCTCTCCAAGGGAGGAGGAGCAGGAAAGAAAAAGAAGATTCTGGGACACCGGGGTCAGGCTGCAATAGAAACAGGGACCACTACAGTAGTCCTCGACTTACGCCCATATTAGGGACCGGAATATTTGATGTTAAGCGGTTTGGTTGTGAAGCGAGACGTTGTGTGATTGCACCCGGCTTGACAACCTTTTTACCAGGGTTGTTCAGTAAATTGCATGGCTGTTCACCGAATCACGTGGTTCCCCCATTGACGGTTTGTTGGAAGCTGGCTGGAAGGTTGCAGTTGGTGATCACATGAGCTCAGAACCTTGCAAGTTGAGGTCCACAAGTCTTAAAAGTTTCCAAGGTTGGAGAGCCATGGTTTAAATCAGGGGTCCCCACCTGTGGGCCACAGGCTATTCGCAACCGGACTGTGTGAGTATTGTGGGTGCTCATGGCCCCCCTCTTACAGGCTCTCGGGGCTTCACTTGCACAAGTGTCAAGGCGCTCACAGCGCCACTCACCTGAGCAACAGGTAATCCACACATGTGCATACACATCTGCTTACCCCTCCCACAAAACCATCCCTTCTCCTCCCCCCCCCCCCCCCCCGCTACGGGCTGTGGTTTATAAATCAGCCAGTTACCCAACTGGTGGTGCGCAGAACCATTTTTTATATTGCACTAAATCAGGGAAGGATACGTGCAGTGAACGCTTGTGTTGCTGTAGGGAGTCTCCCCCCTTTGGGGTCTTTTTGTGTGGGTCGGAGGGGGACAGAAATTCCAACTTGGGGTCTGCTTCAGCCTCCTGGTGGGGGGCTTTGGGCGAAGGCTGGAGGGAAGCACCGCTGGTGGGGAAGAGCCGGAGGGCCTCGTTCCAGTGGGACTGCATCATGGCCTGGAACTGGCTGACCATCTCAGCCCACTGAGCCTCCAGGGGCCGTTACCTGGCCTTGCACTCCCACAGGTCTTTCCTCTGCTTGGAAAGCCTATGCTCCTAGTCCTCAGTGAGGTGCTTCTGCTGAGCCTCCTTCTCGGCCAGATCCAATTTGAACTGAGCTGTTTTGCCAACTCTTTCTCAATGGGGGCTGCTTAGCTCCAACAACTGCTTCCTGTTGGGTCCTAAGGAGCCCAGGTGGAGAGGCGAGGCGGGGCTGGGGAGGGTCGCCTCAAGGTTGATGCAGTCTTCCATCCTTCTGAGATTGGCAAAATGAGGAGCCAGGTTGTTGGAGGCAAAAGCCTGCTTTTGTAAACCACTGAAGAGAGGACTGTAAAGCACTTTGAAGCAGTATAGAAGAAGAAGCGCTATTGCTATCTCTCTCCTCTCACCCTCATCTCATTGAGAACTAAGTTTCAAGCTTGGGCAATGAGACCGAAATGTGTTGCTAAATATAACTGTATCTCCAGGTACACATTTCTACATCTTGACTTTGTTATTGTAAACCAAGCCTTATGCTTGGGAGGGTGGGAAAAAAAACACCTCTATATATGTAAAAGCACATCCTGCACCAAGAGTTTTCGGGCTCACTCAACTACCTGAATAATGAACTTCCCATCCCAGTTTTGCAGATATGCAAATGGCGGCTTGGTTCAACCCCAGGCCTCCAGCTGGGCGAGCAGATGGAATGCGGGGAGACTCTGGTTTGGAGGGCTCAGCGCAGGCTGTTCGTACAGGTGGCTCGGGACGAGATCCGGCATCTGAATTAAACCGTTGTGATTACAAGAGGTGGGGTTTTTTTCCCCCTGCATAACTCATTCGGGTCGCCCTGCGTTCTGATTTCACCTTACATCCATGGGTTAATTGTCAGTGTCGGAGGAACATATTTACATGGCAGAATAAGGGGAAAAGGGCAGAGGAGGGAGACAAAACACATGTGCTCAACGCAGCAGTTGTTATTATTAAAAAAAAGAGAGAACATTCATAGCTCAGTTGAATGAGGGCTCCCTGATGCTCTTGAGTTGGGTGGTTTTCTTGCAGATGTTTTCATTACCCAACTAGGTAATGTCATCAATGCCAGGAGAGAGTGGGGTTTGTAGAGAAGAGGAGTGTGGGGTCCTAGGTGCTCTCTCTGAGATTGGTTGTTTTCTTGGAGGCGCTTCATGACCCAACTAGGTAACAACATCAGTGTTAGAAGGCAGTGGGATTTAGTCTTTGTTTATATATTAATGGTTGCCCTCTCAATGTTGTGGCAAGATTTTCTTGGTGGTTCCTTGAGTAGGCTGCTGTTTACTATTTACTATTGTTTGTCTGAGTTGGTAGTTCCTTGATTGGGGTATCGTTTACTGATTGATTGTTGGTCTAGAACAGTGATAGTTAACCCTTTCACCACCGAGGGCTGAAATTGGAGCACCCGCCGGAACCCAGAAGAGAACTGGCATGCGCAGCGGCCAGCTGCTATCTTCCGGGTTCTGTCATGCGCAATGGCCACCTGGTCTTCGTGCGAATGATGAGTTCTAGTCTTGTGCTAAGCATGAAAGCCAGCTGGGTGACTTTGGGCCAATCACCAGGAGTCTGTAAGTTCTAGTCCCACTTTAGACATGAAAGCTGGTTGGGGGCCTTTGGGCCAGTCCCCTTCCCTTAGCCCAACTCATCTCACAGCGTTGTGGCAAAAATAGAAGGAAAGGCTATTATGTATGTTTGATACCTCGAATTATTTATAAAGAATAATAAAGCAGGATACATATAAATAAGTTACCCAATCCTAAAAAATAGCAAATATCCCTTCTTTTTTTGTAACATTCATTCCTTTCTGGGGAAAAGCACTCCAGAGGGAAGGCTCCACGCTGCTTCTCAATTGAAGGCAGCCCTTACCTCTGCGTAAGGCCCATCCTGCCCAGCCAGTGGGCCCTGTAGTCCAAAAGCATCTGGAGAGCAACTGGTATCCCATCCAGGATCTGCCCACCATGATGGGGGGGGGGGAATAAGGAGGGATCTGATCATGACGCCTTGACAGATGGATGTCATTTTTCTCGTGGCGTCTAGAGCCATATAATTTAATATATTAAAAAAACCTTACATTGACCTGATAGCAAATCAACGGCTAATGCAGTGCTTTCAGCAGCTGCCTTATTTAAAAGTAGACTGGAAGATGAAGGACATCGAATGGCTGTTTAAAAAAGAAAAAAGAAACAGCCAGAAATCATTCTGTCTCCATACTAAAGCTGTCAGGAAGAGTCGAGGAGGAAAAACCCTTTTAGTCCCCGATGCTCTAAAGCATTTCCGAATGGTGGTCTCATATGCCTAATCCCCCCCTTTGTCTCCCATGCCTCCCTTTCAGCCTGTCCTTCCACTCTCCTTAAAATACCAAAAAAATAAAAAAAGATGTTTTTGTGTGTGTGTCCTCTGAGTCAATGGCATTAAGCAGTCTTGAAAGGAGGACCCTTCACAGCAGGGAAGAATATGAAAATAAGATTCCTTCGATGAGAAGGAGGCTCAATTTTCTCCGTTAGGGGCTTTTGTGTAGGGCTGCTTTTTTTTTTTCCCTGACACCGGATTCGTTACAGTGAGTCAATTTTGGTCAGCTGCAACATGGGAGGAAAATCAAGCCCCCCAAAAGGGTCCCTTTTTTGACTCCGTCACAGAATTCACTTGAAAATCAAACGTAGAGAAGCAGGCTTAGAAGGTTGGTAAATCCTGACCCTTTTCGGTGGAGGAAAAGCAATGTTAATTTATTATTTACTAAGAACATTTATAGGGACGCGGTGGCTCAGTGGCTAAGACAGAGCTTGTCGATCAGAAAGGTTGGCAGTTCAGCGGTTCGAACCCCTAGTACCGCGTAATGAAGTGAGTTCCCATTATTCCCTCCCTGGGACTCGGGAGGCTAAGAATAGATGGGGGTGGGCCAGTCAGGGGTGGTATTTGCCGGTTCTCTGAACTATTCAAAATTTCCGCTACCGGTTCTCCAGAACTGGTCAGAACCTGCTGAATCCTATGTCTGATCTACATCTATCTGTGTCTACATATGTGACTGTCTGTCTATCATCTATCTATGTCCACATCTATCTATATGTCTGTGTGTATCTTTGTCTATGTATCTGCGTGTCTGTCTGTCTTTCTATCTTTCATCTAATCTATTTCTTTCTACATCTACCTTGTCTAAAATAAGTATATTTGTCCCAGCTTCTTCCAACCTACTGTGGCAGTTCAAAACCATGTAAAAATGCAAGTAGAAAAATAGGGACCACCTTTGGTGGGAAGGTAACAGTGTTCCATCTTCTTTGGCATTTAGTCATGACGTCCTCGGACAGCGCTGGCTCTTTGGCTTTGAAACAGAGAGGAGCACGGCCCCCTAGAGTCCTATTTGCGTGGGGAACCTATACCTTTAAGACCATTTGTATGGCTGCCCAACTCAATCATGGTGACTTGGCTTAACAAAACCCAAATCCAGCTATAAACCTCCACAACCCTCGTGACAACTCAGGTAGTCCTCGACCGACAACCTCAATCGAGCCCAAAATTCCTGTTGCTAAGCGAGAAAGTTGTTAAGTGAATTCTGCCCCATTTTACCCCCTTTCTTGTCACCATCATTAAATGAATCGCTGCAATTGTTAAGTGAGTCTGGCTTCTTCCCCATTGACTTTGCTTGCCGGAAGGTCGCAAAAAGGGATCACATGACACCCCCACACACCCCCCACACCCCCCGTGACATTGCAACTTCCATAAATATGAGCCAGTTGTTTTGACCGAGGCTTCCCAAGAGCAGGAAGCCAACTCCTTGTCCCAGTTAAAACCCCTTTTATTAATTGACTGTGAATTCTGCTCATTCACGTCCAGCAAAGTCTTTCAGGGGAGGATTTATGGTCACAGACCTTCTCTGGCTTGGAGAGCTGCCAGGCCGAGAACTGCAAAACTTGGCCAGGAGCCTCGGAGAGTCATGAACCAATTAAGGGAACTAATTGTCTCCTGCAAACTCCACTCCCCTTTCGCTCCTCTTTTATTTCCTCTGGGAGGGGCCATTCATCGTCCACCTGTGGCCTTACTCCCAAGTCAACCCCTGTTCTTTAGCTGCTCCCTTCGTCTGGCCACTCTGCGCATGCGCACACTGGGAACAGGCTCCAGCTGTTCTTCTGCCTCACTGATGTCTGACTCTGAAGGCAGCTGATAACTGTCAGACGGCCCTGGCCCCCTCTCTGCCTCCGACACAGAGCCCTCATCCGAGCCTTCTCCAGACTCCAGGACCATCCCAGGTTCCTCCCCAACCTCCTCACTGTCTGAATCTGCTGCCAGCTCCATTGGCCACGGGTAGGCCACAACACCAGTTGCCACACATCCAAATTTGAATCACGTGACCGTGAGGACGCTGAAACAGTCGTGTGAGAAATGGTCCTGAGTCATTTTTTTTGGTGCCATTGTAACTTGGAACAGTCACTAAATGAACTGTTGTAATTCAAGGACTACCCATAGTCAAGCAACCACTTGATAGCCTGTATATAACCCTAGGGTCCTCAGGCTCATTGGCAAAGCCATATCTTCAGGTCCTTTCAATGATCAAGGTGAGGTCAATCATCTCTGCAGGGCTGATGTTCCCTGCAGAGGGAGAGAGAGCCACCGCAGAGGGGGCCTAAAGACAGGGGACCCATAATCTTATTTCCAATCTGATCTCCACAGGGCTGATGTTCTACAGGAGGGAGCCGCCACAGAGAAGGCCCTTCTTCTTGGTGCTGCCTAGTGCAGCGATCACCAACTGTTGTTCCAGTGGGACTGCATCATGGCCTGGAACTGGCTGACCATCTCAGCCCGCTGAGCTTCCAGGCGACGGTACCTGGCCTTGCACTCCTGCAGGTCTTCCCTCTGCTTGGAAAGCCTATGCTCCTAGTCCTCAGTGAGGTGCTTCTGCTGGGCCTCCTTCTTGGTCGGATCCAATTTTTGCCAAATCTTTCTCATGGTGGCTGCTTAGCTCCAGCAACTGCTTCCTGTTAAGGCACTAAAGAGCCCAGGTGGGGAGGCGAGGAGTGGCTGGGAGGGGAGAGGGGAGTAGGGGCTGGCGAGGCGCCCCTTGATGAGAGTGACATTGAGTTGGCCACGCCCACCCAGTCACATGACCACCTAGCCACGCCTACCCAGCCGGTCATTAGGCAGATCATATTAGTGGTCTGCGGAATTTAAAATTATGAATTTAGTGGTCCCTGTGGTCGGAAAGGTTGGTGACCTTGGCCTAGTGGACCTCTTTAAGGCAGGGGACCCATAACATCTTATTTCCAACCTTGTCTCCATAGGGATGATGTTCTATGGGTAGCCACCACAGAGAAGGCCCTTCTTGGTGCTGCCAGGTAGACCGCCTTAAGACAGGGGCTCCATAACATCTCCTGCCTCCCCGCTCTGGTGGGTCAGGTAGATGTAACTGTGAAGAGACGGTCCTTCAAATCACCTGACTCCAAGCCACGTAGGGCTTTAAAAGTGACACCCATCACCTTGAGCTGGACCTGGAAGCAAATTGTTAGCCAGTCTGTGCTACTTGCTTAGGTGGGCCAGCCTTAATTTGCAGGAGAGACAATTAGTTCGCTTAATTGGTTCGTGACTCTCCGAGGCTCCTTGCCAAGTTCTGCAGATATCTGGCATGGCAGCTCTCCAAGCCAGAGAAGGTCTGTGACTGTAAATCCTCCCTTGAAAGACTTTGCTGGATGTGAAGGAGCAGAATTCACAGTCAGTTAATAAAAGGGGTTTTTTGTCGGAACCAGGAGTTTGCTTCATGCTCTTGAGAAGCCTTAGTCAGAATAGGGTTGTGGGGAGGCAACACCCCCATGGCCCCCATTTTGGGCCTAGTAGGCCTTCCTGCAGCCTCCTGGGACCAAAAACAGACCAGGGGGGGAGGGGGTCCTTGCGCATCAGACACCCAAAAATCAGCCGCCCGGTGGAAGGCGCGCATGCATGCACGATGGAGCTGAGCTGGGGCGACGGCTCGTGTGCTTGCAGAGAGGACTGCCTATCACCTCTGCCAGAGGTTCTCCAACACGACTCTACAAATTCATCTGCTGGCTTTAGTTTTTCATCATTGCCAAGATTACCCTCTGATACTGTAATTTTCAGATCCGTTGGCCTTCTTTCCTCATAAAGTCTTGTGTTGCTATAAAACCATTCAGGTTGTCATCCAACAGACGGCCTTGTCGGTATCCAAGCACACACAACACTTTCCTACACCACACGTCTTTAATGTCATATACAATGTTTCTTATAGATTTATCCATCATTGCATAAGATTTGTGTATGTATAGGTAGGTAGTCCTTGACATACGACCACAATTGAACCCAAAATTCCTGTTGCTAAGCAAGACAGTTGCTAAGTGAGTTTTTGACCCATTTTACAACCTTCCTTGCCACATTTGTTAAGTGACTTATTGCAGTTGGTAAGCTAGTAACACAGTTGTTAAGCGAACCTGGCTTTTCCTTTGACACTGCAACCGTCATAAATAGGTTGCCAAGTGCCAAGTATTCTAATTTTGATCAGGTGATTATGGGGATGCTACCAAAGGTCGTAACTGTGAAAAATGGTCATAAGTTCCTGTTTTCAATGCCATTGTAATTTTGAACTAAGCGAATAGTTGTAAGCTGCGGACTCCCTTGCTTGCAGATAAATTAGCTCAAAGGTATTCCCACTTTTGCGAGGGAATTTTGAAAATCCTTCCTTCCCCCTTCCCTCCCTCCCTCCTCCCTTCCTTCCTTCCTTCCTTCCTTCCTTCCTTCCTTCCTTCCTTCCTTCCTTCCTTTCTATGTTAC
This sequence comes from Natrix helvetica, assembly GCF_964273705.1. Lineage (NCBI taxonomy): Eukaryota > Metazoa > Chordata > Lepidosauria > Squamata > Natricidae > Natrix > Natrix helvetica. Next base: position 8,070,851 of record NC_138548.1, read on the forward strand.
GTTAACTTTGCGTGTCCTCCACTTCAGTCAACAGAACTTAATGAGAAATTTGTTTATTCTCGAAAATGTCTGCAAAGCTAAATATTTTAAACCTTGCTTGCCTAGTATCGTAATAAATAAGAATCCCATTTTCCCATATATTTCCAATCCAGTGACATTTACAGTGATGAGAAAAATGGGCTTCCACTCTCAAATGATCTGTGAATTTAGTGTCGTCGTAAATGGCGCCTTGGTTCTTGACATCCTTTCTCTGTCACCTCCTTCTGAGGATATTTGTCTCAGTCTTGATTTCCTCTTTGGTATTTTGGATTTATACTCCTCCCGCAGGTAAATCCAAATGAAGGGAGGGAGAAATGTTTGGGAGAAAGAGAGGAATGTATAAAGAAACCTAATAGAAGAGTATTGATGTACAGGACTTTATCTGTGATAGGAGCTGTAATGCCTCTCTACTTTTGATCGTCTTTTCCCACAGATAAATTTTGAATTTGCTGCAGCTCAGTTCTCTGAAGAGCTGGTTAGTCGCATTTGGAGTGGGCATGCCTTGGATTTTACTCAAAGCACTAGCAGCAGAGATAAATTCATTCTTTTTGGCTAGCCGGGATAAGGAAGCTGAAAATCAAAGCTTTCATAAAGCTGCCTGTTTCTCTTCTTTTTAACATTGGGTTGATAGTCCCCTGCCTGCTCCTCTCCCTTAGCTTCCTTCAGTGCGTACCTTAGTCCAGTGTTTTTCAACCTTGGCAACTTGAAGATGTCCGGACTTCAACTCCCAGAATTCCCCAGCCAGCATTCGCTGGCTGGGGAATTCTGGGAGTTGAAGTCCGGACATCTTCAAGTTGCCAAGGTTGAAAAACACTGCCTTAGTCAATCCTTGGCTTCATATATCGATGAATCCAAAGAGGTTTATGTGGACTTGGGTGGATTAAAACAGAGTTGGAAGGGACCTTGAAGGTCTTCTAGTCCAACCCCCTGCTTAGGCAGGAAACCGTACACCACTTCAGACCAATGATGGTCCAATCTCTTCTTATAAACTTCCAGTGTTGGAGCATTTACAACCTCTGGAGGCAAGCTGTTCCACTTGTTAATTGTTCTCACTGTCTGGAAATTTCACCTTAATTCCAGGCTGCTTCTCTTCTTGATTAGTTTCCATCTGTTGCTTCTTGTCCTGCCTTCAGGTGCTTTGGAGAATAGATTGACCCATTCTTCTTTGTTGCAATCCCTCAAATACTGGAATATTACTATGATGTCACCCCTGGTCCTTCTCTTCTGAACTTATACAGAATAGCACAGTTGGAAGGGACTTTGGAGGTCTTCTAGTCCAACCCCCTGCTTAGGCCGGAAACACCATACCATTTCAGCCATATCCAACATCTTAAAGGCTTCCAGTGTTGGGGCATTCACAACTTCTGGAGGCAAGCTGTTCCACTGATTAATTGTTCTCACTGTCAGGGAGTTTCTCCTCAGTTCTAGGTTGCTTCTCTCCTAAGGGTAACTGAATTTGTTACTGGGGGGTTGAGCTCTCCCCAATCTTTTTTCCTAACAATTTAAAATGGGGCTTGCATTTTTACAGTGAAGTTGTGGGAGGACCAGTAGTCCTCAACTTACAATCACAATTGAGTCCAAAGTTTCCATTGCTAAGCAAGACAGTTAAGTGAGTTTTGCCCCCGTTTGCGACCTTTCTTGCCACAGTTGTGAAGGGAATCCCTGCAGTCGTTAAGTTAGTCACATGGTGGTTAAGTGAATCCGGTTTCCCCATTGACTCTGCTTATCAGGAGGTCGCAAATGGTGATCACATGACCCAGGGACATGGCAACCGTCATAAATATGAGTCAGTTGCCAACTGTTCAAATTTTATCATGCTACCATGGGGATGCCTCATTGCTTGTAAGTGTGGAAAACGGTCGTAAGCCCCTTTTTTTTAGTGCTGTTGTAACTTTGAATGGTTACTAAACGAATAGTTGTAAGTAAAGGACTCCTTCTTTGTGCCATTTCAGAGATGGGCAGGGGCTTAGTCTTTTGGGAGAGCTTAGCTTGTTGGCTGCGGTAACTACAACTGCGCAAACCTACCGTATTTTTCGGAGTATAAGACGCACCGGAGTATAAGATGCACCAAGGTTTTGAAGAGGCAATTTTTTAAAAAAGATAGGTAGGTAGATAGAGGGATAGATAGAGAGAGATAGAGAGCGAAATAGAGAGAGAGAAATCCAGTAGATAGGGAGGTGTTTCTGCTGGCACAGCATTTGATCAATGTAATTCTCATCAATCAGTTAAAAGAGCTTTCCAAAAGGAAAAAAAAAGTTTTTGCACTCTGCAAACCTCCCCAAAATGGCCCGTTTTTCATGAAAATGGGCCCATTTGCCCCCCCCCCCCAAGGCATGAATAACCTGGGGGGGGGGGCTTGGAGAATGTTCCTTGGAGAGTGTTCCTGGGGGGTCCAAAAACGAGCAAAAAACAGCCATTTTTTTGCAAAAACGGGCCCGTTTTTTGTCAATTTTTTTTGCATGCATAGCCTTATGGAGGCTTACAGAGTGCTGCTGGGGGGCAAAAAGGCTGTTTCTTGCTCGTTTCTGACCTCCCCAGCCCCCAGGAGCTGCCTGAAAGCCTCCATAAGGGTATGCACGGCCATTTTGATGAAGGGGGCGGGGCTTCGGGAGGCAAAAAAATGCTGTATTCGATGTATAAGACGCACCCAGATTTTCAACCTCTTTTTGAGGAAAAAAGGTGCGTCATATACTCCAAAAATACAGTATTTCAGAATCAAAGCCATTGCTGTCATCTCCTCACCTTTTCTTAAGGGGCGGTGATGAGGAGATTACAGTTGTACTTGATCAAACAGATCAAAGCAATCTGGGAGGGACCGTCCTTCAAGTAATCCAGTCTCAAGCCAGGAAGGGCTTCTAAGGTGACAACCAACACCTTGAATTGAACTCAGAAGCACGCCGGCCGCCTGTGCCGCTCGCAGAGTAGAGATGTTACACGCCCCGAATAACTGGCGCCATTTACTGCTTGCGCTGCTGCCTTCTGCACCAGTTGAAGCTTCTGAATGCTCTTCGAGGGCAGCCCCACTTGGAGTGCATTGCAGTAGTCCAGTGGTTTCCATAATCCTGTTAGCCACGTTTGCTTGGAAATGTATCCAGGAGAGATCTGACCTAGAATTGGGGAGAAATTTCCTGATAAGGAGAACAATTAATCAGAGCAACGACTTCCCTTCAGGTGTTTTGTATGTTCCAACACTGGAGGTGAAGAGACTGGACAATTGTTTGTCTGAAATGGCACAGGGTCTCCTGCTCAGACAGGGGATGGACTAGAACAGCGGTCACCAACTGGTGGTCCTCGAGAAAATGTTGGTGGTTCGCAGAAGAATTATTTGCATTTTTTATATTGCGCTAAACCAGGGGTCCTCAAACTACGGCCGATGGGACGGATCCGTGCAATGAACGCTTGTGTTGCTGCAGGGAATCTCCCCCTTCGGGGTCTTTTTGTGTGGGTCAGAGGGGGGCAGAAATTCCGAGTTGGGGTCTGCTTCAGCCTCCTGGTGGGGGGCTTTGGGCGAAGGCTGGAGGGAAGCACCGCTGGTGGCAAAGAGCCGGAGGGCCTCGTTCCAGTTGGACTGCATCATGGGCTGGAACTGGCTGACCATCTCAGCCCACTGAGCCTCCAGGGGCCGGTACCTGGTCTTGCACTCCCACAGGTCTTCCCTCTGCTTGGAAAGCCTATGCTCCTAGTCCTCAGTGAGGTGCTTCTGCTGAGCCTCCTTCTCGGCCAGATCCAATTTGAACTGAGCCGTTTTGCCAACTCTTTCTCACGGGGGCTGCTTAGCTCCAGCAACTGTTTCCTATTGGGGCCCTAAGGAGCCCGGGCGGGCAGGCGAGGAGTGGCTGGGAGGGGAGGGGCGAGTAGAGGCCGGCGAGGCGCCCCTTGACGTGAGTGACATGAAATTGACCACGCCCACCCAGTCACATGACTACCTAGCCACACCTACCCAGCTGGTCATTAGGCAGATCGTATTAGTGTTCTGCAGGATTTAAAATTATGAAGTTAGTGGTCCCTGAGGTCCAAAAGACTCCTGGACCAGAAGACCTCTAAGGTGCCTTCGAATTCTGCCATCCTGTATTCTGCTAAGATATGTAGACGATGTGGAAGATACATGAAGCATTCCTTGAACACCAGCTCAAGCCTTGCCAGTATGTCAGAGATGATTTGTTTATATTGTGGATTTCTCTTGTATAAATTGTATGCTGCTCTTTGAAAGCAGGGTGACTGTACATTTAATTTCCTTTACCTTAAACCTTGTTCTCCTTGCTTCCTGCCCTCTTGGAACATAAATTTCTTCCCTTCTCTCTTTTCAGATCACCCAGGAAGCTGGAGAATTCATGATTACTTTTCCTTATGGCTACCATGCTGGGTTCAACCACGGATTCAACTGCGCAGAATCCACCAATTTCGCCACCCTGCGATGGATCGATTATGGCAAGATGGCCACCCAGGTAAGTTCCTGCCTCCTTTCCTGACTCGTGCAGAGGAATTTTTAAAAAAAACAAACATTGTGCATTGCAACCCACGGCTTGCAAATTGGAGCTGGATCGGAGCGCACATCCCCCGATCTTTGCTGTTCCCTTGCGTGAGAGTCCGCCCCACGGAACAAATTTCATTTTATCTGGGTTCCCTCCTTTAACACCTGCAAATTCTAATTTCCCAGTTCTGCTTCCGCTGGGAAACCAGGCTTAGCGCTGGAGGAGATCATCAGGGAATCCCGGAGGAAAAGAATCAAATAGACAGGAGGGAAAGTCTTTCCCCAGGGCAAGTTTCAAAACTTGCAAACAATTGTTGGTTGGGTGTGTGGATTGTGTTCCCTGAGCAGACAAGGTAATGTCAGGCTTGTGTTCCATGCCGCAGATTACAAGTACATCTAAGCGTTCCTTCTGTGGTTAATGAAAAGAAGATAGAGAAACAATGTTGTATCTCTTTGATATTCTTAAAATAGATCTGGTGCTGGCTCCAGTCACTTTTCTCTTGCTACCTAATATTAATTAATGGTTTTTTTTTCCTTTATTGCCTGGAGATCAAACATTCCACGTGGTTCTGTCTTTTCCCTCCCTCCCACTTTCACACAAACACTTTGAAATAGGAAAGAGGGATGGAAGGAGAGAAAGAGAGAGGGAGAGAGAGAGAGAGAATTTGAATTTTGGGCTTCTTACTTCTATTTTAACCCTCCAACCGCTCCATCATACTGGCTGAGTCATGGCTACCGTTTTGAGATTCGCAAAATGTTTCAAAATAATTGAACCGGTTTCAAATATTCTGTTTTTGAGTCCCAAAAGAAATGCAAAATGGCCTGTTTCAATCATTTGGGGAGCCCAAGACGGAATTTGCGATAGTTTAGGTTCAAAATGTTGCACACCCCAACGGTAGTCTATTTTCTAATATGTGTTTCTGGAAGGCTTGATATTTGGTGTTCTGTCCCTTGCTCTAGATTGAATTGGGATGGCTTGTGGAACATTAGGGAGATAGAGGTCAACCTAGACTTATGAAGGGTTGCTTAGAACTTTTCAAAGTTCCAACTGTCCTTTCCAATCTGGTACTTACAACCTGGATTTGGAAATCAATCAGTCAATCAATCTCTCTCTCTCTCTCTCTCTCTCTCTCTCTCTCTCTCTCTCTCTCTCTCTATCTATCTATCTATCTATCTATCTATCTCTCCCTCTATCTCTCCCTCTCTCTGTCCCTCTTTATATCTCTCTATCTCTCTCTCTCTCACACACGCACACTCACTCTTTCTTACTCTTACTCTCACCCACACACCCCACGGCACTCTCATGTATGGATGTCAGGGGCTCAATAACTGGCTTGCACTCACTGCCATAGGTAGCATCCCAGGGACAAAGGACCACATTTCATGGTTGTTTGGCCCAAACCCACCATTTACTTCTAATTTGTGGCAAAAAAAACCCAGCCCATAGCTGGTTTGCTTAATAACTGCAGGATTCATGTAACGGCCACCGGGGGGAAAAAACCCTCCTAAAATCAGGTCAGTCACGTGGATGACCTGATTTACAACCATCACGACTTAACAACCATGACAGACGGCCTCCATCGTGGCTTTATGTCGGGGACCAGCTGTATATCCTTTAAGGAACTTCCTCTAGTAGCCTTTTAGCCTGCATCAAGGAAAGCCTCCTGTCAGAACCAAGAGAAGCGATTAGGCCTCTCTGTAGTACGTTGATCTGAGCACGCCTAGACGATTGTGCCCAGTTTTGTGCATCGCATTTTCGGAAAAACATTGACAAACTGCAGAATGTCCTGGGAAGAACAGCCAAAATGATAAAGCACCTGGAAGGAATGCCTTCTGAAGCACAGTTGAAGATAGCGCAAGACATGACAGCTGTCTTCAAATATATGAAATATACCGTGTTTCCCCGAAAATAAGACAGGGTCTTATTTTCTTGTGACCCCCAAAAGAAGCACTTGGTGGTCACCTCATGGCTGCTGCTGTGTTGCAATATTTTCGGGGAGGGCTTATGTTCAGGGGAGGGCTTTCGTACGTGCGCTCAAAAGCCCGATTGGGCTTATTATCCGGAGAGGTCTTATTTTGGGGGAAACAGGGTAGAAGATGGAGCACAGCTACCCAGAGTAGTTCAGGGGACGGAGCAAGAGACAGTGGGTTTAAGTGATCAGGAAATAGCTGGACAGCACTGGCTGGGGAATTCTGGGAATTGAAGTCTATGCATCTTCAAAGTTGGCAAACCTAGCTCTCGGTGAACGGCTTGTGGTTGTGTGTGACTAAATGGGCTTCCCCTGCAGATAGATTTCCCTGGTTGGAAATAACCACAGTTGTAGTCGCACACAACTAGAAAGTGTTTGGGACCACAAAGAAACGACTTGAACCACATGCTAGATCTCTATATAATGCACGACAGGTAGCCCTCGACTTACAATTACAATGGAGCCCAAACTTTCTGCTGTTAAGTGAAACATTTGTTAAGTGATTTTAGCCCAATTTTATGACCATTCTTACCCCAGTCGCAAAGTGAATCACTGCAGTTGTTAAGTCAGTCACACGGTTGTTAAGTGGATCTGGTTTCCCATTGACTTTGCTTGTCAGAAGGTTCCAACAGCCGATCACATGACCCTGGGACAGGGCAACCGTCATAAATATGAGTCAGTTGCCAAGCATCCGAATTTTGATCGCGTGGCCACAGGGATGCTGTAATGGTCCCAAGTGTGAAAAACGGTCATAAGTCGCTTTTTGGGGGGCCGTTATAATTTTGAACGGGCACCAAATGAACTGTTGTAAGTGGAGGACTACCTGTATTCTGGCCCCGCCTCCTTTCAGTCATCCCACACAGTGAACAGGTAACTAAGCATGTTTAGTTTGAAAAACAATTAACCACAAACCACAACACAGTATCTTCTGAAGGAGACTCGCAGGTCTGTAAGAATCGCCTTATTTCCATTTACCGTATTTTTCGGAGCATAAGACGCACCGGAGTATAAGACACACCAAGATTTCAAAGAGGTAATTTTTTTAAAAAAAGGATTTGCACTTTGCAGACCTCCCAAACTCTCTGCACGCCTAGTTTTTTGTGAAAAAGGGCATGGAAAGAGTTTGAGAGGCCTGCAAAGTGCTGGGGGGGGGGCAAAAATGAGCAAAAAATAGCCCGGTTTTTGCAAAAACAGGCCCTTTTTTGCCCCCCCCAAAAAGGGGCATGCATAGCCTTTAGGAGACTTGTAGACCGCTCCTGGGGGCTGAGGGGGGCAAAACCGAGCAAAAAGCAACCCGTTTTTCACTGGTTTTTCCCCTCCCCAGCCCCCAGGAGCACTTTGCAGGCCTCCCAAAGCCTCTGCACGGCTATTTTGGTGAAGGGGGCGGGGTCAAAAATGCTGTATTCAGTGTATGACGCACCCAGATTTTCTCCCTTGGGGGGGGGGAGGTGCGTCTTATACTCTGAAAAATATGGTATATAAATTGGGAATTGGGCCTAAAATAGCGCTTTTAATCAAAGGACAATTTTCCCCACCCCATCCCAGTCTGCCTTTTCTGCTTTTTGCATAATTTAAAAAGGAAGATTTTATTCCTCCAGCTTGAGGTAGCACAGGCCATTTAGAATTTGGCCTGAGGGGCCAGAGAAGATCTTAATGCTCTGATCATTGGGGGGGACGGGGGACTCAATTGTGTAAGGAAAGCGTATCACGCCACTTAATTTTGAAGCAATTCTGAGTTTGAAGTGTCTACGCTCTTTCCTTGCTTTGAAGCTACAATCTAAACCACCATTACTCTGGGCAGCTTTAGGCAACGGCCCACAAATACACTGTGAGATGGTTTGTCCAGGTTTTCAAAGCCACAACATCTCGGTTTGTCCCTGCTGGCCTTCCAAACACAGCAGTTTCTCATGGAAATTCTGATGAGAGCTTGAAGGACCACAGTGCCTGCAAGACAACAACAAGCTCTGAGATTAAAAGCAATTTCGTGCTTATCCAGGTTTGTTCACAAACAACTGACATTTGGGCAACCCCACCCACCCACCACACTTCCATCGGAGCTGTAGCCTGAAATTACTGAACAAGCCCTGATGGGCAGAGATTCCTTGAGGAAGGGGGAAGTTGGCAAGATGTCACCCTGTTTTCTTTTCATTGTATCCTATTTACTCATTCCCTCTCGTTGCACTAGGCACCATGGTTTGGCTTGTCTTGAGTAAGAGTAGAGTTAAGAGTAGGATTTCTAATACCAATAGAAGGGAATATTTGTAGCTTAGGGCTGAACTGTGCGGTCCTTGGTACTCTCTGAGCTGGGCGGTTTTCTTACAGACGTTTCATGACCCAACTAGGTAACATCATCAGTGCACTACAAGAGAGTGGGGTTAGCCTCCTGCTTATACACAGTAGCTTGTGCTACCAATTCAGACAAACAAACAATAAACAACCCACGGGTGGGTGGGTGGGTGGAGCTACATTCGGTGTATAAAACGCACCCAAATTTTCACCCTCTTTTAGGGGGGGGAAACGCTGCGTCTTATACTCTGAAAAATACGGTATATGCTAGTCATTCCCAACTCTAGGGGGCGGTGCTCATCTCCGTTTCAAAGCCGAAGAGCCAGCGCTGTCCAAAGACGTCTCCGTGGTCACGTGACCGGATGACTAAACGCAGAAGGCGCATGGAACGCTGCTACCTTCCCACCAAAGGTGATCCCTATTTTTCTACTTGCATTTTTACATGATTTTGAACTGCTAGGTTGGCTGAAGCTGGGACAAGTAACGAGAACTCACACCGTTACGCTACGCTAGGGATTCAAACAGCCAAACTGCCGACCTTTCTGATAGACAAGCTCAGCATCTTAGCCACTGAGCCACCGCATCTCTCTGTTGTGATAGGGTTGTTTTTTTGTCACAAGCTGATGGTGATGAGGACAGTCGATGCTTCTCAACCTTGGCAACTTTTAAGATGCGTGAACTTCAACTCCCAGAATTCCCCAGCCGGCATGTTAAAAGTCGCCAAGGTTGAGCGATACCGAGATAAGGCAGGCTACGCCGTTATTTTTGCGCCATGCGTTTTCTTCAGTGAGCATCTGATAGTTCAAATCTAATTTCCTGCTCATTTGCTCGTACGCGTGCTGCCCAAAGTGTACAGCAGTGAGTTTTTTCCTTGGTCGGACTCAGGCACGTTATAGCAACAGCAGAAGGGTACTGAATTCTGCCTAATATTTTGAAAATAACTAAATCACCCATCCTCGATGTACCCTCCTTATTTAGGTGGCGGGGCGAAGTTTTATTTTTCCCCGCTTTAAAAATCCTTTCTCTTCCTCCTCGACAGTCCCGAGATTTACCTACTGCTACGAAGTTCAGATAATAACACGGTGGGTTTTTCTTTCCTTTTTTTGTTCTTTTAGTTTCTCCTTGAACGATTGTGATGCACCCCCAGCAGCCTGCTGAGAGTGCAGCAGTTCTGACTTTTAATACTGGCCGTGTTTTATAAGTTGCGAGTTCCATTAAAATAAAATGTAAGCAATACATAAATATTCATGTTCCCAAAACAAGCTTTTTGTTTTGATTTAAAAAAAAAAAAAGCGCTCGCTTCTAGTTGGCTAAAAGTTCCGTCCTCTCCCCTCTCTAACAAAAAAAAGGAAGAATCTTGCTGACTTCGCGCGCAAACACACACACACACACAGGGTCAAACTATCCAGCATCTTGAAACATTTCATCTAATTCTGGCTGGCAAATTATGTGCTGCAATTGAATGATTACCGCCAGGCCTGCCTGAAAGAAGCAGCATTAATAACTCACAGGGCTGTGAACTCTGGCAGTCTCCATTTGCTTTACAAACAAACAGGGGAATTTAAACAATCAGCTCATTAAAAGCAAGTTTCGGGGTTTGGGGCCAACATCAGTATTAGCAGGACGTGGGCTCTTCCGCTACACGTGTCAAGGGCCCAGGTTTTGGGAACCCGGCCAGACTGATCCCCTGGGGAGGGGGGTGGACTAGAAGACCTCCAAGTTCCCTTTCAGCTCTATGAGCCGCGGTGGTGTAGTGGTTAGAATGCAGTACTGCAGGCTGCTTCTTCTGATCACCTGCTGCCAGCAATTTGGCAGTTCGAATCTCACCAGGCTCAAGGTTGACTCAGCCTTCCGTCCTTCTGAGGTGGGTAAAATGAGGACCCAGATGGTTGGGGGCAATAGGATGACTCTGCAAACCGCTTAGAGAGGACTATAAAAGCCCTGTGAAGCGACATATAAGTCTAAGTGCTATTGCTATTGGTATTCCCAAGAGATGGAGCCTCAGATTCTATTCTGGAGCCTCAGATTCTCTCCAAGAATCTGCCGTTTCTCTGGTTTCTGCCGTTTTCTGCCATCCCTTTCTGATCAGTAGAGGAATTACAACCAAAACTGACCCCCGACATTCCCACTGCTAAGCAAGACAGTTGTTAAGGGAGTTGTGCCCTGACTTTTTTACGACTGTTGCAGGATGCTAAGAGCTGTGGTGGCACAGTGGTCCGAATGTAGAACTGCAGGCTAGTAATTCTGCTCACCGCCAGCAGTTTGACCCTGACTGGCTCAAGGTTGACTCAGCCTTCCATCCTTGCGTGGTGGGTAAAATGAGGGGCGAGATTGTTGGAGGTCAATAGGCTGACTCTGTAAACCACTTCGAGAGGGCTGTAAAAGCACTATGAAGCAGTATAGATGTCTAAGGGCTATTGCTACTCAGATTGGGGGAAAGAAAAAAACGGCTAAGTAGGTCTTCGTAAAGAGTGATCTAACAGAAAATTGGCCTGCTGAGTATTTGCAGGTCGTGTTGGCTTCTAGAGCTGGCTAGACCGCAGATGGAATGATTGCGCCGTAGAGGTTTCTGCTTTCCTCGCTCTCCTTAGCAGCCAACCAGGGTGGAAAGTCGGCTAAACTTCTGCAAGGCCCATTCCAGTAAAGTTCCACAGGTGTACGTTGGTGGTCAATGCCATTCTGAGCACGAGGCTGGAGGATGTTGCATTTACGAATGGCCTCGGGTGATTTGAGGTACAGGCAGTCCTCGACTTACAACAAACAATTTATTTAGTGACCGTTCAAAGTTACAACGGCACTGGAAAAAGTGATTTAGCACTGGTTTTTTTTTTACACTTAGGACTGTTGCAGCGTCCCCACGCTCAGGTGTTCAAAATCCAGGCACTTAGCAACAGGCATGTATTGACGACCGTTGCAATGTCCTGGGGTCACGTGATCCCTTTTGCGACCGTCTGACAAGCGGAGTCAACGGGGAAGCCAGATTCGCTTCATCGCCATGTGATTTACCTAACCACTGCAGTGATTCACTTAACGGTGACAAGAAAAATCGTAAAATGGAGGATAACTCATTTAACAACTGTCTCGCTTAGCAGTGGAAACCTCAATGGCAGTCATACGTCCACGTGTAAATGGGAGGAGGAATTACCTCCTTAATCAAGGGCAGGCCCTGGAATAACTGAAGGAAGCCGAATGAGTCCAAATGAGCAGCTGGCTAACTATCCAGAGTGATTTAACTGTGACACAACATGATGTACCTCGAAGGCCCCCGTTTAGAATTGCAGTCGGCCAAAAGCAAGCATCGGCAAACGAATCTATTGATTACATTGGGATGTAATTAAAACCTGCAGTCTTTCAAGCAAGCAAGGCAGCCTCTTGCCTTACAGATCGGTCCAGATAGATGAAAGAATTGGAAAGGAAGAGAAGGAAGCGATATTTCATCCTGAGCATTAAATGAAATGCTTTCAATTCTTCAGGGAGGTCTTCCCCATCATTCTCGAGCATTGGCTCTGCTGGCTGAACCTAGTGTGACGTCCGAACTTTCTGGATGGACGTTGTGGATAGCTGGATTGTAGACTTAGACTGAGAAGGGGAAAATCTGAAAAACAACCCACCCTGTGTCGTCTATGGAGATTCTCACTCATCCTGGTCATAATTGTCCCAAAGGTGCTTTTTCAACAGCTCCAAGGAAGCTCCACCATTTTTTTACTACCGGTTCTGTGAGCGTGGCTTTGTGGGTGTGGCTTTGTGGGTGTGGCAGGGGAAGGTTACTGCAAAATCCCCATTCCCTCCCTACCCCACAAACCTGCTTCCCAGCTCCGTTCTCCTGTTGAGGGCAACAAAAGAAGATCAGCTGGGAGGCAGTGGGGCCTTATTTGCCAGTTCTCCAGACTACTCAAAATGTCCGCTACCGGTTCTCCAGAACCTGTCAGAACTGACTGAATACCGCCTCTGGGCTCCAACCCCGTTTCCACCACTCAGGTGATCCTGAGGACACAGAGCAAGCGGCCTCAACGACCCTCTCAAAGGATGCAAATGACCAGTTGTCTGCAAGGAGCTTAAATCCTTCCGTTCGCCACCATCCAGTCAGAGCTGAAGAAGCTTCTTGGATGAGAAGCAAACGCCTTCAAAGAAAAAACCAGAAAGTCCAGTTGCCTCTTGGGACAACCACGTGTAGCTCAAAAAAAGAGAGAGTTACTTACCCGTGTAGTGGCAACTACCGGTAGCTAGAGTGCAGAAATCTGTTCTTTACCATTTCTTCTCTGTTTTTCTTTGTTATTCATGTCAGAAGCATCACAATCAAAATAAGGCATTACTATACAGCCGAGATCCCCAAACCTTTTGGTTCAGGGGGATAGTTTCTCACGCGCAACCTAAAACCTAAATTAGTTGTAGCTTCCGAATCCTCGCTTCCTTCCCCCCCCCCCCCCCTGAAAAATAATAATAATTGTGAAACAGGCTATGTCCCTTTCTTGATCCATCAGTTCCAGGCAGCTCAGATTTCACCCAGCATGTAGATAGTCTTTTAGAACTTTTTGAAACCGCTTTCCGATTTAACTCCTTGAAGAATTTACGACACTGGCAAATTTGGCCATTTTTATCTCTCAAACTCCAGGTCATTTATAAATCAACTAAAAAGAGCATCTTTTCCAGTACAATGAAAACATTCCATTTATTCTGATTTTCTGTTCCTCTTCTAAAACTTGGATATTATGCCTAAAGGATGATGATGATTTATTAACCCCAATACTAACTCTAACCCTAACGAACCTCTGGGCTTGGGGATGGCCTAATAAACCCCAGAAGGATGTTTATTACATTGGACTTTTGAATATTTGCCACCAGCCAGAATTTGGGTACAAAATGACGATTGTCTCAGCCTTCCAGAAATACCTTGAGTTGCCTGCTGGTGGTTCCCAAGGCTTAAATCTCCGAATGCACGACATCCCGGCTGTCTCTTCTGGCTTATGCCATTCAGATGACCCTGTGTGTCCCTTTTAAGGGTCCCAGGACTGCCTGACAATATTATCAGCCTCCCACACTCCCGCAGACCAACATCTGCATTCAGGCCTGGGGAAATCCCCAGCCAAGTTCCCCTTATTAAGGCTGAATGACAAGCAGAGATAAGAGATGGTGAGAATTCTCTAAATCGGCAGACAAAGAAGCCGACCGAAGAACAGACGACTCCAATCAATGACAAAAATGGAAGTACAGGTAATCCTCAGCTTATGGCCACAACTGAGCCCCAAATTTTCACTGCTGTTCAATGGATGATTTAAAGGCCTGGAGACTCAAACATAGGAAGGACAGTTGCAGGATTTGGTGTTTGGCTGGTCTAGAGAAAAGGAGGACCAGGGGGGAGGGGGGAGCTATGATAGCAGTCTTCCAGTATTTGAGGGGCAACCATAAAGAAGAGGAGGTCAATTTATTTTTCAAAGCACCTGAAGGCAGGTCAAGAAGCAATGGAAGGAAACTAATCAAGGGGAGAAGCAACCTGGAATTAAGGAGAAACTTCCCAACAGTGAGGACGATCAACCAGTGGAAGACCTCCAGAAGTTCTGGGTGCTTCATCACTGGAGGTTTTTAAGAAGAGACTGGACAACCATCTCTCTCAAATGGTGTAGGGTTTCCTGCTTGAGCAGGGGGCTGGACTAGAAGACCTCCGAGGTCCCCTTCAGCTCTATTCTGATGGATTGATCCTCTGTGGGCAGGAGATGGTTGAGGTCACAGTTGCCCCTCTCCGTTTATATGCACACAGGAAGCATTTACAACTCAATGTCCCCCCCTTTGGAAGGGACAACGGCCTCAAAGGGCTTTTGAGGACTTGGGAATCAGGAATGGAAAGAAGGGCTCAAATAGCACCCATCGCCCCTCCCTATTCTTCAAAGCACCTGAAGGCAGGACAAGAAACAATGGATGGAAACCAATCAAGGAGAGTAGCAACCTGGAAGCTTCCTAACAGTGAGGACAATTAACCGGTGGAACAGCTTGCCACCAGAAATTGCGGGTGCTCCCATCACTGGAGGCTTTTAAGAAGACACTTGTCTGAAATGGTACAGGGTCTCCTGCTTGAGCAGGGGTTGGACTAGAAGACCTACAAGGTCCCTTCCAGCTCTATTCTGAATTCATTGAAGGTGGCACTAGAAGTCCCAGTCTCGTGGGGATTGGCCCAAAGTCACCCAGCTGGCTTTCGTGCTTAAGGCAGGGACAGAACGCTCCGTCTTCTGGTTTCTCATCTGGTGCCTTCGTCCCTAGATCAAACTGGATCTATGGCTTGTATACGTAAAATGCCTTATGTCAGGGGTGTCCAAACTTGGGAACTTTAAGACTTGTGGACTTCAACTCTCAGAATTCCCCAGCCAGCCATGCTGGCTGGGGAATTCTGGGAGTTGAAGTCCACAAGTCTTAAAGTTCCCAAGTTTGGACACCCCTGCCTTATGTGCAGTAGGCTAAAATCTCCCAGTTTATTGTGTGAATGTAGTCTTCTTTCTGCAAGAAACCCCACCCTTTAGTGCAGGGGTCTCCAACCTTGGCAACTTTGAGCCTGGAGGACAAAAAGCCTGGAGGTCAAAAGCAAAGCTGGCTGGGGAATTCTGGGAGTTGAAGTCCTCCAAGCTCAAAGTTGCCAAGGTTGGAGACCAGGGGTGCTTTTTGCTTCCCTTCCCTACCAGTTTGCAAATGTGCTCGCACACGCTCCGTCCACGGGTGCGCCCGGCTATTCCACCCTTGCGCTTTGCTCAAAAAACTCCCCCTAAACAGGACGAAATAGAACCTGGGCGGGGCTACCGGTGTGGGTGAACCGGTCCGAACCGGCTGAATTCCACCTCTGTTGGAGACCCTTGCTTTAGTTCATGCTTGAAGTGTGCCGTTCTCCTCCATCTGGCTGCTTGCAAGCCGGCTTCTGACATAGCTTCCTCCTTTGGGTCTCGAGGGTGTCCTGGATCTTCGGGATCTTGTCTCCTGGCTAGCTGAGCTGAGCTCTTCCCTCCTCCCGCTCCCAAACCCTTGCGGCACGCAGCCTCCCAATCTCTCTTTGCACAGCACGAGTGTCTCTGTAACTAACAGGTAATGTCTGGATGTTTACCCTGTGCTTAATTTCATTTTTTTGCATTCCTCCAACCTTGCGCGTTCCTTGGCTGCTCATGGATTGCTCATTACAGGGCCTATCATGCGGCGATAATGCCACACCGCTGATAGTACTAAGCGGCTGCTTTCTTCCCCCCCCTCCCCTTTTTTTCCTTTGCCTATCTTAATTCTTTCAGCTTCTGTTCTTTTTTTTGGTTTTTCCAATCTCGAGATCATTTTAGAGAGACTCTCTTCTCTTAATTATATTTCTGCTTTGGGGGCTCTCTCTCCATCACCCTTTCCCCTCCCCGCCAGGAGACGGGTCTATTTCTGGTTACCTAGTCCCAAGATCATAATAATAATTTTAATTAGTACCTTCTGAGACTATTTCCAGTCCTGAGATATTTTCAAAGAGATGGTTTGGCGGGGGGGGGGGGGTGGCGTCTAGCATAAGTGCAAATATGAGACTTCGGTCTTCTGTAGGGAAAGCTACAATTGCCATCGGATTCTCCTTTGTCCAGCATAAACGAAAGTTAATTGAACCACAATCTGCAGTTTTCTACACTTAAAAAAAAACATTCCACACACCTACGGCTTGCCTTTGGGTTCAGATGACTCTGTGTGTGTGTGTGTGTGTGTGTGTGTGTGTGTGTTTCAGCCATTTTTTCCCATTCCGGTTCCATTTTGTCAACAGCAAATTTTCATTCCTCCTTAGCCAAAAGCTTGCAGACGGAATCCAGTTTTGCGCCGAAAACCGGAAAAGGACTTTTTACCCATCCAAGCATCCATCTTTGTCACGTTTTGTCTTGGGATCCAATTTTGACATTCATAGACTTGTTGAGGAGTCTTGCGGAGACTTTGCAAATAGGGGAATGGATGAGATGGGGCCAGGGGGCGTGGGGCTGCTTTAACAACGCATTAACAGAATAACAGAGTTGGAATGGACCTTGGAGTCTTGTAGTCCAACCCCCTGCTCAGGCAGGAGACCCTATGCCGTTTCAAACAAATAGCAATAGCACTTAGACTTATATATCGCTTCATAATGCTTTCCAGCCCTCTCGAAGTGGTTTACAGAGTCAGCATATTGTCCCCAACAATCTGGGTCCTCATTTTACCCACCTCGGAAGGATGGAAGGCTGAGTCAACCTTGAGCCTGGTGAGATTCGAACTGCCGAACTGCTGGCAGCCGGCAGTCAGCAGAAGCAGCATTCTAATCACTGCACCACCTCAGCTCTGTGCAATCTCTTCTTGAAAACCTCCAGTGGTGGAGCAGCCACAACATCTGGAGGCAAGTCGTTTTACTGTTCCACTCCTCCTCCTCTCTGCAAACCCTTGCGGCACCGATGACGTTACCTAGTTGGGTAAGGAAACGTCTGCAAGAAAACCACCAAGTTCAGAGAGCACGGAGGACCCCTCACCTAGAATATTTCTTCCTGTCTCATTTATCTTCTTACACCCAGATCCATTTTCTTGTCCTCCTTCCCCACCCCCAAAGCCTGTCAAATGCCTTCCCTGGTTCGAGAAAGCTGATTAAATATCCCATTCTGAGGCTATGAGGGTGGGGTGTTATTTCCCCCCATTTAATTTGTGGGGCGGAGGGAAAGGACAACCTTCCCAGGGACAGCTGGGACGTCTGCCTGCATCGTTCACGTTCAGCGTCTGTACTTGGAGGGGAGCCGTTGCTTTGGCGAAACGTCTTAACGGCGTTAATTTAAAAACCGCCCTCGATGAATTGCAACCTAACT
The DNA here is from genome assembly GCF_964273705.1 of Natrix helvetica. Classification (NCBI taxonomy): domain Eukaryota; kingdom Metazoa; phylum Chordata; class Lepidosauria; order Squamata; family Natricidae; genus Natrix; species Natrix helvetica. The sequence continues at coordinate 8,088,424 of NC_138548.1, forward strand.
CCAAAGAGGGAATACATATAAGAGCTGCTGTCTCCCGCTGCAACACTTAATGAAAACATGTTTCCCGGCTGGCAGCTCTGTCTGGTACATGTGGGTGTATTTGCAATAACTCGGCTCGGGAACAATGTTTGGCCGGAAGAAATTGCATTAGGGTGCGCGGCGCTCAGTACAGCTTCGCCCGCCTTCTGGTGGAATGTGGGGGCTCTTAGCCGTTGACCCCATCGCTGTTCTTATTCATTAAACTCGGATATCGCCGGAGTCCCACCGACTCCGGGTGATGCCTCGGTAAAATGGTGTTAAAAAGAACAAAGCAATTATAACAGGAGGCAAGAAGAAGGGATGGAAGACAGCAGTCAGACGGGAGTAGATGCCAAATGCACACCACCGAGTGCAGGTTGGTCCTCAACTTAACAATGGTTCGTTTAGCAACCGTTCAAAGTTACAACGGCACGGGAAAATGTGAGAAAGGTTTCTGAAGAGTTACAACCTTTGCAGCATCCCCACAATCATGGGATCAATAGATGTTTGGCAAGTGGTTCATAGTTATGACCATGGCTGTGTCCCCATATCCCCTTTTGCGCCCTGCTATTAAGCGAAGTCAATGGGGAAGGCAGTGCTCTGATCTGGGCTTCCCCAGCAGCACGAAGCCAAGTTCTTGTCCTGATAAACCTCTTTAATTTAATTGACAGTGAATTCCTCTCCAGCCAAGTCTTTCCTCTCCCACAGTCTTTCAAGATAGCTCTCAATTCCCGACCTTGGAGAGAGGCCAGGCCGAGATCTTTCAGACGCCCACAATACTTGGCAAGAATTCAGGAACGAATGAATTGTCTCCTGCAAACTCCACTCCCCTGTCGGTCCTCTTTTATTTCCTCTGGTTCTGACCGAGGCTTCCCAAGAGCATGAAGCCAACTCCTGGTCCCGACAAAAAATGCTTTTATTCATTGACTGTGAATTCCCCTCATTCACATCCAGCAAAGTCTTTCAAGGGAGGATTTACGGTCACAGACCTTCTCTGGCTTGGAGAGCTGCCAGGTTGATATCTGCAGAACTTGGCACAGAGAGTCACGAACCAATTAAGCGAACTAATTGTCTCCTGCAAACTCCACTCCCCTGTCGCTCCTCTTTTATTCCCTCTGGGAGGGGCCATTCATCATCCACCTGTGCCTTTTCTCACAAGTCAACCCTTGTTCCTTAGCCATTCCCTTCGTCTGGCAGCTCTGCGCATGCGCCCACTGAGCTCTTGACTCTGAAGGCGGCTGATAACTTCTCCACTGCAGGGATTCACTTAACAACCGTGGCAAGAAAGGTAGTGAAATGGGGCAAAACTCACTTAATAAATGTCTCACTTAAGAAGAGCAATCTTGGGCTCAATTGTAATTGCAAGTCGCGGACTACCCACAAAGAGTCCATCAGACCCGAGGAACCCCTTCGAGACCCACTAGCAGGATGACGACCAGCCCGATTATGAGGCGCCATGGGGATCCGACAGATGTCATTCCTTAATTGAAGAGACCCAGAGCACACCGGAGTCCCTGCCAGATTGAATCCACCAGGCAGATGCTACGGGAGACAGGCGGTCCCTCAAGTAACCAAGCTCTTTTGCTAGACAGAATCCTAATTTTTTATTTTTATGTATTTACTCGTCAACAAAAATTACAAAGAGGAAGACTCCAAATGACAAAAAAAAAAATGTGACAAGGACGATAGATGCATTGGTCCTCTTACCTTTGCCCCCTTAGGAAGTTCTTAAGTATGGAGGGAGGCCCACAGAAGTTAAGTTAGAATTAAAACGGTGAAAGGAGAGGCAACTGAATTGGGCAAGATATGCCAGACTTTGACCACTCTTGTTACAAAAGTCAATTTTTTTTACAATCGAGTTTAAAGCGGTTTACATTAGGTTTAAAGCAGTTGTTCACACGTTTAATCCCACATCCAGATTAAAATGGGGGAAAAAAAAGTCATTTACAGGTAAAACGAGTTCCAACACGGGCCATCCTTGACTTACGCCTACAGCTGGGACCAGAATTTCCAAGCGTGGCAGTTATTAAATGAGCCCTGTCCAATTGCACGGCCGTTGTTATCCAACCACATGAAGTAATTTCACTACCGCCGCGATTCACTTAAAAAAATGTGGCAAGACAAGCTGTAAAATGGGGCAAAACCAGTGAAGGGATTTAGCTGGTTTGGGTTCGGATTCTTACATTGCTGGCTGGCCCCGCCCCTCCCACAAGTCCACCCGCATCCTGTTTTTTGCTCCCAGGAGGCTGCAGGGAGGCCAAAACGGGGGGGGGGGGGTACCCCACACGGGCCATTTTTGCTCCCAGGGGAGTGCAGGGGGCCAAATGCTACCTGTCACATCCCCTGCCATGCTCCCCATGGCCACGCCCACCCAGCTGGTCATTAGGACAGAGAACCGGTTGTTAAAATGATTTGAATCCCACCACTGGGCAAAATTCACTTAGCAACATAAATTTTGAGCTCAATTGTGGGTCGTAAGTTGAAAAGGACCCGTAGTAGAGCCCGGAACGGCTTAAGAGCATGGCTGGCCGGGCAGTTCTGGGAGTTGAAGTCCACAGGTCTTAATGCGGTCAAGGCTGGACACCCCTGGATTGCAGCTCTCCATCTGCTGTTCATGTGAATCCACAAGGATAGGACCCTGCAGAAATTGTCCCCTTTTCTGAGTTACGGCTGGAGCTGCTCAACCCAAAATCCCCTCTTTCAGGCCCGTAGCTGCTGAAAGAGCACTTTGCTTACTCAAGCTCTTTTGCAATGTGTCATTCCTTTCCCCTCCTCCCCGTCCCGCGAGCCTTCTTTCCATTTCTTGGAGAAAACCTTGCCTAGAAATTGGTGACGGAGAGCAATTTCTTCTCCTGCCTCTGTTTTGAATAGCAGTCCGCTCTGGAAGCCGATAACATCTTGCCTACCCAAGGCTTGCATTTCCCCGGCTGCATTGTCTCCCATTTGCTCCTAAGAAGCTTTCAAATTAATCTATCTCGGCCCTGAATGGGGTCGATTTCCCTTTCTCGGCTTCCCGATTCCCCCTTTTTATCGGCTGCACGAAAAGCATGAATTCATCTCTCCCTTCACTTAATTCTCGTCCCCACCGTTCCGTCCGATCCCTTTGACAAACTTTTTCAGTGCCGATTTCTGACGAAATGGCTTTGGTTCCAGGACGAATGTCCTATTTCTAAGGGAAACGCTGTGATGGGTATTTCTAAAATGCATGTCTTTGAACTCACAATTCTTTGTGCCTTAACATTTATATGGTTTTTTTTTCCCCCTCCCTGTATCATTGGGCATTTACACCGGTCCAATCTGTAAACCGAGGGTTAGCAGCTGTTGTTCCTTAAGCCATAACTCAGGTGTAACTAGGACTCAAGAGAAACACTGATAAAACACCAGCCTTCTTTGACCCAGAGTCCTCCTCTTCTTCCTTCTCCCCTTCCTCTTCTTCAATCTGCAAACCCTGCTCCCTTCTAGCACTGATGATGTTACCTAATTGGGTCATGAAACGTCTTTAAGAAAATTACCAAGCTCAGAGAACACCAAGGATCCCACAGCCTTCCTCCTTGCAGATGCCTGGTCATTTGCATCCTTTGAGAGAGTGGTTGAGGCTACTTGGAAGTCCTCAGAGTCACCTGAGTGGAGCTTCTGGTTCCTCTACTCTGCATTTTTTCCTCTGGAAATCCATCCCTTCTCCCACTCCGTTCAAAGAGTCTTCATCCCAAATTGCATAGCTAAAAGTCTGTAGAGATTCTCCGACATCCAGGTCAGGGTTGTCCCAAAGGTGCTTCTTCAGGAGGCAACTGGACTTCCTTGTTTTTTTCTTTCGAAGATGTTTTGCTTCTCATCCAAGAAGCTTCTTCAACTCTGACTGGATGGTGGGGGAACGGAAGGATTTATACTCCTTGCAGACAGCTGGTCATTTGCATTTTTTTTTTGAGAGAGAGAGTCGTTGAGGCCACTTGGAGGTTTGTCACAGTATGAATGGATATCCAGACTGCAGAAACCATTTGCGCTTCAGTTTGAGACGCAGACTCATCCCCAACAGCCTGAGCTTCACCCCGTGTCCCTTCCACAGGGAAGGGACAGAGGGCAGAAAGCACAGCTCCACCTTCTCAATGTCTCAGGTGACTCTGAGGACACAGACAGTTCTTCACTGCAGCTGTTAAGTGAACCCATCGCCTTTGCTTGTCAGAAGGTGGCAAAAGGGGAAATCACCTGACCCTGAGACACGGCAACCATCATGGAATAGAATAACAGAGTTGGAAGGGACCTTGGAGGTCTTCTAGTCCAACCCCCTCCTAAGGCAGGAAACCCTACACCACTTCAGGCAAATGGTTCTCCAACATCATCTTAAAAGCCTCCAATGTTGGAGCATCATAAATATGAACCAGTCGCCAAGCCTTCGCATTTTGAACGTGGGAATGCTGCCGCAGTCCTGTGAAAAGCAGCCTTAAGTCCGTTTTTTTCAGTCACTCAAAGAAACGGTCGCAAGTCCAGAACCGCCTGTATCGTCGCCTGAAATTCACAATTGCGGTTAGAATAAAGCCAGGCATTTTAAGAGTGGCTCTCCAAAGTATAGCCTTAAACAGCTCCGAGCCACAATCCTTTGAATTCAGACTTCGAGGCAATTGGAACAAAAAAGAAAGAACTATGCAAATCCTCGGCCGTTTTTTTCCTGTCCCTTTTATTATTATTTTTTTTTAAAAAAACATGGTTTGACAGAATAAATTTCACACATTGCTTGCTCCGTTTCCAAGAACTGCTTGCCTCTCCTCCTTGGTTAATCAGCTTCCTTGCTCTTGAGTGATTTACCCAAGCGAGTCCCCAGAGGGGGATGCGGCGGCTCTCTCCGAAATGGAAAAATTCTCGCTTCTAACCCCATTGAATCATATTCCGGCTGCCATGATCTTCCTCTTCCCTGCCTCGCTAACCGCTTGATTTATGGGACCGAGGGTGGCTGTAGTTTAAAAAAAAGAAAGAGAACCCTATCTGAGGAATGGTTTGCCTGCAGCAACTTCTCTCGGTGGCTTACTTACTCTTCTGTCCACCAAGTGGGTAATGGCTCATCTGTCAGCAGAAGGGTGTTCGGAGACCGCTGAGCTTGAAGGATGACAGAAGATCGGCTCCTTCAAAATGTACTTGTAGAGGTTTTGAGTCAAGCTGGAAAGGTGATTCCTGTTTGGGATCCGTTAGATCAGGACTGTTTCGGACCGGAAGGCTGTGCCAAGAGTGGTGAGGACAGCAGAAAGGATCGTTGGAAGCTCACTTCCTTCTACTCAGGACATGGCATACAAACAGGGGTGGGATTCTACCGGTTCGGATGAACAGGTAGCTCCGACTATCATCTGGGAGTGAACTGGTTCGCTCCGACTTTCAGCTGGCCCTGCCCGCCCGCCCCTCCCTGTGCTATCCTCACCTATATTCCCTTTTCTGAAGCTCAGCTTGAGTGGATTTCTGCGCGTCAGCTGTATTCCTCCCCAGCAGTAATTCACTTAACAAAAGGGGCAAGAAAAAGTCGTAAAATGGGGCAAAACTCACTGAACAGCCCTCATGCCGGGCTTGAAATGTTGGGCTCCGTTGTGGTCGTACGTCGAGGACGAAACTCTCAACAGTGTCAATTTGTCTTCCGCGCGCTCCATAAAAATGCCTCAGCAGTCTAGACCTCACTGGATTGGCAGAAACTTGGCAAATTTTCTGCTTCATTTCCCTTTCGTAGGCCAAATAATCTAATTATACTCCCATTATTCTCCCTTTTTGCGGTCCGGTCTCCCTCTGCAAACAGCTCGTCTCGGCTTCCATGTTCTCTTTCAGATCAAACTCGATCATGAAAGTTGTCAGCTTCCCCTTCCTCTGTATCCACGATTGCAGCCTAAACCTGGCCATCAATCATATTAAAAGCTTTTCCACGAAATCTTTATGGGTATTATTTGGCCATTGACTACGCCGTATCCCCAAACCCGTCTTTTTTTTTTTGCTATAGCCACTCGCTGTGCTGAGCCTTAAAGTAGCCATCGTTCTTATAAATCACGTTCCGATTGCGATTCTGTCGGCAACTTTTCTTTTCTGGCGTGTCACCTACAGCAACCAGGCATCTCAAAAGCTTGAAACTTAAGCTGCGTTGTAAACACCATTGGTATTCTGAAAGGTTCTTAGCGTTCCTCTGTTGAGTTCAGGCTGACTTACTGGGCCATCCTCCGGCCGTACAAGTAGTCCTCGACTTACAACAGCGACCGTTACATGTTACAGCAGCGCTGTACAAACCTGAACAAAGGTTTTGACACAACCGTTGCAGCATCCCCGTGGTCACGCAGTGAAAATGTGGATAGTAAGTGCTGTGGCGGCACGGTGGTCAGACTATAGTACTGCAGGCTAATTCTGTCCACTGCCAGCAGTTCGATCCTGACCGGCTCAAGGTTGACTCAGCCTTCCATCCTTCTGAGGTCAGTAAAATGAGGACCTAGATTGTTGGGGGTCATAGGCTGACTCTGTAGACCCATTAGATCAGTGTTTCTCAACCTTGTCAACTTGAAGATGTCTGGACTTCAACTCCCAGAATTCCCCAGCCAGCGAATGCTGGCTGGGGAATTCTGGGAGTTGAAGTCCAGACATCTTCAAGTTGACAAGGTTGAGAAACACTGCCTTAGATTAATGCACTGTGAAGTGGTATATAAGTCTAACTTCTGTAGCTATTGCTTGGCAATTGACTCGTATTTGTGACAATCACAGTGTCCTGGGGTCATGTGATCTCCTTTTGCAACCTTCTGACAAACAGAGTCAATGGGGAAGCCAGATTCACTTAACAGCTCTGTTGCTAACGTAACAATGGGAGTGATTCACTTAACAACGCTGGCAAGAAAAGTCTTAAAACCGGGTCAAATTCACTGAGCAGCTGTCTCGCTTAGCAAGAGGGGGAACAATTAATCCGTGGAACGACTTGCTTTCCGAAGTTGTGGCTGCTCCAACAACTGGAGGCTTTTAAGAAGAAGAGGATGGACAACTGGAATCTTCAATAGGGTTTCCTGCCTGAGCAGGGCGGGGGGGGGGGGGTCTAGAAGACTTCCAAGGTCCCTTCCAACTCTGTTATTCTGCTTTTTCCCATCTGCTTTGAACATTCCCATTGTCATTAAAGTCTCCAGCATCTGATGGCTGCCCCATAGAGATTTTGTTTGCTCCAGCTGGACAGTTGGAATTGGCCTTTAGAATAACAGAGTGGGAAGGGACCTTGGAGGTCTTCTAGTCCAACCCCCTGCTTAGGCAGGAAACCCTATACCGTTTCAAACAGATGGTTATCCAACATCTTCTTTAAAACTTCCAGTCTTGGAGCCTTCACAACTTCTGGAGGCAACTTCTGTTCCACTGGTTAATTGTTCTCACTGTCAGGAAGTTTCTCCTCAGTTCTAAGTTGCTTCTCTCCTTGATTAATTTCCACCCATTGCTTCTTGTTCTACCCTCAGGTGCTTTGGAGAATAGTTTGACTCCCTCTTCTTTGTGGCAGCCCCTGAGATATTGGAAGACTGCTATCATGTCTCCCCTAGTCCTTCTTTTCATTAAACTAGACATACCCAGTTCCTGCAACAGTTCTTCCTATGTTTTAGTCTCCAGTCCCCTCATCCTCTTTGTTGCTCTTCTCTGCACTCTTTCCAGAGTCTCCACATCTTTTTTAGATTGTTTACTTGTTGGCTGACTCTGTTTCTCCTTTGAGACCACAGCTGGATAGTTCTGGTCAAGTGACTTGGTCTCAGAGACCTTTGTTGAAATCTCCAGCAAGTAAAATATGTCCTTATATTCTCAACCATGATCTAACTATATCGCTCCTGACGGGTTTTTATTATTGTAATTCAATTGAATTTATTTATTGGGGTTTTTAAATATTGTGACTTTTTAATCATTTTTTAGCTATCAGCCTACCTCCTCCTTGTATATGTCTTATATACGTCCTTGTTATATGTATGTCCTGTCCAGATTTGTATTGTACTTTGTATTTTATTTGTTTTATTGTACGCCGCCCCGAGTCCTTCGGGAGAGGGTGCGGCTTAGAAATAAATAAATATTCTATATTCTCTTATAGGTAGTCCTTGACTTACCAGTTCATTTAGTGACCATGGGAAGTTAAAACGGCACTGAAAAAAGTGACCGTTTTTCACACTTAAGACCATTGCAACAAACCCGTGGTCACATGATCAAAATTCAGGCCCTTGGCAACTGACTCCCCTTTATGACGGTCGCAGTGTCCCAGGATCATGTGATCCCTCATTTGTGTCCTTCTGGCAAGCAAAGTCAATGAGGAAGCCAGATTCACTTAACAACCGTGTTGCTAACGTCACAACTTTGGGGTTTCACTTAACAACCGTGGCAAAAAATGTCTTAAAATGGAGCAAAACTCAACCTGACCTCTGTCTCGCTTAACAACAGAAATATCGGGCTCAGTCGTCGTCATAAGATGAGGACTGCCTGTATTTTTTTGAAAATCGGCTTCAGAAAAACCTCCTGTGGTTCCCTCATGGTGTTTTTACTTGATCTCGGAGTTTTTTCCCCCTTTTTGCCAGGAAAGCATGTTGGTGTTATCGAGAATTATTATCAAGAAAAGGAGTGGGCTGATAGAACTGCTTCTTTGCCGTGATAAATGCATCCATTACTGATGTCAGCACAGCCAAAAAGGCTGTTGCGCGCTTGCAGCCTTGGTTTAAATCACTTGGCTGCTTAGCCTGACCCCTCTTGCTTCTCTGCTCCCAGGCCTGAAAAGAGGATTTCCCCCCATCTCCCTCGCTGCCCCCACCTCTGCTGCCCATCTGGCTGAGGTTGCTTTATGCTCAACTGCCTTGTCTCCTGGAATTGGTCTGGTCAGGCTGAGGCAGGATTGCTTGCTAAACCAGGGTGGGGTGGGGGAGAGGTTGTAACCGGAATTGCGAGCAAATGATTGTCACACGCTTGTTGGGCTGGGCTGTGAAAAGTTACTCCTTCCTTGTTCCATTTGGTTTTGGAAAAGACATCCGTATGCCACAGAAGGAGTATGCCGGATTCTGTGTACCGATAGATGGGAATATTTGAAATGCATGCCCTTGGCGCTCTTATGATCCTGGTTCTTGCAAATGTTTCACTACCAAACTAGGTAAGATCATCAGTGCTAGAAAGGAATGGGGTTTGCTCTCTTATATTTACATATCATTCAAAAAAAGACCATCAAAAAGCTTTAAAAGAAAATGGACCAAAACACCCTTGCCAGCAGTCAGTACCCAGATAAGCAGGAATGAACACCAGACAAAGAAACTGGAAACAATACCTCAATCAAGGAAGGAGAAAACCACATTCCCACCAACACTGACAAACCACTTGTATATAAACAGAGAGCCAACCATACTCCCTTCTTCTAGCACTGATAATGTTCCCTAGTTGGGTCGTGAAATCAGAAGCCGACCAGAATTACAAACAGCAGTAGTCCTTCCATCTGACGTTACTTTTAGTTCAAAAATATGTCTTCAGAGTACAGAGACTGTTTAAAAAAAAAAGACTTGTTGTTTTACCAAAACAGATATCTCTGCCAGGATAAACTCTTTTATTTTAATTGAAAATTTCTTTTAGGCAGTTAATTCTGGAAAAGTAAATTCTCCATCCTTGTAAGAGAGCCACATGGCAGGCTTCACTTCAGGGCTGGCAGTGAGTCTCAACTCTGGAGACCTTCAACTCGGAACTTGGCGAAAATACTTGGAAGCTTAACTGCAATCGCAAATGAAGCCTTAACGGTTGGTTAGATTAATAACACAATTGTAAGGGAGCTTGGAGATCTTCTAGTCCAACCCCTCCTCGGGCAAGACACTCTCTCCCATTTCAGACAAATGGTTGTCCAATCTCTTCTTAAGAATGTTGAAACATTCACAACTTCTGGAGGCAACTTCTGTTCCACCGGTTAATTGTTCCCACTGTTAGAAAACTTCTCCTTAATTCCAGGTTGCTTCCCTCCTTGATTAGTTTCCACCCATTGCTTCTCGTCCTGCCTTCAGGTGCTTTGGAGAATAGCTTGACTCCTTCTTCTTTGTGGCAGCCCCTCTAATATATTGGAAGACTGCTATCATGTCTCCCCTAGTCCTTTTTTTCATTAAAATAGACATACCCAGTTCCTGCAACTGTTCTTCATATGTTTTAGCCTTAATCCCCCAATCTTTGTTACTCTTCCCTGCACACTTTCTAGAGCCTTAACATCTTTTTTAAATGATGGAAGATTAATTGGGGTCAAATAATCTTTTGGGGTTCTCAGAGTTTTATGCTAGTCCCTCGTCCTGAAAGTAGGGAGGAGGTAGCTCAGTGGCTAAGAAGGGATATGGTGGCTCAGTGGCTAAGAATTTTCATTATTAACATATGGTACAATTTCTTGTAGAGCTTGTCGATCAGAAAGGTTGGCAGTTCAGCAGTTCGAATCCCTGGCACCATGTAATGGAGTGAGCTCCCGTGACTTGCCCCAGCTTCTGCCAACCTAGCAGTTTGACAGCACGTAAAAAATGCAAGTAGAAAAATAGGAACCACCTTTGGTGGGAAGGTAACAGCATTCCATACACCTTCAGCATTTAGTCATGCCGGCCACATGACCACAGAGACATCTTCGGACAGCGTTGGCTCTTCAGCTTTGAAACAGAGATGAGCACTGCCCCCTAGAGTCGGGAACGACTAGCACATATGTGCGGGGGAATCTTTACCGTTATCTAGTCCTGAAAGTGAGATGATCAACAGCCAGATACCCAGGGTGGACGGTCACTGCCAAGCAAGAGTGACCTTGAATTATAGGTACGCCTCACTTTGCAACACAGTTCATTTAGTGACTGCTTGCAGTTACAATGGCATTGCTTGGCAACAGGGCTCAATTGTGGTTGTACGTCTAGGACTATTAACCTGCATTGTTATTGTCATGAAAAGCACTGTTAGTTAAACTAGTTTTTGTTAAATTATTTTCATATAATAAATGCTTGAAGGTCGACAAACAACCTGAAACTTCCTGAAGGGGTGGATGAGCCCAAGAGTTTGGGGATCCTTGCTCTAGACCAGAGGGTCTCAACCTTCCTAATGCCGTGACCCTTTAATACAGTTCCTCATGTTGTGGTGACCCCCAACCATCAAATTATTTTATGCTTTCCGTATTTTTTCAAAAATATGTGTTTTCCGATGGTCTTAGGCGACCCCTGTCAAAGGGTCGTTCGAGCCCCAAAGGGGTCGCGACCCACAGGTAGAGAACCGCTGCTCTAGACCTCTTCTGCCCCTATTTCCAAGTAGCTGGTCCCTTGATAACCTTGGAAGGCAGCTGATAATTAATAAATGAGAATATTTGTAGCTCAAGGTTGGAGTGGTGCAGTGGCCTAGAGGTGGAGCTCTCGCCTCACAATTGAGTCCAAAGTTTCTTGTCGTTAAGCGAGAGAGTTGCTAAGCAAACTTTGCCCCCATTTCACGATCTTTCTGGCCGCAGTTGCTAAGTGAATCATTGCGTTAGTCACACAGTTGTTTAAGCAAACCCAGCTTCCCCCGTTGACTTTGCCCGTCAGAAGGGGCATCACATGACCCCGGGGACCATAAATATGAGTCAGATGCCGAGCGTCTGAATTTTGATCAAGTGACTACAGGGATGCTGCAACGGTCGTAAGTGTGAAAAATGGTCCTGAGTCACTTTTTCCAGTGCCGGCGTAACTTCAAACAGTCACTAAATGAATGGTCGTACGTTTCTGTAGATCCCAAAGGTGCTTTTCAAAGAGGCAGCTGGACTTCCTTGTTTTTTCTTTGGAAGACATTTCGCTTCTCCTCCAAGAAGCTTCTTCAGCTCTTCCTGGACGGTGGGGAACGGAAGGATTTATCCTCCTTGCAGACAGCTGGTCATTTGCAACCTTTTAGCAGGTCATTGAAGCACTTGGAGGTTTATCTATCCTGGATGTTTTCTCGCCTATGTCCCAGGCTGTTGGGGATGAGTCTGGGTTGACTGCATCCCAAACTGAAGCGCAAATGTTCCTTGTAGTCTGTACTTTTTCTGCCAATTCATTCATACTTTGTCCCCGAGGACATTGATAAGCCTCCAAGTGGCCTCAGCCACTCTCTAAAAAGGATGCAAAGGACCAGCTGTCTGCAAAGAGGATAAATCCTTCCATTCCTCACCATCCACTCAGAGCTGAAGAAGCTTCTTGGAGGAGAAGCGAAACGTCTTCAAAGGAAAACCAGGAAGTCCAGTGGCCTTGGGGGAAAAAAAGCATCTTTGGGACAACCATGATTTGGATGGCTGAGAATCTCCATAGACTCCCTGTAGAATTATTGCTCTCTATCCCCAAAGGGACACGGTGGCTCAGTAGCTCAGACTCTGAGCTTGTCGATCAGAAAGGTTGGCAGTTTGGCGGTTCAAATCCCTAGCGCCGCGTAACGGAGTGAGCGCCCGTGACTTCTCCCAGCTTCTGGCAACCTAGCAGTTCGAAAGCACGTACAAAATGCAAGTAGAAAAATAGGGACCACCTTTGGCGGGAAGGGAACAGCATTCCATGCGCCTTCAGCGTTGAATCATGCCAGCCACATGACCTCGGAGACGTCTTTGGACTGCGCTGGCTCTTGGGCTTTGAAACGGAGATGAGCACCGCCCCCTAGAGTCGGGAACGACTAACACGCGTGCGCGAGGGGAACGTTTACCTTTTAACCAATTCCTATTGCAGATTGAAGATTGCTTAGGAACCACACATGCATTCCCGTCACACACACACACACACACACACACCCCGAGTGTCTTCTGGGACTTATTCCTGGTAAATGCATTTCAGATGCCAGGCTGATTGCCCGTAACCTTTCAAGTCAGCCTATATGTCTATCAGAAATTTTTTTCCAAGCCATCTCTCTCCGGCAGGATTACAAATGGCAAGGCCGACTCCGCTGCCCATGGCCAACTGTCTTCATCTGTCAGAGCCCTTGTCAATCTTCCGTGACATGTTTCTTTGTGACAGAGCCTTTAGCTGCAGAGCATTTGCTGGTTCTCTGCACGAAATCTTTTTTTTTGGATACTCCGAGCAAAAATCCTACTTGCAGGGTTAATCGTCTGTGCTGCTGTTTCATTAGCGAGGTTGCCCTGTACCCACGCAGCCTCGAGGAGGTCCTCGACTTACGGCCACAACCGAGCCCCAAATTTCTGTCGCTAGGCAAGACCTTTGAGTGAGTTTTGCCTCCATTTTACGACTTTTTATGCCAGGGTTCGGAAGTGTGAATCACTGCAGGGGTTAGGTTATTAAGCGAATCTGGCTTCCCGGTTGACTTTGCCGGTCAGAAGGTCGCAAAAGGGGATCCCGTGACCCTGCAACTGTCACAAATCCAAGTCAATTGCCAAGCGTCCGAATTTTGATCACGTGACAATGGGGAAAGCTACAACGGTCGTAAGTGTGAAAAACGGTCATAGCTCACTTTTGTCATTGCCGTTGTAACTTCGAACAGTCACTAAAGGACCCAAACGGTGCTTTTTCAAAAGGCAACTGGACTTCCGTCAGAACTGGAGAAGCTTCTTGGGTGAGAAGCGAAATGTCTTCAAGGAAAAGCCAAAGTCCAGTTGCTTTTTTCAAAAAGCACCTTTGGGGAAAACCATGGATGACTGAGAATCTCCATAGGCCGTCACTAAACAAGTAGTTATAAGTCGAGAACTACTCTGTTTCCCTGAAAATAAGACCTCCCCGGATAATCAGCCCAATCGGGCTTTTGAACTCATGCGCTAAAATGATCCCTCCCCGAAAATATTGCAGCCATGAGGTGACTACGCTCGCCTCCTCCTCCTGCACCTCCAAAATAATAAGACCTCCCCCAAAATAAGGCCAAGTGCTTATTTCGGGGGTCAAAAGAAAATAGGACCCTGTCTTATTTTCAGGGAAACACGGTACCTCTATTTGCTCCATCGTCATTGGGCCTTTCCAATTTGTACTTCAGATGGGACCGAGGCTGGTGAACCATTCCCTTTCCACCTTCCCATAAGTAATTTTTTTGCTAATAGATAGCTGCTACTTCTACCAGGCTTATAAATAAGTTTCCTCCCGCAAGTCGGTGACTGAAGATGGGGAGGAGAAATCACTCAATATAGATTTATAAAGTGCTCTTGGAAGCCGACGGTTGTTTTATTTAATGCGTCTGCGGAAGCCAAGCTGTCAGATGAAGGAGGGGACAAGATATTTCTATGTCCCCCAACACACGGCTTCGGAGAAGAACCGTGGCAGAAAAATGTTGCCTTTGGTTCCCAATTGGCATTGGAAATGAAAGCTAGGATTTTTCTAAAATGGATTTATAGCAGGCTCGGAAATCATTCTTGTGGGGAATGATTGGTTCCTCCGAATTTGTGTATTATCCCCCCCCCCCCGCCCCGAGATGCTGGCCTTTGGTATTCCGGTATCGTTTTAATTGTTTACACCATCCAGGGTCCAAACAGATGTCGGGCAGCCCATAAATTTAATAAAGAAATAAATTCTAGCAACAGCTGGTCCCCGGGGGCAAATGACAAGGCAAGACCCCCGCCCCCCCTCCTCACATGCTTGCGAACCTCTCAGAAGCTCACACCATTTTATTTTATTCTTTTACTGTAGAGAAATGTTGAGTGTGATTCCATAAATCAGATGGAAGTGAGTGATTTTTGACCGGGGATCCCCCCCTTTGAAAACCTGCTTGCTGCTTCTTCTTAAAAACTGTTTCATTCTGAAAGGGATGATGCTCTCTAAGGTGGCTCCTTTGTCTCTCTGGGTTTTAGGATTTGTTCATCCTCATTTGTCTAATAGAGCAATCTTTTCTTCACCACTTTAAAGTATCTTTTGCGGCCACGGACTCCCAAAACTTAAACTCAAGATTGAAATCGTAACGTATTTTCCCCCCAAACCTTCGCAGTCTCCCCTGTGACAACAAGTTGAGAACCACTGTGTCCTGAGCTAGTCTTCCTCAAAAAGCACGAGGCCGAGTCCTGGTCCCGGCAAAACCCCTTTTATTAAAGGAATGGGAATTCCTCTCATTCACCTTCAGCAAAGGCCTGGTAAACAGTCTTTCAAAGGTGAATTTATGCCACAGACCTTATCTATCTTGGAAAGCTGCCATGGAAATATTTTCCAAATGAGGGGCTGTGCAAGGAAAGACTGGGCACAGAGTCTCTGAGAGTCAGGGAGAGATCTTCGCACTCCTGAAACGAATCTAACAAACGAACGAAGGAATTGTTACCTGCAAAAGCCCCCTCCCCTTTCGCTCCTTTTTATTTCCCATGGGAGGGGCCAATCAACTTCCACCTGTGGCTTCACTCCCAAGTCGATCCTTCTTCCTTAGCTGTTCCCTTCGTCTGTCAACTCTGGGCATGTGCACACTGGGAACAGGCTCCAGCTGTTCCTCTGCCTCACTGCTGTCTAGCTCCAAAGGCAGCTGAGAACTGCCAGACGGCCTGGGCCCCATCTCTGATCCGACATATAAATATAGTCCTCAACTTACAACAGCACTGAAAAAAGTCCTTGCACTTAACGACCAGTGCAGCTACCCCATGGTCACATGATCAAAACTCGGGCACTTGGCAACTGGCATGTATTTTATGACAGTTGCACTGTCCCGGGTTCATGTGATCTTCACTTGCCACCTTCTGACAAGCAAACTCATTGGTGGAAGCCAGATTCGCTTAATGATGGCTTGATTCACTTAAACGACTGCATCGATTCGTTAAATTGCCTCGGAAGGGGGGGGGGAAAGATGGTAAAATCGGACGCCGCTCACTCAATCACTTATCTCGCTTCGCAGTAGAAATGTGGGGCTCACTTCTGGTCATAAGTCGAGGACCTTCTATGTTCTCAAAGCCTGCTCTGGACTTTTTAAGTTTCCTCTCTCCCTGCATATTATTCTGCAGTTGGAGCCAGCTGAATTGTCTTCCTGAACTGCCAGAGACGACATCACCAGCCAGCCAGTCCCTTGGCAGCACCAGAATGATTAAAATTAAATACGAGAGAGTTGATTTTTAATTTACATCTTCTTATTTTCAAGACTTTTCATCACCAGCCGTGACACCTCCCAGTTCTGGGTCTCTGCCTGCCCCAGACCTAGATGGGCTCTGCCTTGACAGGCCTTCTGTCACCCACATTTGGAAAGGGACATTCACACCAGTGGTGGGATTCAAACATTTTTTTTTACTACCAGATCTGTGGGCGTGGCTTGGTGGGCGTGCCAGGGGAAGGATACTGCAAAATCTCCATTCCCTCCCCACTCCAAGGAAAGGAGACCAGGGGTGGGTTTCAAAAAATTTTACTACCGGTTCTGTGGCTTGTTTGGTGGGCGTGGCTTGTTGGTCAGGTGATGGTAGGCATGTCTTTCCTAGTTATTTACTACTTCTGACCCTCCAAAATATACTATTTAATCCTATGTAAATATGCCACATGTGTACTTACATATTACATAGTATAGACTCTAGGACAGGGATGGCTAAACCTTTTCTCCTCAAGTGCCGAAATCGCATGCATGCCCACACCCATAATGTAATACGCCCCCCCTGTGCATGTGCGCATGACTCCCCTGCTCATGCATGCAACCTGTGTTTGCGCATGAAACACACACACACACAGAGTCCCGTTTTGGCCTAGCAGGCCTCCCTGAAGTCTCCTAGGACCAAAAATGGGGTTTGGGGGAGGTGCGCTGCGCACCCCCATGCTCCCCACACCCCCATGCATGCACACACAACCCCCCGTGCATGCACATGCATCTTCCATACACGCAGCAGAGACCCAAAAATCAGCTGGGTGGCGGGTGATGCGCAGTGGAGCTGAGCTCGTGTGCCCACAGAGAAGGCTCTGTGTGTCACCTGTGGCATGCGTGCCATAGGTTAGCCATCCTGGGTTTAGGGTCCCTTGGTTGAGCAGGAGGCTGGACTAGATGACCTACAAATTTCCTTCCTATCCTGCTTCAAATGGTGATCATGTGACTAACATCCCGTCTCAAGGTAGTCACTGTGGAGTCCCTGATGGTCTCTGAGCTTGTCTGGCTGACACTTCATGACCCATCTAGGCACCTTAGCAGCACTAGAAGGGAGACAGAAACCAATCAAGGAGAGAAGCAACCTGGAACTAAGGAGGAATTTCCTGACAGTGAGAACCCTCTGATCAGTAGAATGGTTTGCCCTCCAAAGTTCCATAGAAGCTCCATCACAGGAGGCTTTTAGGTGATTTACTTCCGTTGGTCTGAAACGGTATAGGACAGCGATGGCGAACCTTTTTTGGCTCGCGTGCCATAAGTGGGGGGAGCGCAGGGGGGGTTGTGTGCGGGCGCGACACCCAGTGCGCATGCGTGCACTACAGGCGCTCCCCCTCCCATTTTTACATGCTTTTTTCGCCCTCCCCAGGCTCCAGAGGCTTTATAGGAGCCTGGGGAGGGCGAAAACAGCCTGCACCCCCCCGGACGCCCTCTGGAGGCGTCAGCGAAGCCTCTGGACAGTCCCTGAAGCCTTCAGAGAGCACAAAACAACCCTCCGAGCAAACCGGAAGTCACTTTCGAAGTCACCTGACAAATGGTTCCGCGTGCCACCTGTGGCATGCGTGCCATAGGTTCGCCATCACTGGTATAGGATCTGCTGCCTGCACAGGGGGTTGGACTAGAAGACCTCCGAGGTCCCTCCCTATTCCATTCTTCTCCTCCACCAACGATCCACCCTCCAATACCAGCGCTGGGCGTGCGAAGAGCAAGGGAAGACCCCTTTGGGGGCCACATGTCCTGCAGCCACAGACGGAGGGGAGCCCTGCCTAATTGCTTTGTTTGTGAAGCCGTCTGTCGTTTCCAGTGGAGTTGCTAATGAACTGGCAGGTTGTTGAGACACACCACGGTGGCGGGTAATTATACCAGAAGTGCAATGGACAAAGCTCATTTTCCTCCACGCAAGGCATCCGCTCCCTGCTGGCAGATACTGTACTGCTCTAGCCGTTGTGGGTCTGGGCTGTTCAGAGCCATACTTCAACCCCCACGCATCTGTACTCCACCCAGGTTGAGTCCTTACCTAATACGAACCCACGATCGGAAAGTACACGCCGTACATCAAATGGCCATCTGTCGTGGTGCATTTGAGAGGGGGAAACATAGCACATGTTGGAAAGGGCCATATGGACCCAGTCTGAATCTGGTGATGAATTGTCGATCAGGATTTTATCTAGATGCCTCTTTTATTTGTGGCTTTTGTTGGAAGAAAACCTCCACCTGGGTTCCGTTCCAAGTGGGGAGGAAGACACTGGAAACATGGTGGCTGATTGGAAAGATGGTTTTAATGGTGGACAGGGTCACAAGTGGGTTTCTGCCGGTTCGGCCCAGATCGGGTGAATCAGTAGTGGCCGCAGCGGGAGACTCTGCCCACCCTCCCAGACATGTGCCGGGATGGGGGGTTGCCTGCGCATGCACGGGTGTGGGGAGAGCGTGGGGAGTGCGGCACGTCCCCCCACACCCCATCTTTTGTTTCAGGAGACTTCAGGGAGGCCTGCTAGGCCCAAAACGTGACATGAGGGAGGGCGCACATACGTGAGGGGGGGTCATTGCATTATAGGTGTGGGCTGTCACGCATGTACACGATTTTGGCACGCAAGGACAGAAAGGTTAGCCATCACTGACATATAGGAAAGATAGGGAGGAAAAAAGTGGGGAAAAGAAAGAAGACATTCACATCAAACCTCAACTTTTTTACTTTTACATAATAGTTTAGCCCTTTCTATAACAACAAATCTATCTAATTGGTAAAACCCAAAATCAAACTCTCATTCCCCCCCCCCCCCATCTCGAGCACAAAGTTTGGAAGAGGTTTCCAAGTAGAAATAAAAGTATTTCTTTCTTTTTTCTTTAATCAAAGCAATCAATTTAGTACGGTTGACTGCTGGATTATTGGTCTAGTATTAATCTTGCCGTTAATCTCTGCTTATTCCTTCCTTCCTTTCTTCTACCTCATTTGGTGAATGCAGATGTCCATATGTGGCGCAGGTGGTACAAGTAGTCCTCAACTTACGACCACAATTCAGCCCAAAATTTATGCTGCTAAGCAAGACATTTGTTAAGCGAGCTTTGCCCCATTTTATGATCTTTCTTGTCATAGTTGTTAAGTGAATCACTGCAGTTAAGTTAGTGACACGGTCATTAAGTGAACCTGGCATCCCCTTTGACTTTTCCTGCCAGAAGGTCGAAAAACGGAGTATTACATGACTGGGAATATTTATGGCAGCCGCCATAAATATGAGCCAGTTGCCAAGCGTCCAAATTTTGATCACACGACCATCGGGATACTGCAACCGTCATAACTGTGAAAACGGGTCCCAAGTCACTTTCTCCAATGCTGTTGTAACTTTGAATGGTCAGTAAAGGATGTAAATTGACTATCTGTTGTGGCCTGCCAGCGGCCAGCAGATTCGGACAGTGAGGAGGTTGGGGAGGAACATGGGCCAGTCCTGGAGTCTGGAGAAGGCTCTGGGGAGGGCTCTGTGTCGGAGGCAGAGAGGGGGCCAGGGCCCTCTGACAGTTATCAGCTGCCTTCGGAGTCAGACATCAGTGAGGCAGAAGAACAGCTGGAGCCTGTTGCCAGTGTGCGCATGCGCAGAGTCACCAGACAAAGGGAATGGCTAAAGAACAGGGGTCAACTTGGGAGTAAGGCCACAGGTGGACGATGAATCTCCCAGAGGGAATAAAAGAGGAGCAAAAGGGGAGTGGAGTTTGCAGGAGGCAATTAGTTCGCTTAATTGGTTCGTGACTCTCCGAGACTCCTTGCCAAGTTCTGCAGATCTCGGCCTGGCAGCTCTCCAAGCCAGAGAAGGTCTGTGACTGTAAATCCTCCCCTGAAAGACTTTGCTGGATGTGAATGAGCAGAATCCACAGTCAATTAATAAAAGGATTTCTTTGGTGGGACAAGGAGTTTGCTTCATTCTCGTGGGAAGCCTCGGTCCGAACACTACCTCTCCATCCTCCTCCCGTCTTGTCACTGTCATCCAGTGGCAAAGAATATCAAGGTTTTCTCTGATCTGCTTATTGAAAAAAAAAGGGGGGATGCTATTTGAAGAAAAGGCTTAGCTTAAATCTGGGACAGATAGCTAAGATACCGTCAAAGCTGATCTGGGCTACTTACTGTCAGAATGCGAAACGGTTAGAATGGCGCACTCAGCTAGGAGGAGGGTTTTATTTCACACTTGAGCCTCCTAATGAACCCCAGTTCGAGGCAAGTTGTGCAATTACTGTTTGTATCACATTCGTTGGCAAGTGGCAAATGGCATCCTGCTGGGTAATCTTTGCCTGGTGCCACTTTCTCAGGCCCAGACCTGAGCCATTCAAAAAAAAAATAAAGAGCATCTTTTCACAAATCAGGAACAGAAACAATAAGCCATCGCAGCTTCCTTTTAAAGCCCATCTTTTCAATTGGAGCCGCTGTTTCTGCACGGCATTAAATGAGCTTTTAAGTTAACGTTCTCCCCTTTGCTGAGCAAATAAAAGTTCCAATACGGGTATTCAGTTTTCCATGCAAGAAGTATCAAACTGGATTTGGCTTCACGTTTTTATCTTCTTGTACGGCTTTAAAAAATAAATAAAAAATGAGCGCTCATTTATCTCATTACATGGCAGATTATTAGCAGGCATAAAAGATAATTTAATGCATCCAGGGGACACAATAAAATGCTGATGCGTAATGCAGTCCTAGGCTGCATAAACAGAGGGATAGAATCAAGATCACGTGAAGTGTTAGTACCACTGTATAATTCCTTGGTAAGCATTCAGTTTTGGTCACCACGATATTAAAAACATGTGGAGACTCTAGAAAGTGTGCAGGAAAGAGCAACAAAGATGATGAGGGGACTGGAGACTAAAACATACGAAGAACGGTTGCAGGAACTGGGAATGTCTAGTTTAATGAAAAGAAGGACTAGGGGAGACATGATAGCAGCCTTCCAATATCTCAGGGGCTGCCACAAAGAAGAGGGAGTCAAACTATTCTCCAAGGCACCTGAGGGCAGAACAAGAAGCAATGGGTGGAAACTAATCAAGGAGAGAAGCAATTTAGAACTGAGGAGAAACTTCCTGACAGTTAGAACAATTAATCAGTGGAACAGAAGTTGCCTCCAGAAGTTGTGAATGCCCCAACACTGGAAGTCTTTAAGAAGAGGCTGGGCAACCATCTGAAATGGTATAAGGCTGTGATGGCGAACCTATGGCACATGTGCCCAAAGTGGCATGTGAAGCCATGTCACCCAACACATATGGCCTTGCCTGTTTGTCTTCTGGGTTTCTGGTGCGCTTGCGCGTGCAACGATCAGCTGTCCTTCGCGCGGCAGTGCCTGCGCATGTGTGCTAGCCAGTTGATTGTCGGGTGCATATACACTCTATTGCCAAAAATATTCTCTCCTCCATCCAAATAATCAGAATCAGGTGTTCCAATCACTTCCATGGCCACAGGGGTATAAAACCAAGTCTCTAGGCATGCAGGCTGTTTTGACACACATTGGTGAAAGGATGGGTCACTCTCAGGAGCTCAGTGAATTCCAGCGTGGAACTGTGATAGGATGCCACCTGGGCAACAAACCCAGTCGTGAAATTTCCTCGCTCCTAGATATTCCACAGTCCACTGTCAGCTGTATTATAAGAACGTGGAAGTATTTGGGAATGACAGCAGCTCAGCCATGAAGTGTAGGCCATGTAAACTCGTCCAACATCAGTGTGCGACCTCACACATGCGCTTCTGGAAGAATGGTCCAAAATTCCCCACCAACACACTCCTGAACCTTGTGGACAGCCTTCCCAGAAGAGTTGAAGCTCTCATAGCTGCCAAGGGTGGACCGACGTCATATTGAACCCTATGGATTAGGAATGGGATGTCACTTACAGTCAGTTCCTATGCGAGGAAAGGCAGGGGAGCGAATACGTTTGGCAATATAGTGTATGTGCTAGAACCCAGAATTCGGCTTTTCGGGGGGTTGAACTAGAAGACCTCCAAGGTCCCTTCTAGTTCTGTTCTTCTGATTTCATTTCTTCTCCCGTTTCTGAAAGTCAGGAGTAGGGACTTCTTGCTGTGGCTGGTGGAGTGATTAAATTTGTATCTCAGCTGAAAGAAAGCTTGGGGATGAAAGGAGATCGCTTCAGGCACTTTTGTGGAAGCCTCACCCACAACTGCTAGGGTGCCCTTTATTCAAATGCATCTTCATGATTTAGGGGAGCTGGCACTCTCCTCCAAACCTCATTCTCCTTTCCCCCTTTCCTTTGTCCTCCCACGTGCAGCAGGCTGGGACAATAGTGGCAGCAAGAATGTTGGGTTCACACGGCAACTTTGTTCTTGGAAACATTTTGAAGTATTTGCTCAAGGAATTTGCCTTGAGCTTAAAGTGGGAAATCAATCACAGAGCCCAGCAAATGGCTGTCTGTCCTTTGGGCAGTTAGGAAACTGGGATCTTTACAGACCATATCTGGAAAAGGAATTAGTAGCCTGGGGGTGAACTGTGGGGTCCTGGGTGCTGTCCTGAGCTTGGTTATTTTCTTATGGACATTTCATTACCCAATTAGATAACGTCATCAGTGCTAGAAGGGAGTGGAGTTTGTGGAGAGGAGGATGAGGATTGTGGGGTCCTGGGTGTTCTCTGAGCTTGGAGGTTTTCCTGTAGACGTTTCATTATCCAACTAGGTAACGTCATCAGTTCTAGAAGGGAGTAGGGTTTTGCTCTCTATATATGGACATCAAATACTGCAGGCAGCATGCAGTGTTTTGTTCTGTTATATACATATGTCCTATCCTTTTTGGTGGGAGTGTTCTTGGTAGTTGCTTGATTATGCTGTTGCTTGTTTGTTTGTTTGATTGATTGATTGATTGATTGATTGATTGATTGATTGTCTGTTGGTAGTTCCTTGATTGGGGTATCATAAATATGAATCGGTTGCCAAGCACCTGAATCTTGATCACGTGACCCTGCGGATGAAAAACAGTCCTAGGTCACTGTTTTCACTGCCGTCGTGACTTTGAACAGTCGCTAAATGAACTGTTGTGAGTCGAGGTCTGCCTGTATTCTGCTGTCAAGTTCCCAGAGGCCAAGTGAAACTCCCCGGAGGAGAGAAGAGGAGGCCAGGAGATCTTCTATCTCTCATGATTGGCACAGATGGCGTTCAAGAAAGCAACCGAACCTGAAACCCCACGAGATTGGAGGAAGGAGCTAAGTAACCCCAGTAATTCCTGGCTGGGGAATTCTGGGAGTTGAAGTCCACAAGTCTTAAAGTTCCCAAGTTTGGACACCCCTGCTCTAAAGCTTTCTGGTCCCTGTTCCTTAACCCTCCTGCCTTTCTTACTTCTACATACTTAGGTAGCTGCATCTCTCGGATTCCTTAATGTTTATCTCCTCCTAGGTATTACTGCAGCCTCTTTTCTACATCTGCAGTCTGTAACTCCTTGAGAGTGGTACGGTGGCCTAGAGGTGGAGCTCTCGCCTTCCAATCAGGAGGCTGTGAGTTTGATCCTAGGTAGAGGCAGGATATTTCTCTCTCTGGGCGGGCTGAGAATTTATCTGCTAAACAAAATTCCACATTGGCGACAGGCAGGGCATCCGGCCATTAAAACATTCAGCAAACTCCATTCAGTTGCCCAGACTGAATGGAATCATTCAATGATGATGATGAGTCTGTAATTCTTTGCCTCCCACCATCAAAAGGTGGGGAGAATCAATCCAGCAAGGTTCCTTCCTCCCTCCTTCCTTCCTTCCTTTTCCTTCCTTCCAGATCTGGCTTAAAAAGCCTTTTACTGTTTCCTGATCACGACGTAGAAGATGGTCATCTATCTCATTTAGCTCCAGTATAGATAGTCCTCGACTTGCAACCATTCATTTAGTGACCATTTGACCTTACATTGGCACTGAAAAAAGTGACTTATGACCATTGTTCACATTTATGACCTTGCAGTGTCCCCTGTGGGTCAGGTGATCAAAATCTGAACGCTGGGCAACTGGCATGTACTTAGGTCAGTTGCACTGTCCCGGGATCATGTGATCACTTTTGCAACCTTCTGTCAAGCAAAGCTAATGGAGAAGCCAAATTCTCTTAATATCCGTGTTATTAACAAAAATACTTGGGGGGGGGGATTATTTTTGTATTGCTCTGTTCACATTTTAAATTTAAACAATGGATTATAATGGGGCTTTAGCAGTTCTCCTTGTATCTCTAGAAACCTGCCTATACATAGATATAAGAATATAAAATATAAATGTTTGTATAGATTAAAAATAATAACTTTAACATGTTTATAATTCGAGATGGGCTGCTCCAAAGATATGAAATACATCTTTTCATAAAGTGGAAGAATTTATTTATCAAAATTTGAAATTTAGAATACAAAGACTTCACAATTTCAACATTACAGCAAAATAAAACAATATATTTACCCCACTATTATTAATCAGAAATTAAAAACCCATGCTTTCCCAAGTACAGCTCCTGAAATAAACATTGATATAGGATAAATAAACCATCATTAATACTTAGATACTATATACTGGTGCAGGCCTTCAGATCATTTCACCCTCTGGGCACAACAGAATAACCAGACATGAAAAAGAATAGCAAGCATTATTTATTAGAACACGTTTTGCCTCATGTGCTTAAAATACCAAAAAAAAAAAAAAATCCCATAAAACAATGGTGTCTTGAGTTCATTTATGTTCCCACAACTGATGTGGGAGTAAATCTCTAGCCACTCATTTTGAACCATTTACAGCTTCACGGATTTTATTTTTTTAAAAAAACCCATCCCTCTGTTCCCATAGAGGTGCGCATAAGGTGTGCGTTGCGATAAACCCTGAAATTAAATTAGCTCAACAATATCCATGCTTCAGTCTAGATCTTAGGAACCGCTCCTCGGAGCAATCCTTCTGAAGCTTCAGCAGCGATGTGAGCATTCATATCAACGAACGGTTTGTGTTGCCATTGCAACACATTTGGGGGGGAGTGGGGGGAGTCTCTTGCTTTTCGGGCCTGTTGGCAATACTTTTTTTTTTTTAAACGGGGAAGCATTAATTTGTACCTTGTATTCCTAAAACGTTCAAGGGCTGAACATTTTGTCCATTTGATAGTAGCCAAATCTCCTAGCTCAACGATCCTTGCATTTTACAAGTACAAAGGCATGAAACTCAGATATTTAATTGGTGCTTCTACACGTCCCGTATGGCTGCAGATAATGGGTTACCTGTTCCCTTTTCCTAATTGTGCCGACCAGCTGGATCTTTCTCTGTGTGGACCCAAACCTTTTTTTTCTTTTTTGCCAAGTCCAATAGCTGCCATTCTGGTTGACAAAACATGGCCCTTCTGTCTCCTTTATGCGCTCAAATGTCCACAGAATATTTGTGGCTTACCGGTGGATCAGTGTTTTCTCAACCTGGGTCACTTTAAGAGAGGTGGACTTCAACTCCCAGAATTCCCCAGCCAGCTTTGCTAAGATCTAATATCCTCTTCACCTGTGCTATTGCCAAACCAGGTGGCTCCCCATGCTATTTGATGGATGGACTCTGCACTTATTTCTGTGAAATCCTTTTTTGCTATGCTTACTGTCAGCAGCGGCCGGCTGAGCTGTTGGTGGACTCTGACAGCTCAGACCATTGTGGGACTGCTCTGGAGGATGAGGAAGACTCTGGAGGGTGTTTGGAGTCAGAGCAGGAAGTAGAGAGGCCTGTTGGCCCCCAGGTGGCATCTGAGTCAGGGAGCAGTGAGGAGGAACAGAGGGAGGTTGTCCCTGATGTGTGTATGCGTAGAATTGATAGGAGAAAGGAACAGCTGTGGAGAAGATGTCATAGAAGGAAGTAGGGACAGCTGGCTAAGGTTGTGGCCCCTCCCAAAGAGTTTAATAGGTGGAGCGACGGGAGGGGAATCTTTGCAGGAAACAACAGTCCATTTTACTGGCCGTTGAGAAAGCATTCCGTAAGTCTAATCTTGGGTTCTTGAAGATAGCGTTCTAGGCTCCTAGCCAAGGGGTGGTTTTATCTCTGTAATTAGTCGTGGCAGACAGCCAAGCCTGGGTCTGCATATTCATTAGAATCACAGGACAGAACAGCTTACCTAATTTCTCCAACCTATCAAGATCAATGGCCTTCCCCAGTGTGGCAACCAATTCAAATTTGATAAGGTTTCCTTCCAGTTCCTCACCGGTAATATTAATGAAGGCATTAAAGATTGAAAATCAGAGCTGAACCTGAGGCATGCTACCTACTCATTGCTTCTCTCCAGTTGGATGAGGAACCATTGATGAGGACAAACGAAGCTTAGCATGTTGTGTGAATTCACAGAGAGAGACACACACACAAACAGACAGAGACAGAGAGAAAGACAGAGAGAGAGAGTGAGAGAGACAGAATCAGAGACAGAGAGAGTGAGAGTTACAGAGAGTCAGAGAGACAGAGAAAAAGACAGAGTGAGAGAGAGAGAGAGAGTCAGAGAGAGAGACACAGAGGGACAGAGAGAGACACAGACAGTGAGAAGGACAGTGAAAGAGAGAGAGAGAGAGAGATTGAGAGAGAGAGAGAGAGAGAGTGTGAGAGACAGAGTGAGAGAAACAGTCAGAGACAGAGACAGACAGAGTGAGTGAGAGAGAGACAGAGACAGAGAGAGTGACAGAGAGAGTGAGAAGGACAGTGAGAGATTGAGAGCGACAGAGAGTGAGAGAGACAGAGAGAGTGTGCGAGAGAGAGAGAGTGAGAGACAGAGAGAGTGAGAGAGAAACCTTTACCTTTTATATGTTTTATACATGGCCCAAAGACGTTTCCTCTTCAATCGGTTCAGCCCAGGCAAACCAAGGATTGGACATCCATAATTTAGATTATTGCTATAGATGGTTCCTGTCCATTCAGCTCAGCCAAACAATGTTCTGGAACCAAGATCTACCCAGACACACACACACACACACACACACACTTTGGTGTAAACGCACAAATGAGCTTGGCAATAACTCCACTGACATGTGAAGCAGCCTGCTGCTCTCTTTGCTGCTTTAAGATGGTGAGGTGGGGCTCTTCTCCATGCGTAGGTTTTATGGGGAGTGGGGCCTGAGATGCTCAGCAGCCCAGCCCAGAAGGAGCCCAGGATGGGTCCTGTTCTCCCAATTGCTCTCCCAAATTGCTCCCCTCAGGGCGGTCCGTTCAATCCAGGGGAGGTTCTGTTGGCACAAAGACCCTGCCCGTTTTTCCTTGCATCGCTCGAGGCATTTTAATTGATTGTCTGACTTGAAGCCAGGTTTTGAATAGTTTTCATTTAATCATCTCACAATTTTATTTGCTTGGAATGCTTAATTTCGCCTACCTTTTATCCACCGGCTATGAAGTGAAACTTATCACTTAAGCTTTTTTTTTTTTTACCGCAGTAACTAAGTAGGTGCCAAGAGAAGGTCTTTTTTATTTTTATTTTTGTTTTGTTTTTGGTTTTCAGAAAGAAAAAAAACTCCAGCTCAGCTCTTTTCTTGATGGAGTGGTTGAGGTTTCCCAGAGAAGTAATATTTTAGAACATGTGGAAGCCAGGAACAAAAACTACCTCTGCCCATTCTCTTCCCCTCTGCCCTGCAATTTAAGGCATGATGTAAAATTTAAAAGTGTGTGTGTGTTGGCGGGGGAGGGGTATTCCCCCCCAAACATATTAATAAGAACTCAGTTATAATGTATGTAGAATTATGGCATGACATGAATGTAATGAAAAGACTTTGATTTGCTATATTTGACAAAACAATGGAATCAACACCCAGATTAATACTAGACCGACAATCAAGCCATAAACAATGCAGGTAATCCTTGACTTACAGCTGTTTACTCCACAAACCCCCCACTCCCTTCTACACTGATGATGTTCCCTAGTTGGGTGATGAAACATCGACAAGAACATTCTCACTGACAAAATGATTGAATGACTTTAGAATAGGAGGAAGCATAATAACAATGTATACAAAGATACCTTGATCGTCAGTATGTGAACTTGGATAAAATTCAAGTGAGGACTACGGAAAGGACACAGAAAGACCTTGTAACCAATCGACACACTGTGTGTAATTGAAGAGGCTTTTATGTTATACGTGTTGTGTGTTTGTGTTTGTCTGAAAACAAAAATTTTATTTAAAAAAAAAACATTCTCACTGACACTCACAGGACACGCTACTGTAATTGGGTCCCTGTCAGGGATTGGGCCCCTTTCAGTGGCCCAGTGGAGACGTCCGTGGCGAGTCTTGAGGAAACGACCTGGGAGGAGTTTGACTTGGTTGCCATCGAGGATTTGGACAGAGTGCGTGGACGACTGCGACCCACCACATGTTTATTGGACCGGTGCCCCTCCTGGCTTGTACTGGCATCCTGGGAGGTTACACGAGACTGGCTCCTGGGCCTAGTGAACGCTTCGCTGAGTGAGGGGTCTCTCCCGGCCGCCTTGAAAGAGGCGGTGGTGAGACCCTTGCTCAAGAAGCCTTCCCTGGACCCTACGGAGCTGGCCAATTATCGTCCTGTCTCCAACCTTCCCTTTTTGGCGAAGGTTGTAGAGAGTGTGGTGGCCTACCAGTTTCCACGTCATCTGGAGGAAAAAGATTATCTAGACCCGCGCCAGTCCGGCTTCCGCCCCGGGCACAGCACGGAGACGGCCTTGGTCGCGTTGGTGGATGATCTCTGGAGGGCTAGAGATAGGGGTTGTTCCTCTATCCTGGTCCTATTAGACCTCTCGGCGGCTTTTGATACCATCGACCATGGTATCCTGTTGCGCCGGCTGGAGGGGTTGGGGGTCCGGGGCACCGTTTTGCGGTGGTTCGGCTCCTACCTTTCCGGCCGGACGCAACGTGTGTTGGCAGGGGAAGAGAGGTCGACCCTAAGCCCCCTTACTTGGGTACCACAGGGGTCAGTCCTCTCGCCACTCCTGTTCAACACATATATGAAGCCGCTGGGTGAGATCATCCGTGGTTTTGGGGGTGGGATATCATCTGTATGCTGATGATACTCAGCTGTACATTTCCACCCCGAACCACCCCAACGAGGCCGTCGAAGTGATGTCCCGGTGTGTGGAAGCCGTACGGGTCTGGATGGATGACAACCGACTCAAACTCAACCCCTCCAAGACGGAGTGGCTGTGGGTACCGGCTCCCCGGTTCAGCCAATTAATTCCATCTTTGGCCATCAGGGGCGTTCAACTTGCCCCCGTGGAGCGGGCGCGCAATTTGGGTGTCGTCCTAGATGCCCGGCTGTCCATGGATGACCATGTGACAGCCGTGGCAAGGGGGGCGTTCTACCAGGTCCGCCTGGTGCGCCAATTGCGCCCCCTACTGGACCGGGACGCCTTACGCACAGTCACTCATGCGCTGGTGACGTCTCGCCTGGACTACTGTAACGCTCTCTACATGGGGCTTCCCTTGAAATGCACTCGGAGGCTACAGTTGGTCCAGAATGCAGCCGCGCGGGTAATTATGGGGAGTACTAGGTACTCCCATGTGACACCTTTCCTGCGCGAGCTGCACTGGCTTCCTGTGGTCTATCGGGTGCATTTCAAGGTTTTGATAACGATCTTTAAAGCGCTCCATGGCTCAGGACCTAGTTACTTGCGGGATCGTATCCTGCCCCATACATCCCTACGACCAATTCGCTCGCACAGAGAGGGACTTCTCCAGGTGCCGTCCACCAGACAGTGCCGAGGGGCGGCGCCTAGGAGTAGAGCCTTCTCTGTGGCGGGCCCAGCCCTGTGGAATGACCTCCCTCCGGATATTAGGCCTACCTCCGACCTCCGCTCCTTCTGTGTAAAGCTCAAGACCCACCTATTCCAAGTAGCTGGCCTGGCTCAACCATGATCTAACTATATCGCTCCTGACGGGTTTTTTATTTGTGTAATTTAATTGTATTTATTTATTTAGGGTTTTTTAAATATTGTGGTTTTAATTGTTTTTATCCATCAGCCCACCTCCTCCTTGTACACGTCTTGGTATACGTCTTAGTATACGTCTTTGTTATATGTATGTCTTGTCTAGATATGTATTTTATATGTTTTATTGTACGCCGCCCCGAGTCCTTCGGGAGAGGGTGCGGCTAAGAAATAAATATTCATTCATTCATTCATTCATATAAAAATAGAGCAAATGCCACCGCTACTTGTAGCACTTATGATGTTACCTAGTTGTATGAAAGAAAACAACCAAACTCAGAATCCTAAACTCCTCCTTCTCCTCCTCTTTTCTGTCTTTCCCTCCTCCTCATCGCCACAAAACCTTCTCCCATCGAGCATGAATGAGTTTCCCTAGATGGGTAATGAAACATCTGGGGGGAAAAACAACCAAGCTTAGAAAGCACCGAGGACCCACAATCCTCCCCCCTCATCATCATGATCTATTCCACAAACCGCTCTCCCTTCTAGCACTGATGACGTTACCTAGTTGGATCGTGAAACGTCTCCAAGACAACCACCAAACTCAGAGAGCTCCAAGGACCCCACACTTTTCACTCTCTTTATCTGACGGCTTCTGGAAGGTTTATGACTGTAACTCCTAAAATCCAGGCTACCCTGCTGGCTGAGGAATTCTGAGTCATAAAACAGGGCGCCTACAAAATGCTATCTGTTTTATGGACGGTTTGCAAAGCCATTCTTGTGGGCTCCGTCCTCTCTATGACCTACAAGGGGCATTGTTGCCCACTTCAGTTCTTTGCTAGTGATTTCTATTAAGAGCCACATGAATTATCACCTGGTAACTTAAGATAAAGGTTCCCCTCGCACATATGTGCTAGTTGTTCCCGACTCTAGGGGGCGGTGCTCATCTCTGTTTCAAAGCCGAAGAGCCAGCGCTGTCCGAAGACGTCTCCGTGGTCATGTGGCCGGCATGACTCAACCCCAAAGGCTCACAGAACGCTGTTACCTTTCCATCAAAGTCTTCCCTATTTTTTCTACTTGCATTTTTTATGTGCTTTCAAACTGCTAGGTTGGCAGAAGCTGGGACAAGTAACGGGAACTCACTCCATTATGCGGCGCTAGGGATTTGAACCGCCGAACTTTCTGATCAACAAGCTCAGCGTCTTAGCCACTGAGCCACCACGTCCCGCGTGACTTAAAGATGGGGTCTAATCCAGGGGGGGTATTCACTTCCCTACTGGTTTGCAAATGTGAGCGTGTGTCAGCGCATGCGCTTTGGCTAAAAAAGGGCCTAAATGGGATGCCGTAGAGGCGGAGCGGATGGATGAATGGGCCACCCGCAATTTCCGCTACCAGTTTGGGTGAACTGGTCCGAACCAGCTGAATACCACCTCTGGTCTAATCTCCTGTGTTACGCACTTGATCTTAATTTTGCTCCCACACCGAGAAGGAAGCACATCGGATGTGGAAATAACCTTGCTTTTTTTCAAGTTCAACCCTAACTATTTCTCCCTCTCCTCCCTTGTTTCCCCCATCCCAACCTTCCAGAAACAAACCAAGGTACCTTTTTTAATTACTTAAAGCGGGGAGGGGGTGTCAGAAAGCCGCTCGATGGAGATGCTAAGGAGATTTTCTCTTCATTTCAGCCCGGCCAGATATCCGAAACGCAGCTAACCATCTGTGGTTTGGTGTCTCTCTGGCCAAATTACATTCTCAGAACTTTCTTTTCCTCTGCAGTTTTTCATTAAGCAAATTGGGTTTTGCTGGAAATTGCCCGGCCATAAATATTTTCCCTCCCTCTTTGGCTCAAGCTGCTTATTACCGCTCTCCGGTTCGATGTTTTTCACCACATGGCAGGGAATTGTTCTTTTATCAAAGCGGGGAGGGGAGCCGTCCTTAAACAGAAGAATCTGGGCCAGAATCTGGATTGATGGCACGTCGTCCTCGACCACAATTCAACCCTCCATTTCTGCTGCTTAAGTGAGACTGTTGTTAAGCAAGCTTCGCCCCATTTTACAACCTTTCCTTCCGTGGTCTGGCTCCCCCCGTTGACTTTGCTTATTGGAAAGTTGCAAAAGGGGACTTGGAATATGAGTCAGTTGCCAAGTGTGTGAATTTTGATCATCGTCACCCTTGGGGACGCTGCAATGGTCGTAACTGTGAAAAATGGTCGTAAGTCACTTTTTCAGTGATGTTTGGAACTTTGAACGGTCGCTAAGTGAACCTCGACTGTCGTAAGTTGTATTTGCTAGTTGTCAGCCCTGTGGGATCCTTAGTGCTCTCTGAGCTTGGTTGTTTCCCTCCAGTCGTTTCATTACCCACCTAGGTAACGTCATCAGGGCTAAAAGGGAGGTGGGCTTGTTCTTTTTTAAAACATATTAATGGCCTGCATTGTGTTGATAAACCAAGAATGGTGGAGTGGCCTAGAGGTGGAGCTCTTGCCTCACAATCAGGAGGCTGTGAGTTCAATCCTAGGTACAGACAGATATTTGCCCTTCTGGGCACACTATATCTGCTGGGTGAAAGAACTCCGCACTGGTGACAGGAATGGCATCCGGCCAGTAAACAGCTCCTTTCAGTTGCTTAGACTCCACCTGGCAAGGGATTAAATTTCTTTTGCTGACTGTTAAGTCACTGGGGGCTCCTGCCTCTCTTCTTTGCCCATTTCCTAGGTAGCATTTTTTCCCTCGTCCCCCAAACACATTCACACATTCTGTTACACCTATCGAATTGATGTTGGCTCTTAGCAACCATTTAACAAATTTAGTCCATGACGATCAATCCCTAACCTGATCCTTCAACTGTTCCAACGGGTACACCAACCATCACTATAACTGAGTACGGGTAGTCCTCGCCTTACAACCGTTCATTTAGTGAACATTCGAAATTGCAACAGCACGGGGGAAAAAGCCACGTGGGGTCATTTTTCTGCACTTAAAAACCATTGCAGCCTCCCCAGAGTCACGGGATCCAAATTCAGCCGCTTGGCAGCTGACCCGTACTTACGACGGTCGCAGCGCTGCCTTTTGCGACAGACACAAAGTCATTGGGGAAGCCAGATTCACTTAACAGCCATGTGACTAACTTAACACCTGCAGTGATTCACTTTACGGCGGCGGCAAGAAAACGGGACAAAACCCACTTGACCAATGTCTTGCTTAGCAACAGAAAAGTCGGGTTCCCTTGTGGTCGTAAGTTGAAGATTACCTGTACATGCTGCATTTTATGCAAAAAAAAGAGGAATCAAGATAACGATTTGTTTAGCTTGATTAATCAGTGTTAAATCTCTCTGTGAAACCACGTTGTTATGTCTCTTTTTCAGCTGCCAACTTCACAGCCCATGTAAAGCCCTGTATTCTGAACACTCTCCACTTCCTCTTTGAGGATTTCTTTTTTCCAGTCTTTCTCATTTCTTCTCCTTTTTTTCAATCTTCTGGACACCCAGCCAAAGCGTCTTTCTGCTTGACATAGTCTCCTACCTGCTAAAATCCTCCTTTCTTCAGCTTTCTGCTATCCCTGTGCTCTTCTGTCCTTCAAGCTCTGCTCCGTTACTGTTTTCTCTCCCGTCTCACAGTCTGCGCATCATTTTTTTCTCCTGGAGCGACAGCCTGGCAAGCTTTCCTTATCTCAATCAGTGTTTCATTTCCGGCTGAGGAAATCCTTAATAATATTCGGTAGCTAATGTTTGGAACTATTATTTGAAATGTGAAATGTACTCTTCTCTCTCTCTCTCTCTCTCTCAACCCCCTGCTGTATCAGCCAGGCTTCCTGCCTTGAGGAGATAATATTTGTAACTGGGACTATGCGGTCCTTGGTGCTTTCTGAGCTGGTGTTTTCTTCCAGGCGTTTCATGACCCAACTAGGTAACATCATCAGTGCTAGGAGGAAGTGGGGTATGTTTGTGGCATGGAGGAGGAAGAGGGGGAAAGAAAGAGAGGTGGAGGAAGACTCTGGCTCCTTGGTGCTTTCTGAGGTTGGGTGTTTTCTAACAGACGTTTCATGACCCAACTAGGTAACAGCATCAGTGCTCGAAGGGACTGGGATTTGCTCTCTGTTTATATAAACAGAGCCTTCCCTTCCAGTGTTGGTGGAAATGTTCTTCGTGGCTCCTTGATTAGGCTGTTGTTTACTATTGATTGTAGTGTCTCTTTACTACTTGGTGGTTGGTTTACTGTTAATCTTAATGTTAATCTCTGCGAATCTGGGTGTTGATTGCTGGCCAGAAAATGTCTTGGTCTTTTTGTTTCCATTTTGGCTTTTTGATCTTTGCGTTTGCATGGCCTGTAAGTGAATGCTATGGAAATATTTTTTAAAACAATCCTAGTCTTTTAGCACTGATAATGTGACCTAGTTGGGCAACGAAATGTCTGCCAGACAAGTTCAGAGGGAATCAAGGACTCTACAGTTACTACCTTGATATATGATATTAGTCACATGATCGCCATTTGAAGCAAAATAAGAGAACTGGAAGGGACCTTGGAGGTCTTCTAGTCCAGCCCCCTGCTCAAGCAGGAAACCCTATACCATTTCAGACAAATGGCTATCCAACATCTTCTTAAAGACTTCCAGTGTTGGGGCATTCACAACTTCTGGAGGCAAGCTGTTCCACTGATTAATTGTTCTCACTGTCAGGAAATTCCTCCTCAGTTCTAAGGCTTCTCTTCTTGATTAGTTTCCACCCATTGCTTCTTGTTCTACCCTCAGGTGCCTTGGAGAATAGCTTGACTCCCTCTTCTTTGTGGCAACCCCTGAGATATTGGAACATTGCTATCATGTCTCCCCTAGTCCTTCTTTCTCTTAAGCTAGACATACCCAGTTCCTGCAACCGTTCTTCATATGTTTTAGTCTCCAGTCCCCTAATCATCTTTGTTGCACTTCTCTGCACTCTTTCTCAATAGCATTTTTTATATGACAAATGTGTTGTTGTTTTTCAGTGCACCTGTCGGAAAGACACTGTGAAGATTTCTATGGATGTTTTTGTGCGGCTGCTGCAGCCTGAGCGGTATGACTTATGGAAGCAAGGAAAGGACAACACGGTCTTGGATCACATGAAGCCCACCCCTTTAACATCTCCTGAGCTGGAAGCCTGGAATGAGACAAAAGATACCTTGAAAGCAAAGATGCTACGCAGGTAAAACAAACAACAAAACACCTTCCTCATGCCTCTTTTCTGACTCTTGACTTGGTGCACCTGCAAAGCACCACCAAAATCAACTGAGATGCATCAGCTCTGTCAGTGGGAAAAGGATGGTCGCTTTCTGCTTGGTAGGAAGAATTAAAAGTGGAGAGGAGATTCCTCTATCAATTCCACTCCTTTTCCTTTTTGGGGGGGATGGGGGGGGAAGGAACAAAAAAATGAACATTATATGTACAGACACTAGCTGGGCAAAATGTGGCATCCTGAGTGATATTTTCGGGAATAACGGTCACTGTTTTGAGCATGCTAAAAGCCTCCATGTCATTCATATCTATATCTGTCTGTCTCTCTTTCTCTACCTGCCCACCTACCTGTCCATCTATCCATATTTTATCTACTGTCTGTCTGTCTATCTTATCAATGTATCCATCTATCTCCATCCACAGTAGATAAAGAGATGGATAGAGAGGGAGGGAGGGATAGCTCTATCTATTTCTATCTATCTATCTATCTATCTATCTATCTATCTATCTATCTAATCTGTTCATCTATCTTTTGTCATCTGTCTATCCATCCATCTCTTTGTCTGTGTGTCTGTCTGTCTAAATCTTTCTATCTATCCATCCATTCATCCATCATTCTCTATCCATCTCATTGTCTGTCTATATCTATCTATCTATCTATCTATCTTATCTATCTATATCCATCCATCTATCTCTTTGTCTGTCTGTCTGTCTATCTATATCAGCTAGCTACAGTAGCTAGCAAAGTGTGAGAGATGGGTAGAAAGGAATTCTGAGAGTTGTAGTCCACCCATCTTTAAGAGAAGTTTCTGGGTATGGCATAAAGGCTGGAGATTAATACACCCACATTTAACTGAGGCATTGAAATTGAAGTATTTTAAAACTCTTTCATTACAGATGATCTTGGACTTGGAACTACAATTTAGTCCAAAATTTCCTTTGCTAAGCAAGACAGTTGTTTAGTGAGTTTTGGCCCAATTTAAGACCTTCCTTGCCACAGTTGTTAAGTGAATCCCTGCAGTTGTTAAGTTAGTCACACGGTTGTTAAATGAACCCGACGTCCCCATTCACTTTGGTTGTCAGAAGGTCGCAAAAGGGGATTCACATGGCCACAAGGCACTGCAGCTGTCATAAGTATGAACCAGTTGCCAAGCATCTGAATTTTGATCACATGACTATGGGGGATATTGCAACGATCGTCAGTCTGAAAACAGGCCATAAATCACTATTTTTCCAATACCGTTGTAACTCTGAACAGTTGCTAAATGAATGGTAAATCAAGGACTACCTGTAAATAAATAATCCTCCCAGAGTAGCTTTCCAGCCCCAAGAACTGCTTACGTTCTGTTCTGGCCCAGGTTTCCTTAAAAAGCAAGAAGTGGAGTCTTGCTCTTGGCAAAACCTCTTTTATTTACACAACTGTGAATTCCTTCCATTCACAATCAGCAAGGCTTAGCAAACAGTCTTTCCGAGGAATATTTATCAACACGCACCTTATCTCGCTTGGAGAGCTGCCAGATATCTAGCTTCCAAATGCAGAGCAAGGCAACATTTGGCAGAGAATCTCTTATAGTCACAAACAGAACATTCCTCTCTTGAAACGACCGAAGGAACGAATTGTTTCCTGCAAAAGCCCCCTCCCCATTCACTCCTCTTTTGTTTCTTATGGGAGGGGCCAATCACCTCCAAGGTGTGGCTTTATTCCTAAGTCGACCCTGCTTTCTTAGTTGTTCTTGTCTTCTGGCAGCTCTGCGCATGCATACACTGGGAACAGGCTCCAGCTGTTCCTCTGCCTCACTGCTGTCTAACTCCCCTCTACCTCCGCCTCAGAGCCCTCATCCGAGCCTTCCCCAGACTCCAGGACTGGCCCATGTTCCTCCCCAACCTCCTCACTGTCCGAATCTGCTGCCAACACATTCCTTGGACCGACAGCCTTTTAACATCCATCTTTCTCATTTATCTCTGCAGTTTCATCATAGTGATAACCCACAACCCATTTTTTTCCTCCTCTCCATTGCCAGCCCATGCCCACAAATTTCTCCTGCGATATTAAATGAAAAACATATTTTTCTCCGCTCCGGCCGGCCTCCGTTGAGCTGTTGCTGCTTCTGCTTGGAAACCTTGCTAGCTATAAATCAGCTCTTTGGATCGAGGGGGGCTACTGTCTGGGGACCCTGTTTGTCAAGTCGACTTTTCGTATTTCCTTCTCTTTCCTAGCAG
Organism: Natrix helvetica; assembly: GCF_964273705.1. NCBI lineage: Eukaryota > Metazoa > Chordata > Lepidosauria > Squamata > Natricidae > Natrix > Natrix helvetica. The sequence continues at coordinate 8,125,624 of NC_138548.1, forward strand.
GACGTGGTTGTTGAGTGCTGCCGTCTATCGAGTATGATACGCCAGGGTGGAAATTTTTCAGGCTTCGGTTTGTTTGAGCTATCCATTTCCAAGGAAATGTTCCTCCCTTGCGCAGACACGAGGCCCGATAACAAACAAATATACCCCGAATGTGCATCCTGGCATGTAAAAAGGTTGAAATGTTTTTCATTTCCCCAGCCAGGAGTCTATTTATCGCTCAGCCGTTGAATCCTATCTGCCGGGAAAGAGCCGGCCCTTCGTTTTTGTCTCCCAATCTCGCCTGGCTTAGTGGAGTTGTTGGGTTGACACAGTTGCTGTTTACATAATGGTTAATTGATTGTGGCAAAGGCTTAATTGGTCAACAGAGTGGGCTGTCAATAGTGAGCAGGGATCTCATTTCACAAGGCTCCCTTGGATGAGAAGTGTTTGTACGTGGGCAGCTGCATCAGGGAGATAATCGAATGTGCCACCGATTCTTCTCCTCCTCCTCCCACAATCAGGGTAGCATTAAAAGGAGAAAAATAATTCACGTATGCAAGACCGCTCAACTAATAAAGATAGTCCTCGACTTATGACCGTGGTTGAACCCAGAATTTCAATTGCTATGTAAGACAGTTGTTCAGTGAGCATTTTGCCCCATTTTATGAACGTTCCTGTCTCGGTTGTTAAGTGAATCACTGCAGTTGATAAATTAGCAACCCGGTTGTTAAGTGAATTTGGCTTCCCCCTTGTCAGAAGATTGCCAAAGAGGACCACAGGACCCCCGGGGACACTGCAACTGTCATAAATGTGAGTGAGTTGCCAAGCGTCTGAATTTTGATCATGTGACCATGGGGATACCACAATGGTCATAACTTTGAAAAATGGTCATAAGACACATTTTTCAGTGCCGTTGTAACTTTGTACGGTCACTAAATGAACTGTTGTAAGTTGAGGACTATCTGTACAGAACAGTCCTTGATTTACAACCGGTTGCTTGGCCATTTGAAGTAAAAGTGGACCCCCAAAATCTACCTACGACCTGGTCCCAAAGTTATGGCTGCCACAGCACCCCACAATCATTCACCCTTACACCTAGCAAGGGCCACTGCAGTGCCCCACCCACTATTTCCCCTCCATCCCCCTCTCCGTCGGGTCCCTGGGGCCTTGGCCCTGCTTCCCACCCCTCACATACCTTTCCGAGATCTCCAGAACTCCAGAGCTCAAGTTAGGGAAGGAGGACAGTCTGTCAGGGTTCCAAATAGCATCCAAAAGTAAATCAGAGTCTGAGGCAAAGTCTAGCTCAAAGTTCCAATTGATGAAGAGAGCCATGTTGGCACATCTGGGAAAACCCGAATCTGAAAGCTTCCCGGTTTTCCCCACCCAGTTGAAAGTTCAAGATCTTGCCCCCACACCCACCAGTCCATCACACGGTCCAATCTCCCACTGCCATCCTGGGAGTTCCACCCACCCAGTTCCGGTCAGGTGCAGAGGTTTAGAGACGAAGGATGACCTTGTCTTTCTAGAAAGAATGCTGTTATGGCTACATAATCATCTAAATCCATCCAATCCCCCCTCCCATTTTCTCACCACAGAAAATGCCTAGTTGAATAATAGAAAGTGTGGCAGGCCAAAGACCCAAAAGTAAAGATGGCTGCATGCCTGATACAGGCCACATGATGCGATCCTGGAAGTGGAAGCCGTTTCCCGAGTGGACGCATTGAATGGCTGTCACTCCAAACATGGCGGCCGCTTCTGGGATGGTGCCATGCTGCCTAACCTGAGCTCCAGAGCAGGGGTCTCCAACCTTGGCAACCAGCGAAGCTGGCTGAGGAACACTGGGAGTGGAAGTCCACAAGTCTTAAAGTTGCCAAGATTGGAGACCCCTGCTCCAGAGCTCTTGGACAGGTAAGTGCATTCTGGGATGACACAGGTGAGGAGGAGGTTATGGGGCCCAGTGGGGCAGTCAGCAGGCCCAAGGCCAGCAGGGACCCCAAAGGGTGGGAAGCAGAAGATGGGCTGCTTCAGGGCGCGGAAGGCCTTGGGAAGCCCAGGGCAGCGCCTGCTCTAGGTCTCCCAGGGCCTCCCCTGGCACCCAAGGTACTCTGAGCTCCGCTTAATGACCCACATCTTCATTTAATGACCACATCAGGGAGAGCAAGATCGGAGGGTCATAAATGAGACGGTCACATGGGTGCTTGAGTTAACAACCGTCACAACTTTCAAACATCATGGACAGGCTCCATTGGTGATGGAGACTTCACTTAATGACCGCCACAACTTCCAACCCTAATGGACAGGCTCCATTAGAGATGGAAGCTTCGCTTAATGTCCGTCAACACTTCCAGTCATAAGGGACAGGAACCATTGTAGTTGTGAGTCGAGGGCTTTTTGTATTGGTGCCCAGAGTTCAAAGCCATCTGACAGCTGTGGCATGGAATAAAACCTCTTTTTTCTTTTTAAATGAAGACCTTTTGAATACAGTTGGCCGTCAGGTTGAAACTGGGGGTTCAAGAGCAGAGGGTGTCAAACTCAACGCTTGCGGGCCAGATCTGCCCCATGGGGTGCTTAAATCCACCCTGCGGAACCTCTGCCAGGCAAAGGACCAGTCCGCGGTGCCTCTGCCAGCCAAAACGGGCTGCATGCACTCCCCGCAGCCCGTTTTTGGCCTCCCCGGCCCCATGCAGCATTCTGTTGGCCAAAACGGACCACACAGAGGTTTTTGGCCAGCAGAGTGCTACTGGAAGCCATGGAGGGTGAAAATGAGACATGGAGGGGTGCAAGCGGACCCGTCCACTCCTTGTTTTGGCTGGTAAAGTGCTGCAGGAGGCCGTTCAGGCTAAAAACGGGGTCAAGGGATCTGCATGCGGGGTCCCCCATGCCCCATTTTGGCCGGCAGAGTGCTGCAGGAGATGTCTCTCCCTTCCTGTCTCTCTCCCCTCCCCTCCACCCGCCCGCACCGGCCCACGGAGGAAAACTACCATGTTGATCCAGCCCTCAAAGAAATCCAGTTTGACACCCCTGTTCAAGAGTGACCTCGAGGCAGAGCTCTTGAGTAAAACTCACAAGGCTGATGAGAAGGAAACCACATGGCTTGTGTGCATGAAGGATGCCCCCCCCCCCTTCTCTCCTTGCAGTTTGACGCCGGTCTGTCCTGGTTGGCCACTGACCCTTCTGCCGTTGCACTGAGGCTGTAGATGGTGCTGCAGCTGGGGCTTACAGGCCAGGACAAAGAGCTACGGCTCCCCTCAGATGACTTCCTCGCGAAGAGATTTGGGCCTATTTCAGAGCACACGTGTCCCGCCAGTGGCAGGCCGCTAAGCAGAGCTGGTTGTATTCTTGCAGACATTTCATCACCGTACTAGGTAACATCATCAGTGCCAGAAGGGAGCGGGCTTTGTTATTCTCTTTACGCCAGGGGTGTCCAAACTTGGGAACTTTAAGACTTGTGGACTTCAACTCCCAGAATTCTGGGAGTTGAAGTCCACAAGTCTTAAAGTTCCCAAGTTTGGACACCCCTGCTTTACGCAAACAATAAATCATAGCCCAATCAAGGAACCACCAAGACCCCTCCCACCAACACTGTAAGGCCAAGCCACTGGTCTGTTAACAGAAAGCAAATCCCACTTCCTTTCAGCACGGATGATGTTACCTAGTTGGGTCATGAAATGTCTGCAAAAAAAGCCCACCGATCTCTGAGAGCGTCAGGTGCCAGGCTTCCAAGTAACACCTGCAACGAAAGAAGACTCCAAGGCTTGGGTTTCCTCAAAGTTCCTTTTTATTAGAGATGTAAAACCCGAATCTGAAAGTTTCCAGGTTTTGCCCACCCAAAGGAAAGTTCAAGTCCCTGCCCAGCACCCACATGTCCATCACTTGGTCCAATCAGGCCCCATCCAAAACTGGAGATGCCTCCCAGTCACGCCACTCCAGGTGCAGGGCAAGATGTCCTTGACTCTCCGAGAAAATAATGTTATTTTGACTATATATCTCCCCTACTCCATATAATACCCCCTCCCAGTTTCCCACAGTAGAAATTGTGGCAGGCCTGAAGGCCCAGTGTAAAAGATGGCTTCTAAGTCTGACATCAGGGACCCCGTCGTCCTCCCCACAAACCCCCACTCGCTTCTAGCACTGATGATGTTCCCTAGTTGGGTCATGAAACGTCTGCAAGAAAACTACCAAGCTCAGAGAGCACCAAGGACCCCCAAAGTTGTTGTTCTCTTCCTTGTCTTTCTCCTCCTCTTCCCCGCAAACCCCACTCGCTTCTAGCACTGATGGTATTGCCTAGGTGGGTCATGAAACATCTCCGAGAAAATAACCAATCTCGGAGAGCACCAAGGACTTTTGCTAGCTGTCTGAATGGAAAAATGGTCCTTTTCCCCAAGAACAATTCCCACAGAGTCCTCTTTCACAAGGCTTACTGAGATGAAAAGGGAGCTTGGCTCCAGCAAGTGAGCTTAACCTTCAGTTTAGTGCCAGTATATCTAAACGAAGGCAGGTATTCCTGAAGCCCTTTTTCTCGAAGCTTTAGGCTCCGTCCGAGGTTCATCTTGGGTTTTGATAGAAAGGAAGGTTGCCATCTTCTTGGATTTGACGATTTGAGATGGCCAGATTGAAAGGCTCTGATGCTTTGGCATTATCATGCCCAGTGTTAACACCTGCAAATAATAAGAGCACTTGAGGAAGGAGTGAATAAAGGGTTGAAATGCGAACTCTTCTCTATAATGTCAGTTACTGGCAATTCTTCAAAGTTTTCTCTGCATTATTCCATTTGCTTTAATCCATGGTGAGATTTCCAGGTGATTTTGCCCTTCGTATGACTTTGGAGTAGTGTGTGCTAGATAGCACTCCAACTTATATACTGTTTAACAGTGGCTTCACACCCCCTCTCTAAGCGGTTTACAGAGTCAGCCTCTTGCCCCCAACAATCTGGGTCCTCATTTTACCCACGTCAGGAAGGATGGAAGGCTGAGTCAATCTTGAGCAGGTCAGGGATCGAACTCCTGGCTGTGGGCAGAGTTAGCCTGCCATACTGCAGTCTAACCCCTGCACCACCACAGCTCTCACAGATCGTATGGTTTAAAATGAATGGCGGTAGGATCTCGTGGTTTTACCATTTACTGTCATTACAAAGATTCTAAAAGATTCTCTTGTGCACAGGTGACGAACACGTAATTTCCAAAATGTATAAATTTTCTGTTGAAATTTGAAACCGAGGAAGAACATGTTAGATGAGTTTGTTCCCCACTGTTGTGGCCCACCAGCTGCCAGTAGAGCTGGCAGCTGATTCGGACAGTGAGGAGGTTGGGGAGGAACCTGGGCCAGTCCTGGAGTCTGGGGAAGGCTCTGACGAGGGCTCTGTGTTGGAAGCAGAGAGGGGGCCAGGGCCGTGTGCCAGTTATCAGCTGCCTTCAGAGTCATCAGTGGGGCAGAAAAACAGCTGGAGCCTGTTCCCAGTTTGCGCATGCGCAGAGCTGCCAGACGAAGGGAACAGCAAAAGAATAGGGGTCGACTTGGGAGTAAGGCCACAGGTGGACGAGGAACAGCCCCTCCTATAGGGAATAAAAGAGGAGCAAAAGGGGAGTGGAGTTTGCAGGAGACGATGAGTTCATTCCTGCATTTTTGCCAAGTATTGCGGCATCTGAAAGATATCGGCCTGGCCACTCTCCAAGCCTGATAAAGATAGGTAATTGTGAGCTATCTTGAAAGGCTGTGGGAGTGGAAAGACTTTGCTGGAGAGGAATTCACTGTAAATTAAATAAAAGAACTCCCCTTCATGCTGCTGGGGAAGCCCAGGACACCATCCCCTGTCCAGTTCTCTGCAAAGAGGGGAAATGACCTGCAAATGTACTTGTATGCGATTTTTCTGAATGTGCAAGCTTGCGCTTGCCATGAATGCTGCCAATGGATTTTTCTCCTTGTTTGCTCCGGCCGATCCGTGGCTCAAGATTTCCTTTGAACATCTGTCTTCTTTTCCCAATCCAGGGCAAACAGGAAACGAAGCCAACCCCGAAGGCACAAGACCCAGGATCAGAAGTCGCTCGTGGATGCCATGGCCATGGACACCAACCTGGATGAGGTGACAGAGAAGGAGGACCAGAGGAGGGTCCCCAGCTTGGATGAAGAAGAGAAAACAAAAGCGCCAGAAAGCAAAGAAGGTACATTCCTCTCCGTTTCAGAAATATGGTAGAATTCTTTATGTATAGAATTGCTCTCTGATCTTGCAGACAGATCTATATCTAGATGATAGATAGATAGATAGATAGATAGATAGATAGATAGATAGATAGATAGATAGATAGATAGATAGATAGATAGATAGATGATAGATAGATAGATAGATAGATAGATGATAGATAGATAGATAGATAGATAGATAGATAGAAGATAGATAGATAGATAGATAGATAGATAGATAGATAGATAGATAGATGATAGATAGATAGATAGATAGATAGATAGATAGATGATAGATGATAGATAGATGATAGATAGATAGATAGATAGATGATAGATAGATAGATGACAGATAGATAGATGACAGATAGATAGATAGATAGATGATAGATAGATAGATAGATAGATAGATGATAGATAGATAGATGATAGATAGATAGATGATAGATAGATAGATAGATAGATAGATAGATAGATAGATAGATAGATGATAGATAGATAGATAGATAGATAGATAGATAGATAGATAGATAGATAGATAGATATAAATATAGATATAGATATATATCTGTCTGCAAGCTCTGGAGCACTGAGGGCCCCTCACTTTAACCATGACATTTCTTGACCCAACTAGGTAGCCTCATTGGTGCTTGAATGGAGGGGCAGGGGTGGAGAGGAGGAGGAGGAGGAGGCAGAAAAGGAGGAGTAGAAGGAGGGCAGCTGTGGAGTCCTTCGTGCTCTCTGAGCTTAGTGGTTTCCTTGCAGACCTTTCATTACCAAACTAAGTAACGGCATCAGTTCAAGCTAGGGAACTTATTTGATGGGTCCCAGGAGATGGGCTTTCTCTGCCCTGGCACCCAGTTCATGAAACGTTCTTTTCCCTGAAATTAAACGAGCGCCGTCCCTTTGGGTATTTTGAAGCACCCTGAAGACCTGGGTAGGTTGGAGCAACCAGAGAGACTTGCTCAGAGGGAGCCATTTTTATCTTTTATTTATTTTTATCTTTTCCCTTCCTCTGGTTGGTTCCCCCACCCCCACCCCACCCTTTGATGGTGATCGTTCTTCCTAGGGGTTTTTATATTTTACATTTTTGCTTTTATTTGTTGTTCTTTATCGGATTGCTGTGTTCCACCCTAGAGTTGCTTGCAGTGTGATGGGAGGGAGAATAAATATATTTGATGAATATATCAATCCGTTTTTAAACTAGGCCAGGCTTTTGATCCATTAATTGAGAGTCAGCACAGGTAGTCCTTACTTGTGACCACAACGCTTGTGGTTAAGTGAGACACTTGTCAAGTGAGTTTTGCCCATTTTATGACTTTTCCTGCCACCTGCGTTAAGTGAATCCCTGCAGTTGCTATGTTAAGCAGTTCTTAAGCGAATCTGGTTTCCCCGTTGACTTTGCTTGTCAGAAGGTCTGCAAAGGGGAATCAACCGATCCTGGGTTGATCACTGCGACCGTCATAAATGTGAGACAGTTATTCAGCATCCAAATGTAAATCACGTGACCATAGGGATGCCGCAATGTCCTGTAAGTATGAAAAAACAGTCATAAGTCCCTTTTTTCAATGTCGTCGTCACTTCGTGCGGTCACTAAGCGAACTCTCATAAGTTGAGGACTATCTGTAATAAGAACCTTGTTCATTTGATGGAGATCTGGCTCAATTATTCTGACAGCCAGTTAAGCATCCTTCCATCCCAGCAGGCCGGCCAGCAGAAATGGCAGCAGATTCGGACAGTGAGGAGGTTGGGGAGGAACACGAGCCAGTCCTGGAGTCTGGGAAAGGCTCTGAGGAGGGCTCTGTGTCGGAGGCAGAGAGGGGGCCAGGCCGTCTGAGAGTTATCAGCTGCTTTCAGAGTCAGACATCAGTGAGGCAGAAGAACAGCTGCAGCCTGTTCCCAGTGTGCACATGCACAGAGTTGCCAGACGAAGGGAACAGCTAAACAAGAGGGGTCGACTTGGGAGGAAGGCCACAGGTGGACGATGAATGGCCCCTCCCACAGGAAATAAAAGAGGAGCGAAAGGGGAGGGGAGTTTGCAGGAGACAATTAGTTCCCTTAATTGGCTTGTGGCTCTCCGAGGCTCCTGGCCAAGTTCTGCAGATCTCGGCCTGGCAGCTCTCCAAGCCAGAGAAGGTCTGCGACTGTAAATCCTCCCTTGAAAGACTTTGTCAGATGTGGAGGAGCAGAATTCACAGTCAATGAATAAAAGGTTTTTTTTGTCAGAACAAGAAGTTTGCTTCATGCTCTTGGGAAGCTTCAGTCAGAACACCCGGTTTCAAGAACAACAGACAGTAGCATCACATTGTGCAGTGCGTGCTTGGCTTTCGTGCAAGACTCTTTCCTCCTCCCCCTCACACACACACACACACACCAGTTACAGCATGAAATCAATGGCCTGAAAAATGCCAACGTCTCCGGAGGGGAATGAGAGATAAGTGGAAGAGAAGCCCGGAGAAGAGAAGAGGGGGAAGAGACAAATGGTTGTGTTGGAGGCGAAGAGCTTTTCAATGAGAGCCAAAGCCCCCTACAGGCAACCGCTTACGTGGTGGGCTTCCCCGGGACGGAAACCTTTCCTTTGGGCTGAGCGGTGTCCGTAGCTCTTTCTGGGACGGGGCCAGTGGGGAAGCCAGATTCACTTAACAAGCATGTTACTCATTTAACAACTGCAGTGACCCACTTAACGACTGTGGCAAAAAAGTTCGCTCAATGGGACAAAATACACTTAGCAACTGTCTCACTTAGGAACATAGATTTTGGGGTCATCAGTCGAGTTTTTGTTAGTTGCGAAGTTGTGTCCGACCCATTGCGATCCCATGGACATTGTTCCTCCAGGCCTTCCTGTCCTCCATCATCCTCTAGGGTCCATTTAAGCTCACGCCTGTTGCTTCTGTGACTCCTTCCAGCCCCCTCATTCTCTGTCGTCCCCTTCTTCTTCTTTTGCCCTCCATCTTTCCCAGCATGAGGCTCTTCTCCAGGGAGTCCTTCCTTCTCATTAGGTGGCCAAAGTATTTGACTTTCATCTTCAGGATCTGGCCTTCTAAAAGCAGTCAGGGTTGATCTCCTCTAGGACTGACCCGGTTGGATGGCCTTGCAGTCCAAGGGACTCAGTGCAAGAGTCTTCTCCAGCACCATCATTCAAAGGCCTCCATTCTTTGGCGCTCAGCCTTCCTTATGGTCCAACCTTCACAGCCATCCATTGCAACTGGGAAAACCAGAGTCTTGATTAGACACACTTTGGTTGGCAGGGGGATGATATCTCTGCTTTTTAGTCTAGATTTGCCCTAGCTTTCCTCCCCAGGAGCAAGCGTCTTTTAATGTCTTGGCTGCAGTCCCCATCTGCAGTGATCTGTGGTGATAAGTCGAGGACTATGTGTAATTGTTATACAGAGCTCCATGCTATGTTCAGGCCTCTGGTTTTTTGACCCCTCCACCCTTCCTCCTCTGGCCACTGGACCTTGCTGGGCTCCAGAGGTTAGCTTCTCAAAACTGGGAGGGCCGCGGTCAGTCTTGCAGATCAGGGCCGCTATTACTTCAAGGCTGCTCCTCCCTGTCCTCTGATCAACGTCTTCCAAAGACGGCATGACATTCGGTCGGCAGAAGAGGGGTCCAGATTAGGGATGGCTTCTAGCCAGCGGTACTGCCAGTTCGCTCGTGTGGGCACTTTGTGAACGCGCATGCTGACTGCGGGCTGCGCACACATGCGCAGTTCAATGGGAATTATTTGCCGCATGCGCAGAACTCCCCCAAAAGATGGCAACGGTGGCGACCGGGGAACCGGTTCAGGTTGGTTCTGTGATCCAGGCCGGCATACCACTACTAGTTCAGCTGAACCGGTAGGAACCCACCTCTGGTCCAGATGTTCTCCTGGGAGCCTGGTTTGGAACAGTGCCTCCTGGGTGGACCATCCATTATTCACTACCTTTTGAAGCCACCTCATCCAGCTTTATTCATGAAATTCGGGAGGTAGGTTGATGAAGTTCCATTAATTCACTACGACTGGCAATCAGAGCAGCCGCCTCAAGAGCCGTTTGAAGGCCAGCACACATTTCCATTTTTCGGGGTGGGAGGGTGGGATCCGCCTGCTGCCTTGCCCGGCAACAAGATGTCAACCAGACCAAGGAGATGTCAAGAGCTCTGTTTGCTTTGACGGGTGGGCTGCTGTTAACCGTGGGGAAATACTGGAGCATCAAAGGGCCCACAGGAGGACAGGCGGCAGGGCTTGGTGTTGGTGAGCTTCTAGGAATGGTTTCGATCGGGAATGTGGATGAGAAAGTAATGGGATGGGGAGTGGGTGGCTAGATCCCCCTTGCAGTCGTGAAATCTAATTTTTAATGAGTTCTAGTACTCCCTTAGTTAGGAAAGCTGGCTGAGTGACATTGGGCCAATCACCAGGAGAGGGTGAGTTCTAGTCCCCCCTTAGGCGTGAATGCCAGCTTGGTGACTTTGAGCCAATCACCAGGAAACTGTGAATTCTAGTCCCACCTTAGTCATGAAAGCTAACTGGGTGTCATTGGGCCAATCACCAGGAGACTGTGAGTTCTAGTCCCACCTTAGTCATGAAAGCTAACTGGGTGTCATTGGGCCAATCACCAGGAGACTGTGAGTTCTAGTCCCACCTTAGTCATGAAAGCTAACTGGGTGTCGTTGGGCCAATCACCAGGAGATTGTGAGTTCTAGTCCCACCTTAGTCATGAAAGCTAACTGGGTGTCATTGGGCCAATCACCAGGAGATTGTGAGTTCTAGTCCCACCTTAGTCATGAAAGCTAACTGGGTGTCATTGGGCCAATCACCAGGTGACTGTGAATTCTAGTCCCACCTTAGTCATGAAAGCTAACTGGGTGTCATTGGGCCAATCACCAGGAGATTGTGAGTTCTAGTCCCACCTTAGTCATGAAAGCTAACTGGGTGTCATTGGGCCAATCACCAGGAGATTGTGAGTTCTAGTCCCACCTTAGTCATGAAAGCTAACTGGGTGTCATTGAGCCAATCACCAGGAGATTGTGAGTTCTAGTCCCACCTTAGTCATGAAAGCTAACTGGGTGTCATTGGGCCAATCACCAGGAGATTGTGAGTTCTAGTCCCACCTTAGTCATGAAAGCTAACTGGGTGTCATTGGGCCAATCACCAGGAGATTGTGAGTTCTAGTCCCACCTTAGTCATGAAAACTAACTGGGTGTCATTGAGCCAATCACCAGGAAACTGTGAGTTCTAGTCCCACCTTAGTCATGAAAGCTAACTGGGTGTCATTGGGCCAATCACCAGGAGATTGTGAGTTCTAGTCCCACCTTAGTCATGAAAACTAACTGGGTGTCATTGGGCCAATCACCAGGAGACTGTGAGTTCTAGTCCCACCTTAGTCATGAAAGCTAACTGGGTGTCATTGGGCCAATCACCAGGAGATTGTGAGTTCTAGTCCCACCTTAGTCATGAAAACTAACTGGGTGTCATTGGGCCAATCACCAGGAGATTGTGAGTTCTAGTCCCACCTTAGTCATGAAAGCTAACTGGGTGTCATTGGGCCAATCACCAGGAGATTGTGAGTTCTAGTCCCACCTTAGTCATGAAAACTAACTGGGTGTCATTGGGCCAATCACCAGGAGATTGTGAGTTCTAGTCCCACCTTAGTCATGAAAGCTAACTGGGTGTCATTGGGCCAATCACCAGGAGATTGTGAGTTCTAGTCCCACCTTAGTCATGAAAACTAACTGGGTGTCATTGGGCCAATCACCAGGAGATTGTGAGTTCTAGTCCCACCTTAGTCATGAAAACTAACTGGGTGTCATTGGGCCAATCACCAGGAGATTGTGAGTTCTAGTCCCACCTTAGTCATGAAAACTAACTGGGTGTCATTGGGCCAATCACCAGGAGATTGTGAGTTCTAGTCCCACCTTAGTCATGAAAGCTAACTGGGTGTCATTGGGCCAATCACCGGGAGATTGTGAGTTCTAGTCCCACCTTAGTCATGAAAGCTAACTGGGTGTCATTGGGCCAATCACCAGGAGACTGTGAGTTCTAGTCCCACCTTAGTCATGAAAACTAACTGGGTGTCATTGAGCCAATCACCAGGAGACTGTGAGTTCTAGTCCCACCTTAGTCATGAAAGCTAACTGGGTGTCATTGGGCCAATCACCAGGAGAATGTGAGTTCTAGTCCCACCTTAGGCAGGAAAGCTAGCTTGGTGACTTTATGCCAATCACCAGGAAACTGTGAATTCTAGTCCCACCTTAGTCATGAAAGCTAACTGGGTGTCATTGGGCCAATCACCAGGAGAATGTGAGTTCTAGTCCCACCTTAGGCAGGAAAGCTAGCTTGGTGACTTTATGCCAATCACCAGGAAACTGTGAATTCTAGTCCCACCTTAGTCATGAAAGCTAACTGGGTGTCATTGGGCCAATCACCAGGAGATTGTGAGTTCTAGTCCCACCTTAGTCATGAAAACTAACTGGGTGTCATTGGGCCAATCACCAGGAAACTGTGAATTCTAGTCCCACCTTAGTCATGAAAGCTAACTGGGTGTCATTGGGCCAATCACCAGGAGAATGTGAGTTCTAGTCCCACCTTAGGCAGGAAAGCTAGCTTGGTGACTTTATGCCAATCACCAAGAGACGGTGAGTTCTAGTCCCACTTTAGGTATGAAAGCCTTGTCGGTAACTTTTGAGTCACTTCACAGGGTTGTTGTGGCAGGGACAATAGGAGAAAGAAAAACTATTATGCACGTTCACCGGCTTGAATTATTTACAATCATGAAAGAAGCAAGCAAGAAAGAAACCAGTTGAACAGCTCCTACTGAGGTGATCCTCTCGTCTTTATTTGTTATTTTTTAATAATAAAAAAGAAAGAAAACTTCAGCAATCTGGAAGCTGCCCGCTGCGTATCCACCCGTTTGTTTGTGTGCCTGCCTGTAATTGTCCTTCTCTCAGCTGCTCGGTTTTATAATCCCTTTATGGTGGCTTTCAGGCTTTGTTCCTTGCTCATTTCCTCAGGGCCCCCGAGAAGGAGCGTTCCCCCTTCCTCCACGCTAAGCGCAGGCCGTGCTTTCCATAAACGGCTCCTTCATTTTTAATTAGCCCTCGATTCTCCTTAAGATCTTCCGTCGGGGGTGGCAAAAAGCGCATCTGAAAGGAAACGCTAGGGGTTCTTGAAATGTGACTCGGCTCTTCAACGGCTGGTGCGCTAAAAAAAAGCACCACAAATTACACAGAGGAGATTTGCCTCCGCTTGGTGAGAGTACCTTTGCCACCAGCAGGCTCCCTTTCCACAAGGAGAATGAACAGACTAGAGCAGGGGTGTCCAAACTTGGGAACTTTAAGACTTGTGGACTTCAACTCTCAGAATTCCCCAGCCAGCCATGGCTGGCTGGGGAATTCTGGGAGTTGAAGTCCACAAGTCTTAAAGTTCCCAAGTTTGGACACCCCTGGACTAGAGGAACAGAGGTTGAAGGGACCTTGGAGGTCTTCTAGTACAACCCCCCCTTCCCCCCGGATCGAGGCAGGGGACCCTATATGACAGCGATGCCCGACCTTTTTCGCCTTGGGTGCCAAAAGAACACATCGCGTGCGCATGTCTGCCCACCCCCATAATTTAATGCCTCCCCCCACGCCGTGCCCCATACATGCGTGACACACACAACCCCGCTGCCCCACGCATGCACACACGGTTTTCGTGCAGCCTGGGGAGGGCGAAAACAGGCTCTCCGGAGGCCAGAAACAGTCCATTTTCTGACTTCCAGTGAGCCAGCTAGGTCCGTTCTCCGCCCTCCCCAGACTCCAGAGGCTTTCTAGGAACCTGGGGAGGGCAAAAAACAGCCCAACACGCAAACCGGAAGTTTGGGAACGGACTTCCGGGTTGCCTGTTGGGCCATTTGTCTCCCTCAGGAGGGCGAAAAACAGCCGAAAATCAAGCTGGCCAACACGTGCATGGGCATTGGAGCTGACAGGGCAACAGCTCACGTGCCCTCAGAAAGGGCTCCCGGTGCCGCCTGTGACACATGTGCCATAGGTTCGCCACATAAGAGCTGCGGTGGCACAGTGGTTAGAGTGCAGTATTGCAGGCTACTTCTGCTGCCTGCCGGCTGCCTGCAATTTGGCAGTTCAAATCTCACCGGCTCAAAGTTGACTCAGTTTTTCATCCTTCCGAGGTGGGTAAAATGAGGAGCCAGATTGTTTTGGGGGGGGTGGCAAGAGATTGACCCTGTCAACCGCTTATTAGAGAGGGCTGGAAATCACGGTGAAGCGGTATGTAAGTCTAGGGCTCATTCCGGGAGACCTCGATTGCTAGCCACGAGCAATTGGGGCCGATGGTTTTACGGGAAGTGGAGTCGCAAGAAATTCAGGCCGGAGTTTGGGGTTTGCAGGGTGATGACAACATTGCAGAAGAAGATGACATGACTGTATTTGAATAAATGTAGATTGTTGTACACCAGCATTGTGGTTGCCCTGTTTGGGGGTGGGGATGAGTTGGGGGTTAGGGCTAGCTAGGATAGGCATTGTGGGTTAGGGTTAGGCATGGGTGGCCCGGCTGCGGAGGTCCTGAGATAAGCTGGTATGGGGCACATGGGCCACCTCCGCACACACCTTCCTCACCTTATGACTCAGCCTCCTGCTCCGGAGCCGCTGCCAGAAGGCAGGTGTTGGGGCATGGATTGCTTGGCTATGGGGGCCCTGAGGTAAGCCGTTGCAGAGTGCGGGGGGAAGCACCACTCTCCCCGCCTCGCAGCAGCAACAAATAAGACATTCCCCCCAAATGAGCCCTAGTGCTTATTTCGGAGTACAGAAGAAAAAAAGAGCATGTCTTATTTTCGGGGAGTGATTGACTTAACAATGGCTGTGAAATCGGGGAAAATTCACAAATGTCTTGCTTACCAACAGAACCTTGGGATTCAATTGTGGCCATAGGTTGAGGAGTGCCTGTAGTGGGTAGATCATTTGAAATAGATCTGGTCCCCAATAAGTTCTCCTAATTCATCAGTCCACTCAGTTTTTCCAGTGTCCAAAAGGCAGCCGCTTCACACGATTACAGCAATCTGCGAGATCTATTCATGCAGGGAAGGTATATCATTTTTCAAAGAAGTCGACAGCCCCCTCATTTCTAGCCTATACATTGCTAGACTTCAGCTTGAGAAAGCGAAGGTCAATCCAAGTTATAATTTTCTGTTAACCTCTGTTTTCGGTTTTCTTCTCTCAGGGCTTTCGAAGCACAGTAACCTTCAATTATTTTGTCATTTAAAAATTAATTAAGAATAGATCACAGCTTCCGTTGAATATGAGAGAGATCAGAGGTGAGGAGTCAGTTTAGTGCAGAGGTCAAGGTGGTGGCTTAGAAACCAGGAGATGGGGAGTTCTAGTCCCGCCTTAGGTGTGAAAGGTGGCTGGGTGACTATGGGACCAATTGCCAGGAGATGGGGAGTTCTAGTCCCGCCTTAGGTGTGAAAGGTGGCTGGGTGACTTTGGGACCAATCGCCAGGAGATGGGGAGTTCTAGTCCCGCCTTAGGTGTGAAAAGAGGCTGGGTGACTTTGGGCCACCCTAACTCTTCCATCTGGGTGGAAGATTGTTCCACCCAGAATAATTGTTGGGGGCCATAGGCTGACTCTGTAAACCCCTTAGGGAGGGCTGTAAAACACTGTGAATAACACTGCTCTGGCTCTCGCTACTTGTAACCTTCCCAGCCAACTTCCAACAAGCAAAGTCAATGGAAGAAGCCAGATTTACTTAACAACCGCGAGATTCACTAAATGACTGTAGTGATCCACTTAACGACTGTGTCAAAAAGATGGCAACCTAGGGTAAAACTCTCTTCGCAATAGCAATAGCATTTAGACTTATATACCGCTTCACAGTGCTTTACAGCCCTCTCTAAGCAGTTTGCAGACTCAGCCTCTTGCCTCCCAACAATCTGGGTCCTCCTTTTACCGACTTCAGAAGGCTGAGTCAACCTTGGGCCGGTCAGGATCAAACTCCTGGCTGTGGAGAGAGTCAGCGCGCAATACTGCATTCTAACCCTGCAACACCACGGCTCTTAACATCCACATTGCTTAGCCATGGAAATTTGGGGGGTTGTCTCAGTCGTGGCTGTTAACTCTAGGACTCCCTCTAAAAGTCTGACTCTCGCTGAAACCTGACTCTCTCTTCTCGATCCCCGCAGGAGAATGCCGGCCGAAGGTGCGCAACCCCAAAGCCAAAGGGGAACGGAAGAAGAGGAAGAAGCTGCCGTTGCACGAACTCCTTCCTCCCCTGCTCCTGCCCCAGCCATACCTGCCAAAAGATGAGAAGCTGCAGCCCAGGCCTCCAGCAGGAGAAAGGCCCGTCGAGGCCAAGCAGGAGGCCGAAGACAGCCAGCTCCCCATGCCCGACCTCAGCGCCCTCTCTTCCGAAAGCCCCGCCGAAGAGGACGAGTCCAATCCACGCCCCGTCATCCCCACGCTCTACGTGGTGCCCCAGTGCAAGAAGGCCCCCGCGGAGAAGAAACGCCTGACCTGCCAGGAGGTCTTTGAGCGCTTTGTGAAGAAGGACCAGATGCCCTCGTTGGAGCTGGACAGGAAAGACGACGACAACATCAAGGGAGAGAACAAAGAGGGGCCTGCCGAGCCCAGTAAATTGCAGGTAAGCCCCAGTCACAATCCGGCCTTGAGACGTTAGCCTTGTGAAGAACAGAATTGGAGGTCTTCTAGTCCAGCCCCATGCTCAGTCAGGAGACCCTATACCAGTATCAACAAACGTCTATGGAGATTCTCAGTCATCCAGGTCATGAATGTCCCAAAGGTGCTTTTTCCAGAGTCAACTGGACTTTCTGGTTTTTCTTGGAAGATGTTTTGCAGCTTCTTGGATGAGAAGTGAAACATCTTCAAAGAAAAACCAGAAAGTCCAGTTGACTCTGGAAAAAGCACCTTTGGGACATTATCAACCAATGGCTGTGCAACATCTTCTTCAAGGCTTCCAGTGTTGGGGCATTCACAACTTCTGGAGGCAACTTCTGTTCCACTGATTAATTGTTCTCACTGTCAGGAAATTCCTCCTTAGTTCTAAGTTGCTTCTCTCCTTGATTAGTTTCCACCCATTGCTTCTTGGTCTGCCCTCAGGTGCCTTGGAGAACAGGTTGACTCCCTCTTCTTTGTGGCAACCCCTGAGATGTTGGAAATGATAGCAGTCTTCCAATATCTCAGGGGCTGCCGCAAAGAAGAGGGGCTCAAGCTATTCTCCAAGGCACCAAAAAGCAGGACAAAAAACAATGGATGGAAACTAATCAAGGAGAGAAGCAACCTGGAATCAAGGAGAAACTTCCTAACAGCGAGGAGAATGAATCAGTGGAACAGCTTGCTGCCAGGAGTTGTATATGCTCCATCACTGGAGGTTTTTAAGAAGAGACTAGACCAGGGGTGTCCAAACTTGGGAACTTTAAGACTTGTAGACTTCAACTCCCAGAATTCTGGGAGTTGAAGTCCATGAGTCTTAAAGTTCCCAAGTTTGGACACCCCTGGACTAGACAGTCACACATCTGAAATGGTATAGGATTTCTTGCTTGGGCTAGAAGACCTCCAAAGGTCCCTTCCAACTCTGTTATTCTATTCTGTTAATTCGGACCGAGTGGAAAGGGACCTGCTAATCTTCCTTTCTGGGTTAAAAAAAAACATGTGCGCATATTGGTTTTTCAATGTTCCCTTCTTTTGTTAAAAGAACGAAATGAAATGAAATGAGGTTTGGTTACAGCTGGAAAAGGCCGTGTATTTTTAATGCACCTTTGGAAACCGTAGCATGGCTACCTGGCCACTCTTCCTGTTGTAGATCTCTTAATGTCATGTCTGCCTTTTTCTGTCATCTCTGAGACGTTAAGACCTGGCTGAATTCATTGCCTAGAAATTGTAACACGGGCTGTCCTGCTGCAAACGTTTTCAAAGAGCTGGCTGGCTTTTTCTTCCCACCCTGGTGTGTGATTCTCCTCTTCCTTTTCTCTGCTTGTTTTCGTACTGATCTCCCCTGCCCTTAGAGCTGTAGAAGAGATCAACAGAGCCTTGGTTGCATTTGCACTTTGCAGCTCGGCTGGCAACCGAGTAGGATGGACACAAAAAAGAAAGGATCTTCTCGGGCTTAGCGCTTCGGGTGCTTTGATAGCAGTTATGGGGTGGGGAGGGACATTATTTAGCAGTATTTTTTGGATTTTTTTTTAAAGAATAATAATATGAAAATCTTATTGGTAGATGTCAGAATAGAATAGAATAAAATAGAATAGAATAACCGAGTTGGAAGGGACCTTGGAGGTCTTTTAGTCCAACCCCCCCAGTTTGATGAGCAAATTTAGACCTTTTTATTTCCAGGTCAAAGTCGAGCTTTAAATACAGGTAGTCCATAAACCATTCAATACAATACAATACAATAAGCAGGAAACCCTATACCTATACATTCTAAGCAGGAAACCTTATAACGTTTCAGACAAATGGCTATCCAACATCTTCTTAAAGGCTTCCAGTGTTGGGGCATTCACAACTCCTGGAGGCAACTTCTGTTCCACTGATTAATTGTCCTCACTGTCAGGAAGTTTCTCCTCAGTTCTAGGTTGCTTCTCTCCTTGATTAGTTTCCACCCATTGCTTCTGTCCTGCCTTCAGGTGCTTTGGAGAGTAGCTTGACTCCCTCTTCTTTGGGGCATCCCCTTAAACATTGGAAGACTTCTGTCATGCCTCCCCTAGTCCGGCATGGATTGCACATTTTGTCAGTCCGTGGCGTTGTATGGCGTGGACGCAGCTTCGGCTTTTCCCAGACTGTGCCGAACAGTTTTTGGTGGCGGGATTCAAAAAGCCTCACTTGGCAGAGTGACATGTTTGCAGTTGAAAACATTTCTCTCCCTTCCTGGTGCCTTTTTTTCGAAGCATGCAAGAGTGCTTACAATCTTCCCCATTGGTTTGTCCGCAGTTCAGCCTTCTGCCACGGGTTTTCAAATCTGTGGCTTAGACTTGAACCTGTTTTGAAAGTTGGCTTTTTAGGCACTGCACCCCCAACCTCATTCTTCAGAAGTGCAACTTTGGACGAAGCTCCATGCGTGACCGTTTTACGAATGCCGGCGCTTCCTTTCGATGCAGAGAAATTAACGGCTTAGTGCCTCCTCTCCTAAAATGTGAGGATCCCCTCACTCACAGCGGGACCCTGTCCTGGGAATGCTACAGTCACCAGCCAATTCAGCTCTGAGGTTTAAGAAACCGCCTTGGCTGCAGGGGTGGTATTTATTTCCCTTCCCTACCGGTTCAGAAATGTGAACACATGCGCTCGGACGCCCTACCTCTGTGCATGCCCTGAGCCTGCCGCACATGCGTTTTTTGCTACAAAAGGGCCTAAATGGGGTGCCATAGAACCGGGATGGCGGGGCGGGGCAGGGCGACCCACGATTTTCACTACCGCTTCGGGCAAACCGGTCCGAAGTGGTAGTATACCACATCTGCTTGGATGACAGGATAGGATGGATTGGTTAAAGGCTTATTTGTGATAGTGTGTGAGAGAGAGTTCTGCCCTAGTTTGTAAGCTGGGTTATTTTCCTTCTGAGATATGAAGCAAAACCGAAGAAATAACACCAGTCAGAATGTCTGTCTGTCCGTCTATCCATCCATCCATCCATCCATCCATCCATCCATCCACTCATCCAAACATAGAAAAATGACTGCAGAAAAAGACCCAGTAGCCCATCAAAATTGCTCTTTGAATTTGTTTGTTTTTGTTTTTTTGTTTCTATTATTATTATTATTATTATTATTATTATTATTATTATTATTATTATTATTATTATTATTATTATTATTATTATTATTATATTACATGATTTTTAATTTTTATCAAATGATGGACGTGTTTATCCCAAGCATGTTTAAACTCCGTGATGAATGAACTTGGTTACTCCATCCATCCAGCCAACTAAATGTAGAAAACTGATGGCAGAAAAAGATCTGGTGGTCCATTGAGTCTGTTCCTTGACTTCATTTTTTTGTTTTCTTTTTCATTTATATTTTATTTTTTTTATTTTTAAAAAAAAAATATTGTCAATTTTTGACAGATGATGGATATATGCTTATCCCAAGCATGTTTAAATCCAGCTACTGATGAACTCAGTTACTCCATCCATCCATCCAGAGTCATGTGATAATAAGATGGGGGCCCGTATACACTTACTAAATAAATTAAATAAAACTTCATCCATTCCATTAATATGCCCACCTATCTTGAATTCTTCAGTGTCGTCTTGAAGCAAAGCACACAATGACGGCTGCATTTCATATCAGTGGCTACACAGGCAGTGCTGCATACAGGACGGTTATGGAGCCTCCTCATTACATTCATATGAAATAATAATCATAAAGCGGGTAGGTTACATAACCCAAGAGTCCCCAATCCTCGGGTGGCCTGATAAGAACTAGACAGCCATTGGTGGGATCCTCCCGGTTTAACAACCGGTTTGGTGACTGCGTGATTTGCGCATGTGCGCCTGACACGCAGTTTGAAGACATCTTCACTTCCGGGTTTCTTCGGAGAAGTAACACAGCTGATTTGCACGGCAACCTGCTCTGCTGCGTGAATCAACTGAGAAGATAAAGGTAGGAAAATAGTGCAGGCAGGCGGGTGCGCCCATCTGATCGTTGGAGCGAACTGGTTCGCTCCCAGCGGATCGTCAGACCTCCTGGTATGCCCAAACCAGTCGAATGCCACCCCTGCGCACAGCTGGAGATGAACTGCAGGCAAACAAAATGGCACATGTGCAAGATCTCAGTTGCGCACTACCCCTCCCCCCGGTCCCCTCCCCCCCAAAAAAGGTTGGGAACCTTGTTAGCAGTGGTTGTTAAGCGTCATAAGTCCATTGTTCGCTATGGTCCAGTTTTGCTGAAAAGCCAAACTTTTCCGCATAAAACTGCGGGACGCTACCAACAGTCATGTGGTCCAGTCTGGCCCTGTGACCACAGGGGAGCAACGGCCAGGACTCCCAATTTGCAACGAGTTCTAACTTGGAAGCATCGTAAACCAGATTTTAAGAGAATGATGGGAAAGGCAGCTTGTACATCTCTGAAAGGCACCCAACACGGAGAGCCAGGGGATGTAAGACTTAATTTTGTCACATTTAAAGTCACTTTCCATCACAGTGGGATAAGTAAGGAGTTCTAACAGCTCACTGGGCAGGTTCTTGGTCTGTGTCCTTCTTGTCCAACTCTTGTTTTTTGCCTTTTTGTGTTGGCGGTCCTACTTATAAATAGCTCGGTTGCCCCCACCGACATTCTGAAAGACAAGAGAGGGGCTTTGTGTTAACGTTTGTGCAATATTCCTTCTCTGGCAAGCCTTCTAAACCCCACTCAGGCCTTACTACGATTGTAAATGTCTATGGAGATTGTCAGTCATCCAGGTCCCAGAGGTGCTTTTTCAAGAGGCAGCTGGACTTTCTTTTTTATTTCTCTTGAAGACGTTTCACTTCTCATCCAAGAAGCTTCTTCAGGTCTGACTGGATGGTGGGGAACGGAAGGCTTTATCCTCCTTGCAGACAGATGGTTGTTTGCATCCTTTGAGAGAGTTGCCGAGGCCACTTGGAGGTTTAATCTGTGTCCTCAGGGTCACCTGAGTGGTGCAAATGGATCTGGAGACCTTTTCGGAACTGCTGAAAGGACTGTGTTGTACACTGGAGATAAATGATGTCCTATCCTTCCCCCTCGGCTGAGAGGGGGTTCCTCAGGTTTTGACGTAATGGCCTCTTTCAAACCAGCGGTCCTCTGTGTCCAAAATGTGGACTTTGCTGTCTTCAAAAGAGTGGCCTTTCTTTTTCAAATGCAGATGGACCACTGAATCTAGTTCTGATGGGTTTGTTCTTCTATGTTGTGCCATGCCCTTGTGAAGTGATTGTTTTGTTTCCCCAATGTACAGATCTGCCCATGGCTCATATGCAAATGACCAGCTGTCTTGCAAGGAGTAGAAGGGAGGAAGGGAGGGAGGGAGGGAGGAAGGAAGGAAGGAAGGAAGGAAGGAAGGAAGGACAGTATCTCATGAATTAATTGGGCTCTACAAGAGGCTTGAGATACAATGCTAAAATTAAAAACTGATTATGAATTTACAGAACAGAACTGGTAGCTTCTGTGATTATGAAACAGCAGTTATTGAAATAATGTCCGGAGAAGGAGGCTGGGGAAGGAAGGAGGGAGGGAGGGAGGGAGGGAGGGAGGGAGGGAAGGAAGGAAGGAAGGAAGGAAGGAAGGAAGGAAGGAAGGAAGGAAGGAAGGAAGGAAGGAAGGAAGGAAGGAAGGAAGGAAGGAAGGAAAGAACACCTGACTTCCTTCGCACAGTATCTTTAGGCCAAGCATTGGACAGAGAGATCAAACATGCAAAACTGTTGAAAGACTATAACTTGTGTCAGAGTTTTATAGTCACAACATTAAAATCTAACTAAATCTTAAGACTTCAGGCATAATAACCAGATGACCCATGATAGCAGAGGACTTGCTTGCCCAAGAAGAGAGTAGTTTTGAAAGTCAAGAGACGCTAAGACAAAAAAGCCAGACAGGTCAACCCAACCCTCCGCCTTCCAAAATTCTTCTTGTCTGTCCTGTGTTTCTCTGTGTCGCCAGCTGCACACTGTTTTCTTAGCCCTAGGAAGGTCCATCTAGACCGGTGCTGTTCAGTCTTAGCAGCATTCACATGAACACAGCAGCATGATGGCTGAGGAATTGTGTGAATTTATGGACTTCAAACATCCTTAACTTTAGAAAAGAATATCTATAGCTCATGGTTGAACTCCTTGGGGTCCTAGATGCTCCCTGAGCTTGGTGGTTTTCTTGCAGACGTTTCATGACCACACTAGGTTGCATCATCAGGGTGGTACTAGCACTGACAATGTTCCCTAATCACATCTACTGATGCTCTTACAAGTAATCTTCGACTTAGGGTCACAACGGAGCCCAGAATTTCCATTCCTAAGCAACACAGTTGTTAAGTGAGTTTCGCCCAATTTTACGGCCTTTCTTGCTACAGTTGTTAAGTAAATCACTTAAGTCGGGGAGTTGAAGTCCACAAGTCTTAAAGTTGCCAAGTTTGGACACCCCTGACTTCAGTTGTCAAAGTTAGTGACACCATTGATAAGTGAACCGGGCTTCCCCGTTGACTTTGCTTGTCACAAGGTTGCAAAAGGTGATCCCATGAGCCACAACTGTCATAAATACAGATAGTCCTCAATATGGCTAAGCGAAACAGGTGCTAAGTGAGTTTTGGCCCCATTTTACGACCTTTCTTGCCTCAGTGGTTAAGTGAATCCCTGCACTTGTAAAGTTAAATGTCCTGGTTGTTAAGTGAATCTGGCTTGCCCGTTGACGTTGCTAGTCAGAAGGTCACAAAAGGGGAAGACTCTGGGACACTGCGACCGTCATAGGTGCAAGTCAGTTACCATGCGTCTGAATTTGGATCACGTGACCACAGGGACACTGCAACGGTCGTAAGTGTGAAAAACGTGATCATTTTCAATCCTGGTTGGACCTTCAAATGGTCCAAACCTTTGGTTTGGTTTTAAGATTTTAACTTTTTTATGTTTTAACTTAGATGTAACTATACACCGCTCAGAATTACCCTACGGTAAGATGGGCAGCCAATAAATGTCATCAACAAATCCATTTGATAAATTAACAAATAAGCACAGGGCTACCTGTCAGTCCTGAAGTTGGCCTGACCAAGCCCATTTTCTGGGATTCAGAGTTGGCACACTAGAGCTGAGGGATAGGGAGGGGGGAATAGAGGTAGAGGGGATCGGTAGCCAAAGCAAAATATTTTCTCCTAGGAACCAAGGACATTCCCACAGGTGGTCAGAGAGAGGAGGAGTGAAGCTACCAGGCAACTGGAAGACACAATGATTGGAGCATGTGACTGATCGCTTGGGGAAGGGGATTTTGTTTTCCTTTTAATTAGGTGAATACCGCGGGAACTGCTAAGGGTTGGTTTTCACCAGTCTGTGCCATTATGATATATCCAATAAAACAGCTCTTTGAGGAATTTCCCTCCCTCGGAGTTCTATTTGCTGCGGGTGTATTCTTGGAACCCTGACACTACCTGAACTTACTTGGCTCATGAAACCCCTGCAAAGAAACCCACCATGTTCTGAGAGCACCAAGGACCCCACAGTTGTCACTTTTGCTGAGGCGGAGCAACCACTGGTCTACACTCATATTTAGGGTTCTGTCTCAAGTTGTGTCCCATGTTGGGCTGGCCGGTGATCGGGGCAGGAATCTCCCGCCCTGCGGCTCGGCTACGGGGAAAGCTCTCGTGTCACGTTTCCGCGTTAAGTAATCCACCTTCCCCTGTTGCAGGCTGTCCTACGCTTGGACGATATCACCCTGTGGAGGATCCCTAAAAGGGAGAGGCGGGAGTTATTCAAGCGCGTTCGCGGCAAGCCGGCAAGGTACGCGGCGGCCCTGTTCATCCGGATGGTCCCCCCGGATAAGCGGCGGAGGTGGCGAAGTGCCGTTAGCTATTGCGGGGGCAGAGGGAAGTGCGCCCTACCCCACAACGTGGTGTCCCGCTTGCGGCACCTCTTGTACAGGCAGTACTCGGACATAGTGGCGGCCGACTGGAGAAAAATCCGGTTGAAAATCAACAAGATCCTGGGGGCTTGATGGGGAATCCCGGCCTTTGCTGCTGCACGGCTCTCCCGTAGGGATGTTGTTGTTTCTTGGGCCTTAAACCCTCCAAAAGACGAGACCTGGCGACGTGTTGAAGTGCTCTGGGCCAAAACTGGACTCCTTTGTGTGTCTGTGGTTGTGCTGCTGGCCGGTGACCGGCATAGCAGGCACCACCTGTTTCCTTGTCTGGCTGTGAAAAGTTGGGCTTTGCCACCCAGCAATAAATGTGTTTTTTTTACTCATTGTCTTCTGACCAGTGTGATCCCTTCTTTATTTGCTTTTTTGATCTCCAGAAAGGTTTATTTTTGCGCCCGTGGCGGTCGCTCTGTGTACCTTTGAGGAGTGACCTGTGGCTGAATTTTGGGAATGAGTGCATTAGGTGTGGGCTGCTTGGCACAAAGGCATGGGAGGCCCATTTGGAAGATGAGAAATAGATTCCTCAAAGCCCTCTTGTCTTTGCAGTCCCGTGGAGATCTCTTTTGTCTGTGCCTCTTGGTGTTCCAGGGTCCACCCTCAAATCATATCAAAAAGGAACAGGATTTTACCAGAATAGCAATAGGTACTAAGACTTATATACCGCTTCGCAGTGCTTTGCAGCCCTCTCTAAGCGGTTTACAGAAGCAGCCTATTGCCCCCTACAATCTGGGTCCTCATTTTACCCACCTGGGAAGGATGGAAGGCTGAGTCAACCTCAAGCCGGTCAGAATCGAACTCCTGGCAGTGAGCAGAGTTAGCTTGCAATACTGCATTCTGAGCACTGCGCCCCCAAGGGCTCTTAATAATGCCACTAAAAGCAGCAGAAAAAGGTGAAGGATTAGCTAGAGATACGACGTTTGGACTGGGTTAGGTTTAATTTTGCAAAATGCAGGTGGTCCTCGATTTACAACCATTCATTTAGTGACGGTTCAGAGTTACAGTGGGATTGAACAAAGTGACTTAAGACCGATTTTCACACTTACAAGTGTTTCAGCATCCCCATGGGCACGTGATCAAGCGGTTAAGCCAGGGGTGTCAAAATCAGGGGGCGGATCTGCCCCACAGGGTGCTTAGATTTGGCCCACGGGGCCACCCTGGAAACAGCAAAGGGCTTCTGCCAGTGAAAATGGAGCTCGGGAGCAGCCCTCCCGGGCTCCATGTTCGCTGACAGAGGGCTGCAAGAGGCCATCACAGCCGAAAACAGAGCTCAGGAGCCCATTTTCACTGGCAGGGTGCTTGGGCCACTACAGCCACCCCACACACGAGTGACATTGAGCTGGCCATGCCCAACCTTGGCCCCACCCATCCCAGCCCGCCCAAGGCCAAACGTAACCCTGATGATCGAGTTTGGCACCCCCGGGTTAAGCGAACCTGGCTTCCCCGTTGACTTTCCTTGTCAGAAAGTCACAGCAGGGTCACATGACCCCGGGACACTGCGACCGTTATAAATATAAACCCACTTGTGCCAAGAGTCCAGATTTTGATCACGTGACCACGGGGATGCTGAAGTGGTTGTAACAGTCACAAGTCACCTTTTTCAGGGCTGGTGCAGCTTCGAACGGTCGCTAAATCAGTGGTTCTCAACCTGTGGGCCGGGACCCCTTTGGGGGTCAAACGACCCTTTCACAGGGGTCGCCTAAGACCATCGGAAAACACATATTTTCAAAAAAAGTACAGAAAACATAAAATAATTTTATGGGGGGGGTCACCACAACTCGAGGAATTGTATTAAAGGCATTAGGAAGGTTGAGATCCACTGCGCTAAATGAACTGCAAGGCAAGGACTACCTATATAAGTCGAGGACCACCTATATAGACTCTAAATTACTAAATAAAAAAAAGCAATTGTGCCTCATGAAGCAGGCAGAATTCCTCCACCAGCAATCTGTGCAAGATCTCCCAAGATCTGTGTAAGCGGTCAAAAGGATGTAGCTGAGGGATGTCCAACTGTGGCAAATTTAAGGTTTGTGGACTTCAACTCCCAGAATTCCCCAACCAGCATGGCTGCCTATCCCCAGGGAATTTGGGGAGTTGAAGTCCACAAGCCTTCAAATTGGAATTTTAGAATTGGAATTCTGACATTAGAATTCTGGAAGAATCCTATGGAATTCTGGGAGTTGACCTCCCCACGTCTTAAACTTTGCCAAATGTGGGATATCCCCGGGGCAGATAAACTACCTTTGAAAATTACCACGTTTAGCTACCACGTGTGGGTAAACTCCCTTTTAACTCCCTTGCTCAAGACAGTTGCATGAGGAAAGCATCTGAGAGGAAACCGAGCAGGAAGCGCCATCGCAAATGGGTCCAGACAACGTGGTTGTGCAGAAGAATTTCAGAGCTGTCCCAACTTGTAGGTTTGTTTCTCGCACCCAGGTAGTCCTCGACTTGCAACAGTTCACTTACTGACCATTTGAAGTTCCAACAGCACTGAAAAAAGGGACTTACGATCATTTTTCACACTTACGACCATAAATGCGACCGTCATAAATTAGTGCACGTAACGGGATGAGCTCCCATTACTCGTCCCAGCTTCTGCCAACCTAGCAGTTCAAAAGCATGTCAAAAAATGCAGGTAGAAAAATAGGAACCACCTTTGGTGAGGAGGTAACAGTGCTTTGTGCACCTTCGGCGTTTACTCATGCTGGTCACATGACCACGGAGACGTCCTCGGACAGCGCTGGCTCTTCGGCTTTGAAACGGAGATGAGCACCGCCCCCTAGAGTCAGGAACGACTAGCACATATGTGTGAGGGGGGGAAGGGGACCTAGTTGTAAGTATTTAATTTTTTCAAAGCTGTTGTAACTTTCAGCCGTCACTGAAGGAACTGTGGTAAGTCGAGGACTACCTGTATATCTCAGGCCCGGTGGTAATGTCCAGATTTAATTTAAGTTATACACCATGAAGGTTTGGAAAATGCCGAATATTGTCCATTCACTGCTCTTACAATACTGCATCATGATTGCTAAGCAAGCCTTCCTTTTGCTCTCTGACAAAGCATTTCTCACCTAATTGGTTGCATGGCTTTACACAGAGACGTCTCGTGCTCTATGTATGTGAGTAGGTAGGTGGGTCACAGCTGAGCATTCGTCCCTTTGCCCCGAAAACAACTCAGGATTTGTAAGATGCCAAAAGAGGAAACAAAGAGATACCGGGATTCGAACTAGAATCGGTGGAACCAGAAGCCTGGGAAACAGAAAGCCTATTTCAATCATCTCTTTGAGTGGCAATTTTAAGATGCTCTCCTAAAAGGATGGTTTCCATGCTTTACCCACACCGGGTTTACTCCTCGGCTACAATTGACCCCAAAATTTATGTTGCCAAGGGAGAAATCCGTTAACTGATTTTAGCTCCATTTTACTACTTTTCTCGGGCCACGCTTGTTAACTGAATCGCTGCAGTTGTTCCAATTAGCAACACGGTCATTAAGCGAATCGGGCTTCCCCATTGATTTTGCTTGTCAGAAGGTCTCAAAAGGGGATCGTGTGATGCTGCAATTGTCATAAACATGAACTAGTCAAGCGTCCGTTTTGATCACGGGACCGCAGGGAAGCTGCAACGGCCATAAACTGTGAAAAATGGCCGTAAGTCGTTTTTTTCAGTGCCGTCGTAACTTCGAACGATCATTAAGTGAACTGTTGTAAGTTGAGGACTACCTGTATTGTGAAGCAGGCTCTGCCACTCCTAGTAAAGAGAGAGAGGGGCATGTCTGCAGGAATTGCTCTCATCTCCACATTGTGATTCAGAGGCTGGAGGTGCGTCTTGTCTCGTAAACAGTTCCTCTCATTGATGGCCAGGCTGTATAATAAGACCCTTCCCCATTGTGTGGTTGTTAAGTGAATCGGGCTTCGGATTCTGACCTGCTAGCAGGGCGTAAAAGGTGGATCACATGACCCTGGCACACGGCAACAGTTATAAACATGAGCCCGTTGCAAAAAAGCTTGATCGGGTGGCCGTGGGAATGCCCAACGGTTGTAAGTGTGAAAAATGATCATTAGCCCATTTTTTTTAGTCCCATTCTAATGTCAAATATGTCAGAGTTTGTTTCAAAAATCAAATCCAGACAGCACACACAGGTAACGGATTCAGCAGGATTCATTAACTTCTCTTTATATATATAATATAACACATATGTAAATATACAATTCCAGCAATGGTTCTCCGGTTACTCGATTAGCTCTCTTGCACAGACTCAGAGCTACATAGGTAAGCCACGCCCAGGCTCCAAGCCGTCTGGCATGGCTCTCAGTCACCAAATGGTTCCCATTGGCTGACCCAGTTGCCATGCCTATACATTGGCTGACCTTGTTACCATGTCCTATTCCAGCCAGTCCCCAGTGGCTGACCTGTTGCTATGCCCTATTCCAGTTCATGAATATTCTGACAAAATGGTCACTAAACAAAAGGTTTTGGACAGAGAGGAGATCTGTAGATGATTGGGGAAAGGAGGGTGTGGCCTCTCCATTGCCTTAGATCAGGGCTGTCCAACCGTGGCGGCTTTGAAACCTGTGGACTTCAATTCCCAGAATTCCCCAGCTGCAAACAGTCTCATCTTACGGGAGCTAGGAAGGTGCCTTTTCTGTGGCAGCCCCTGCCCTATGGAACTCCTTGCCCCTTGAAGTTCAGCAGGACTCCATCCGTTTAGCTTTTCTGAAAGCTTGCCCTAACAGTCTAATCAAGGAACTAGCAGACATTTCGTGACCCAACTAGGTAACATCCCCAGTGTTAGAGAGGAGTGGGGTTTGCTCCCTTTTACATACTGAATCGCTGCAGTTTAGTTATTCACCCGGTTATTAAGTGAATTTGGCTTCCCCGTTGGCTTGTTAGAAGGTCGCAAAAGGGGATCACATGATCCCGGGCCGCTGCGACCGTCATAAATATGAATCAGTTGCCAAGCGTCTGGATTTTGATCCCCTGACCTTGGGGACTCGGCAACGGTCGCGAGTGTGAAAAACAGCCGTTAAGTCCCTTTTTTTTTAGAGACCGCTGTAACTTCGAGCGGTCTCTAAATGAACTCTGGTAAGTCAAGAACGACCTGCGTTGTTCACATTGTAAGGTATGCAAAATAATGCTCTCTTTTCTTTCCCCTTTTTTGTCTTTTTCCTCTCTTTTTTTTTTCTTTTTTTCGCTTGGCTTGTTTCTCTCTTCCAGACGACTTCTACTTTCTCCAAACTCAAAATGGAGATCAAGAAAAGCCGCCGTCACCCCCTGGGGAAGCCGCCCACCCGCTCCCCGTTGTCGGTGGTGAAGCAGGAAGCCTCCAGTGACGAAGGTGAGTGCAAAAAAAAAACAAAAAACCAACCTCCCGAGGAAGGCTGCTTCTGAACAGGGCAGGATGTAGTCATTCCTCCGGTTGCTCTGGGCAACTGAGTCCCGAACGGACTGGAAGGGGAACTGCTCTGCCATCCTCTTTTTGCCAGGAGGCTCAAATCTTTGCTGGCTGTGGAGGAACCATGGTTGGCATCAAAGCCCAGCCGGGCAGATGTTGAAAGGATGACACCTTCTCCTCTTCCCACCATTAGACCCCCGGCTGAGGACTTTATTGGACAAAACCACAGCCTGCCAGAGTCACAGAAACACCAGCAGCCTAGTACATTTTAGTGGGTTTTATTTAAAAAATTGCAGCTTGCTAAAGGTATTTGAGGTATCCTTTGTGCTAGAGACAAAGACACAATGTACAATAGGGTGCCAGCCGATCATTTTTCTCCTATTCTTTCACCATGTCATCAAGTCCCTTCTCCGTGCTCAGGAATAATTACAGAGCCGGTTTGGTTTAGAAACAAAGAGACTGTAGAATTGAAAGCTATCTAGGTAACTTTGGGCCAATCACCAGGAGACAGTGAGTTCTAGTCCCGCCTTAGGCCCAAAAACTTGCTGGGTGACTTTGGGCCTGTCCCTAGGAGATGGTGAGTTCTAGTTCTCCCTTAGGCAGGGAAGCCAGTTGAATGTCTTTAGGCCAGTCACCAAGAGAATTCTAGTCCCACCTTAGGCATGAAAACCATCTGGATGTTACTGGGCCAATCACCAGGAGATGGTGAGTTCTAGTGTCCCACCTCCTTAAGCATGAAACCTGGCTGGGTGTCGTTAGGCCTATTGCCAGGAGACGGTGAATTCTAGTCCCACCTTAGGCATGAAAACCATCTGGATGTTTCTGGGCCAATCACCAGGAGATGGTGAGTTCTAGTCCTGTCTTAGACACTAAAACCTGACTTTGGGCCAGCTGGCTCCCAACCCACCTCACAGGAACTCCCGTTACCTGTACCAGCTTCTGCCAACCTAGCAGTTCGAAAGCACATAAAAAAAGGCAAGTAGAAAAATAGGAACCACCTTTGATGGGAAGGGAACAGCGTTCTGTGCGCTTTTGGCATTGATGTTAGGCGTTCTAAATACCATGTATGAAATCATGAGACCAAGGCAGAATCATCCTTAAAGTTCCCTTTTAATCATACAGGCAAGTTAGCACGTCTATGGAATTCCAACTCTAATGTTCTTCCTGGAATTCCACCCAGTTGAAAGTTCATGATCTTATCCCCACACCCACAAATCCATCACATGTTCCGATCCTCATCTTCCACGCTGGCATCTACACCCTTCTGCTTCCGGTCAGGTGTCGAGGTGCGGAGACAAAAGATGACCTTGAGCTTCTATAAAAGAATGACAACAACACATTCCACAATCCTACTCCTTTCTATTCCCCCCTCCCAACTACTACACTAATGAAACAGCATAGGAAATTAATAGAAAGTGTGGCAGGCCAAAGATCCTAAAAAGAACATAACTACAGGCCTGACAATTGAGTCATGCCGGCCACATGACCACGGAGACGTCTTTGCACAGCACTGGCTCTTCGGCTTTGAAACGGAGATGAGCGGCGCACCCTAGAGTCGGGAACGACTAGCACCTATATGCGAGGGGAACCTTTACTTTTACATCTACCAGTCACTTTATGTGGCAGCCCCACTCCCAATGCCCCCCTAAGCCCCCTTGCTGCATCTTCACATAGATGAATGATCGAAATGGATCATTCCCTCGCAGAGTTGAAACAGCTGTGAGCATCAAGGGAAGCCCAGCAATTACTTTGGGATGGGATGGGGGCGGGGGGCTTGAAGGGGACGGGTTTTATCTTCCATCTCTGGCTTGAGCTTCATCCCTGCTTTGTCCACTCAGCCGGACTTAACACACGAGGCTTGGCCACTAAGCCTTGTTGCTTCCCGGACCCTTGAGTCACGGAGCTGTTGTGGCTTGCCGGATCAGGTGACGGCTCTTCGCGAACACTGTCAGGAGAATTCAACAGTTTTGAGTCGAAGGTCCGTGCGAGACCACATCGCAGGACAAGGAGAATTGGCAGGGAGGGCGATACATATGCTTCTACATGAGCGAATGGTTGGGGTCGGTATTTTACATGCCATCATAAGGGCCTCTTCTCTTCTCTTCTCTCTTCTCGCCTCTTCTCTAGTATATTCTATTCTCTCTTCTCCCCTCTTTTCTCTTCTCTCATCTCGTCTCTTGCATATTCTATTCTCTCTTCTCTTCTATATTCAATTCTCCCCTCTTTTCTCTTCCCTTCTCGTCTCTTCTCTAGTATATTCTCTTCTCTCTTCTCCCCTCTCCTCTCTTCTCTTTTCTCATCTTTTCTATATTCTATTCTATTCTCGTCTCCTCTCTAGTATATTCCCTCTTTTCTCTCTTCTCTTTTCTCGTCTCATCTCTAGTATATTCTATTTTCTCTTCTCTATTCTCCCCTCTTCTCTTTTCTCATCTCGTCTCTAGTATATTCTATACTCTCTTCTCTTTTCTCATCTTTTCTCATCTCTTCTCTAGTATATTCTATTCTCTCCTCTTTTTGCTTTTCTTCCCTTCTCCCACCTGATTTTGAAGCCTAAGGTAAGACTAGAACTCACAGTCTCCTTGTGATTGGTCCAAGTTTAGCCAACAGGCTTTTGTGCCTAAAGTGGGACTGGAAGTCATTGTCTGCTGGTGATTGGCGCAAAGTCGCACAGCTGTCTTTCCTGCCAAAGATAGGACTAGAATTCATCTCCTGGTTTCTAGCCCGGGGCCTTATAATGGCGCTTTATTTGCTAAATCCACCCCTTTGCTAAACCCTAGCCAAGTTGAAAGCTGACAAAACAGATAAGAATCTCAACTAAGATCGTCTTGCTTCCTTTTTACTTAACGTTTGGGGTGACTTTGAGTTGCTCGACTTAGATTTAGCTAACCCAAACATTTTCTTTAAGAGCCCTAGTAATGGGTAGCTAGTGTTTGAATGTTTGAGTTTGATCATAAGGAAATTTTAAAACTACTTTAAGCAGTCTTGGAGATTTAGTCAGGTCATGTTGTTAAAAAATGGAGATGGATGTAATTTCTGTTTTAAGTTAATTGAGAAGCATTCTCTCTGGCTCTCTTTTTTCCTTTTGATCTTTATTTTAGTCCTTCTGAATTCCTGGAGGAATGTTTCAACTGGTTGGCTTTAAAAAGCACAACTGTTCCACTTTCAGAAAGCTCATTTGTTGAAGATTGCTTGGTCCATTCCTGGCCAGTATTTCTGTAGGCCTAGCTCTAAACTAACTAACTAACTAACTAACTAACTAACTAACTAACTTACTTACTTACTTACTTACTTACTTACTTACTTACTTTCTCTTTCTCCTTCCTTCTTTCTTTTTTCTGCCTCTTTCTTTCCCTTCCTTTCTTTCCCTCTTTTTTTCTTTCTTCTTCCCCCTCTCTCCCCCCTCCCTTTCTTTCATCAAACTGGTATGCTGCCTATCTCACTAAACATGCCAGTCAGCAGCTTAACACATTGAAAACTAAATCATAAAACTTTATTGGCTGTTTCTTGAACCAAACAGGAAATAATCCAAAAGATGTTGTAACCATATTAAGTTGCCCAATTCCACAAGAAAGCCACACACTTCTCTTTTTTATTCCACACTTGGAATACTACATCCACTTTTGGTCACCACAATACAAAAAATAGGGGGGGAAAAACCAACTTAGAACTAAGGAGAAATTTCCTGACGGTGAGAAAAATTAATCCATGAAACAACTTGCCTCCAGAAGCTGTGGCTGTCCATCACTGGAGGTGAAGAAGAAGAGATTGGGCAGCCATTTGTCTGAAATAAGATAGGGTTTCATGCATGATCAGGGGGTTGGAAGACCTCCAAGATGCCTTCTAATTGTATTACAGAGCCACAGTGGCGCAGTGGTTAGAGTGCAGTACTGCAGGCTAATTCTGCTGACTGCCGGCTGACTGCAATTTGGCAGTTTGAACCTCACCAGGCTCAGGGTTGACTCAGCCTTCCGTCCTTCCAAGGTCAGTAAAATGAGGATCAAGATTGTTGGGGGGCAAGAGGCTGACTCTAAACCGCTTAGAGAGGGCTGTAAAAGCACCATAAAGTGGTATATAAATACAAGTGCTATTGCTATTATTCTGTTCTGTTCTGCTCTAGTCTAGTCCAGTCCAGTCTAGTCTGCAGTCTCTTGTCCCTACACCCAAGTTAAAAGATTCTGAACCCCCTTTAGGAATCAGGAAATGTTAAGGTAATGATGATTTAATAGCTGACCTGCTTAAGGCTGTAAACCAAGATGATGAATATGAGAATGAGTCAGCAGGGTTACTGTCACTTTAAGAAGCTGTCTATATAAGAGCTGTCTCTCTCTCTCTCCTCCTATTTTATCTCCATTGTAGTTCTCTCTATCTCCGTGTATCTCTCCATGAATGCTTCTGTGTTGTAGTTGAAGATTGACTGCTTGCCTGGTGTTGCCTAGTACGTGTGTGTATGTATCTTTGTATGTGTATAAATGTGTGTGGGTGAATATACATATATGTATGTATTGTTGTATGTATGTATTGTATTTTTGGAGTATAAGACGCACCTTTTTCCCTCAAAAAAGAGGGTGAAAATCATGGTGCATCTTATACACTGAATACAGCATTTTTTTGCCTCCAGAAACAATACAATAATAATACAATACAATACAACAGCAGAGTTGGAAGGGACCTTGGAGGTCTTCTAGTCCAACCCCCTGCCTAGGCAGGAAACCCTATACCATAGGTGGCCGTGCATAGCCTTTAGGAGGCTTTCAGAGAGCTCCTGGGGGCTGGGGAGGGCAGAAATGAGTGAAAAATGGGCCGTTTTTAAAGGCTATTCATGCCCTTTTGCGGGGGGGTGGGGACAACAGGGCAGTTTTTGTGAAAAACGGGCCGTTTTTGAGAGGTCTGCCGAGTGCAAAAACTTTTTTTTTAATTTGCCTCTTCAAAATCTTGGTGCGTCTTATACTCCGAAAAATACGGTGTGTGTGTGTGTGTGTACACATACATACATACATACATGCCTTGTAGATAAACCTTGTAGATGTTTGTAAGAAAAAAAAAACCCTCTGTGTACTGTATTTTGCTCCTGGGTTTGTCTCAAAATATTAGTCACGCTGGGCACACTCTGACAGGAAAAGAAGCTCAAAATGGTATCTGAAGGAAGCCCAGTAAAAGCCCAAACTTCCGTATTTGATGTTCCCCATTTCAGCTTCTTTGGGGTGAGATGGCAACTTCCTCTTCTCTTGGCCCCTCTTGTCTTTCAGAAACTCCCCTCTTCAGCGGCGAGGAAGACGCTGGGGATCCGGAGCCCCTGAAATCTTTACGTTCCCTCCAGTGGAAAAACAAAGCGCCCAACTTCGCAGCCGAAAGACGATTCAACGCTACCGCTGCCCTGAGGGAGCCCTACTGCGCCATCTGCACTCTCTTCTACCCCTCCCACCAGGTAATTGCGCAGCCGCTCTGGGAGCAAGCAGGGGTCCTCGGACTAACGGCCATCTGAGTAGCGACCGTCTGAAGTTGCAGTGGCACTGTTAACTCTTACTTAGTCACCATTGCAAGATCCCCACGGTTTGGTTTGGTTTATTTGGATTTATATGCCGCCCTTCTCCAAAAGGACTCAGGGCAGCGTGCAACATTAAAAAACGCACATCCCAAAAGTTAAAAAAAATTAAATCCATATCCAAAAGAACCCCAAGCTGAATTTAAAAAAAAACAATACATTTAAAATAAGTTAAAATTAAAATTAACAGGCCAGGCCGGCTTGCTGGAAAAGCCAACTTTTTAGGGCACGTCGGAAGGACCGGAGGTCAGGGATTATGCGAAGCTCCGGAGGCAGCTCATTCCAGAGGGAAGACACTCCCACAGAGAAGGCTCTCCCCCTGGGGGTCACCAGCAGACACTGTCTGGCCGACGGCACCCTGAGGAGGCCAACTCTGTGGGATCGTACTGGACGGTGGGAGGCTACTGGTGGCAGTAGGTGGTCTCACAGGTACCCTGGGCCTAAGCCATGGAGCGCTTTAAAGATCATAATTAATACCTTGAATCGCACCCGGAAAACAACCGGCAACCAGTGCAGGCCGCCTAAAAGGGGTGTAACATGGGAGCACTTAGGTACCCCCATGATAACCCGCGTGGCCGCATTCTGGACCAGCTGAAGCCTCCGGGTGCTCTTCAAGGGCAGCCCCATGTAGAGAGCATTGCAGTAGTCCAGGCGAGAAAGGACGAGGGCATGAGTGACTGGGCACAGAGCGTCAAAACACGCAGCCGGCGTGTATTTACAGTTTTATAGGGCGTTGGTGCAGGTAAGGATGCTCCTGATTTCTTAACGGTAAAGTGTGTGTTTTTTCAGCAATGGCAACTTTCCCTCATTGCCGCCTGGGGAATTCTGGGGATTGGAAGTCCAGGAGCCTGCGAAGCGGCCTCCTCCTTTCTGCGGTTCTCTTCAGTCGGAGTTTCCCAACGTTTCCGGGTTGGCAGCCCAGAGAGGAGGGAAATGGGAAACGGGGGTGATTTTGTGGGAGGGGCAGGCACATGTGTATGCGCCTGCAACCTTCGCAGCGACGCTTACGCAAGCGGGGGCCACCAGCACCCGCAACGAGGCTTGCCCGAGTGGGGCCCCGACCACCTGCGACGCTCTCGGCGACACACCCATCCTGTTTACAACACAGTCCTTTCAGCAGTTCCGAGAAGGCTCCACTCTGCACCACTCAGGTGGCCCTGAGAGCACAAATCAACCTCCAGGTGGCCTCAACATCACTCAGAAAAGCTGCTAACGACAAGAGGACTGCCAGGAATATCAACCCTTCCATCCTCCACCATTCAGTCAGAACCGAGGAAGCTTCTTTGGAGGAGAAGCGAAACGTCTTCAAGGAAAACCCAAGTCCGAGTTGCCTTTGGGGAGAAAAGCACCTGTGGGACGGTCACTTTGCTTGCCTCTGCCTAGATAAAAACACCCCTGCTCTTTCGAGGTCATTCAGCCAAGTCTCCCCTTATCATCCCTGTGAGCTTTTGATGGCAACGTAGCTTAACGGCATCTTGGGGGTTTTTTTGACAGATTTGACCGTGAATAACTTCGACAGCTTTGTAGTTCTGGGTTGGCCAGAATGATTGGCAATCAGAGCTATCCCAGAGCTGAACTCCATTAGAGTTTATGGGCCAAAACCAGCAGTTTGGACTCGGCAACGTATTGGCTTTCTCTGCAGCCATTGGACCGTCGGTGTCCTATTGCAGTCTTGGCTCTCAGCCATCCTGACCATTGCGTTTTCGTGCCGCTTCTCAGTTGCAGTCCCAGGTAGAGCATTTCACAGCAGCCTGAACATGTGGTGATAAAGGCATACGTCCCTATCACCAAGGTTTTACCATCCAGGAAGGACCGTAACTGGTGCATCAACCTGAGTTGGGCAAACTCCCTCCACACCCAGCAGAAGCTCTAAGGCCGGCTGGACTCCCAAATTGTGGACCTGTGCCTTTCGAGGAAGGACAGCCACATCCAGAACAGTCGTTGAGACAATCCAATAGTCTTCATCATCATCTTTAACGACTCCATAATCCCTTGCAAGTCTGGGCAACTGAATGGAGCTAGCAGAATGTTTACTGGCCCGATGCCCTTCCTGTTGCCAGTGCATAGTTTTTTTTTCTGCAGATATATTCCCATTGTGCCCAGAGAGAGAAATATCTGCCTCTACCTAGGATCGAACTCACAGTCTCCTGATTGTGAGCCAATAGCTCCAACTCTAGGCCAACGCACCACTCCAGGACAGTCCGATGAGTCTTTGACGGTACAATAATATTACCTAGCTCAGGGCTCTCCAATCTTGGCAACGTTAAGCCTTTAAGCTTTCCTGGGAATTCTGGGAGTTGAAGTCCGCCGGGCTTAAAGTTGTCAAGGTTGGAGACCCCTGCTCTAGCCGGTATTCCACTGGCCGTGGCCCATGCGCAACTTGCCGTGGGACAATTCAACTGCTGAAGCCAACCGCAACTGCTCTTCCCCCGTTACTGTTGACTGAAGCCCCATGCTAAGATGGGCTTATGTCTATGGAGATTCTCGGTCATCCAGATTGTCCCAAAAGTGCTTTTTCAAGAGGCAAGTGGACTTTTGGGTTTTTTCTTTGAAGACGTTTCGCTTCTCCTCTAAGAAGCTTCTTCAGCTCTGACTGGATGGCAGGGAACAGAAGGATTTACCCTCCTTGCAGAAAGCTGGTCGTTTGCATCCTTTTAGAGGGTCCTTGAGACCCCTTGGAGGTTTGCCTGTGTACCTCGGGCTCACCTGGGCGGTGCAAATGGGTGGGGAGCCTTCTTGGAACTGCTGAAGTGTGTTGTGTAGCTGTGCTTTCCTTTAGGATGTTTTCTGCCTTGTGTCCCTTCACTGGGATGAATTTGTGTTCAAGAAGGCTCCCCACCCACTTCCACCATTCAGACGACCCAGAGGGAACACAATTCCAGGGACTGGATAAAGCAAAATGATTGAGACCACAGTGCGCTCCCAACTCGTTCTCCTGAACTAAAAATCAAACAAATTCAATCAATTAGTTGGAAGGGACCTTGGGGGCAAGGGGTTGGACTAGAAGACCTCCAAGGTCCCTTCCAACTCTACTATTGTATTGTATTGTATTGTCTTCTACTCCAGCCCCCTGCTCAAACAGGGGACCCTATGTCTGTGATGGTGGACACAGAACCCTCTGCCCCAGGAGGCTGCAGGGAGGCCTACTAGGCCCAAAACAGGGCGCATGAGGGGTGGGGGTGGCGCATGCGCAGGGGGCGAGTGGTATTGTGCATGCATTGCATTATGGATGTGGGCGCATGCACGCTTTCAGCACGCAATGACAAAAAGGTTAGCCATCCCTGCCCTATCCCATTTCAGACAGGTGGCTCTCCAGTCTCTTCTTAAAAGCCTCCAAGGATGAAGCCCCCACAATTTCTAGAGGCAACTTCTGTCCCACTGCTTAACTGTCCTCACTGCTAGGACGTTTCTCCTTAATTCCAGGTTGCTTCTCTCCTCGATTAGTTCCCATCCGTTGTTTCTTGTCCTACCTTCGTGTGCTTTGGAAAATAATTTGATCCCCTCCTCTTCTTTGTGGCAGTCCCTCAAATAATTTTTATAGTTTGCCCAGAACTTCCTCTTTCATTCAAAAAGAAAATGGATGTTTTGAGACTTCTTTTAACTATAAAAGAGGCCCAGGGAATAAATGGCGACTCAGTGCTCCCCACCAGTGGTGGGTTTCAAATTTTTTTAGAACCTCTTCTGTAGGTGTGGCCTGTTTTGTGGGAGTGGCTTGCTGCCATGTGACCGGCTGGGAGTGGCTTGCCTGCCATGTGGCCGAGTGGGAGTGGCTTGGCAGTCATGCGACTGGGTGGGCGTGGCCAACTTGTAAAATGTGGTTAAACTCACTTAACAACGCTCTTGCAAATGTTGGCTCAGGAACTCTGGCATTGAAGTGTGCAAGTCTTAAAGCTGTCAAGTTACAAGACCCTTGCACCCCTAACCCTTTAGGAAAACAACCCCCAGGGGTGTTCAAAGTTGACAGCTTTAAGACTTGTGGACTTCAACTCCCAGAATTCCTCCTCTCGCTCTTCATCTTGATGATGTGCGGACGAGCGGGGGGGAGGGAGCTGGAACCAGTTCTAAACGGCACTGTAGATTTGTGGAACCTCTTTTATAGAAGAGGCTAGAACTGGCGGGAATCCACCCCTGGACATCCCACACTCATGATGATGATGATGGGCAGCAAAACTTCCTGCTCAGACCGAGGAAAGCTGTGAGGGCAACATACAACAACCTACAGCAGGGGTGTCCAAACTTGGCAACTTTAAGACTTGTGGACTTCAACTCCCAGAATTCTGGGAGTTGAAGTCCACAAGTCTTAAAGTTGCCAAGTTTGGACACCCCTGACCTCCAGGGAATAATAATTCCCTTTATATTTGTGTAGAAAAACACTCCCCCCCCCCCCCCAAGAACAGTTTTCACTTCTCTGGTGAGTCAAGAAATTGGGGGGAGAATCTCCTGTGATAATAATGTGGCTAATGTGTTTTTCTGCTCCAAGGTCTCAGCGGTGGAAAAGGAGGCGGCCCTGCTGCCCAGCGCTGAAAGCCCCTCCCTCCAGCCCCCTTTTAAAAGCGGGCAGAAGACCAAGCCTCTGATCCCTGAAATGTGCTTCACCTCCAGCAGCGAGAACACGGAGCCCCTCCCGTCCAACTCCTACATCGGAGACGATGGGAACAGCTTGTTAATCTCCTGTGCCAAATGCTGCCTGCAAGTCCACGCCAGTAAGTGCCAGCTGCCAGATTCCCTCCTGCAGCAACTTTCCTGCCTGTCTTTCTCACGGCAAAAAAAAAAAAGGCCTCTACGTCGGATGGGAACCCCTCTTTAACAGAATAATGGAATGAGGAGGGACCTCGGAGGTCTTCTAGTCCAACCCTCTGCTCAGGCGGGAGACGCTATCCCATGTCAGTCAAATGGCTGTCCAGTCTTTTCTTCGAAACCTCCAGTGTTGGACAGGGGTGGGATCCTGCTGCTTTAACAACTGGTTTGCTGAGCGCGCATGCGCAGTTGACATAGAAATCACCTCCCGGATTACTGCTGGGGAGGAAAACGGCTGAGGCGCAGCAATCCACTCCTCCCGCGTCTTATCAGCTGGGCTTCGGAAAAGGGAATATAGGTGAATATAGCGCAGGGGCGGGCAGGCGGACCCAGCTGAAAGTCGGAAAAAACCGGTTCACTCCCAGCTGATAGTCAGAGCTACCAGTTCACCCAAACTGGTCCGAACTGGTAGAATCCCACCCCTGGTGTTGGAGCACCCACAACCTCTGGAGGCAAGGAGTTTCACTGCTTAATTGTCCTCACTGTTAGGAAGTTTCTCCTTAGTTCTAGGTTGCTTCTCTCCTTGATTAATTTCCACCCATTGCTTCTTGTCCTGCCCTCAGGTGCCTTGGAGAATAGTTTGACTCCCTCTTCTTTGGGGCAACGTCTCAAATACTAGAAGACTGCTATCATGCCTGGTCCTTCCTTTCATTAAACTAGACATCCCCAGTTCCTGCAACCGTTCTTCATATGTTTTAGCCTCCAGTCCCCTAATCCGCTTTGTTGCTTTGTTACATAGAGTCAAAAAACGCTAGCCCAATTCGAACAAGTAGGGCTTCTGAAACAGATAGTCCTTGACTTAAAACAGTTCATTTAGTGACTGTTCAAAGTTACCCATTTTTCACACTTACAACCGTTGTCGCATCCCGTGGTCACATGATCAAAATTCGGCTGCTTGGCAAATGACTCGTATTTGCGACGGCTGCATTGTCCTGTGTTCGTGAGAGTTCCTTTGGCGACCTTCTGACAAGCAAAGTCAATGAGGAAGCCGGATTCACTGTAGATCCGTGGTACTCCCTTAACAACTGCAACGATTCCCTTAATGACTGTGGTTTAAAAAGGTGGTAAAATGGGAGAAAACACACTTAACAACGCTTAGCGACAGAAGTGTGTCCGAGTTTGTTGCAGAAAATCACTTCCAGAAAGCATACACAGATAACTGATTCAGCTGGATTCATTAACTTCTTTATATACCTATTAACACTTGAGGATAAACATACAATACCAATGTAAGTTTTCTCCAACGTCGTAGTAGTTACAAGCAAACACAGGCGGCACCAGTACAGCAGAAAGGAGTTTTCAGTTCAGCTTTCAGAGCAGACAGAGTAGTTTCAGTTTTGATTCTCAGCCCAGACTCAGATCTGTTTAAGCTCCCATTGGCTGATTTAGTTGCTATGCCTATTCATTGGCTGACCTTCTTCCCATGTCTCTCCCAGTCATGAATATTCTAACAAAATGTTAGGTTCAATTGTGGCTGTAAGTAGAGGGCTGTGTTTCTAGCCAACTTCTGCAAAGTGCCTGATCTCTTTGGCTCATCTTTTTTTCTCAAAATCCATCTTTCCTTCCCAAAGATGAGTTTTCTGTCCTGCGCCAATTAAACGTACGTTTCTTTTTCTGGTGGTCGCAAAGCAAGAAATCGGTACCAAAGGGTCATGCTTTCTTCACAAAGCTGTTGAGTTTTATATAAATAGGTCAGTTGAGACCCACCGATTGCATTTCGGCTTTCTAACCAGCTTTCCAAGGAACATCCCGTAAACTCTTTTCTTTAAAAAGAAGGAAATTTTTATTTAAATTAATCACGTACTGTACTGGCATATGTTTCCTTGGGCCCCTTCGATAGGTTTTCCGTTTATGGAAGGGAAAAAATGAGTTTGGAAGGAATTTTATATAGATTAACAAAAGCTCCCTTTGACTTTGGGATAGTAATTATTATAGATACTCCTCAATTTATGGCCACAGTAGAGCCCAAAGTTTGGTTGCTAAGTGAGACAGTTATTAAGTGAGTTTTGCCACATCTTACAACCTTTTTTGCCACTGTTATTCAGTGACTCACTGCAGTTGTTAAGTTAGTCACACGGTTGTTAAGTGAATCCAGCTTTGCTTGTCAGAGGGTCGCAAAAGGGGATCACATGTCCCCGGGACACTGCAACCGTCATAAATATGAGTCAGCTGCCAAGCGCCTGAATTTTGACCATGTGACCACAGGGATGATTCAATGGTCGTTAAGTATGAAAAAAATGGCCATAAGTCACTTTATTTGGTGGTGCCTGTGTAACTCCGAATGGCCCCTAAATGACGCTGTTGTAATTTGAGGACTACCTGTAATCCCCATAGCTGCCTCTTAAATCAAATCATTCAGCCTTCCCTTTTCTTTGGGATTCTTTAAACATTTTTCGCAAATATTTTTTGTCGCTTCTATCTTCCCAAAGAAAACATTCAGAAATGGGACTGCTGAGGACTGCTTTCCCTGGGCGATTGGACAGAAAAAAGTGTTTTATCTATTAAATGTACATACTACCCATCTCTCTATTAAGTGATTCCAGACCAGGGGTGGGATTCAGCCGCGGTTTGAGCGATCCAGTAGCTCCGACCATCAGCTGGGGAACGAACCGGTTCGCGCTGATGATCAGGTGCCCCTCCACCACCACCACCCGCCTATATCCTCTCAGGTGATGCGCGTGGCAAAGTTGCACCTCAGCTGTTTTTCCTACTCCCCAGAAGTAGGTGAGCGGGGGGCGAAGCAGGCACTCACGGAACCGGTGGGTAAACTGGCAGATTCCCACCGCTGATCTGGATAACAAAACAGCAATTAAAAAATTAATCCTCGCTTAAGCCTCCCGTGAGATGGGCTGTTTGTATATTTGCTCTTTGTGTTTGTGGCACCTGCTTTTGATGAGGGAAAACGACAAAAGAACATTCATCTTTTCTTGAGTTTGATTTAAGTGCCTTGTGAAAGAGCTCAGCACAAATTATTTTTACTGATTGGCCCGTTTCTTTTCTTCCAGTTTATTCCCCCCCCCCCCCCTCAGTTTGATACTTTATTTTTTTATTATTACAGGTTGTTACGGGATACGCCCGGACCTTGTGAATGAAGGCTGGACCTGTTCCCGTTGCTCAGCAAACTCACTGCTAGCGGTAGGTGAAACCTCTTTCTTGGTAGCCAAAAAAATAAAAATAAAAAAAGGCTACGTGGAGGGTTGGATCCCAGCATAATAATGCTAGCTTTCTTTGTGCCTCACGTCCAGGGTGCTGGATGCAATTCTTCTTTCCTTTCCCTTCTCCTGCCCCTCTGTCCTGTAATTCCCCAAATATTGTGGTGGGAGATCTCCCCCCCCCTTTTAAATGCAATTTCCATGTTGCTTCCCCAGGATTGCTGTCTCTGTAATCTCAGGGGAGGAGCCCTTCAAAGAACTAC
The DNA here is from genome assembly GCF_964273705.1 of Natrix helvetica. Classification (NCBI taxonomy): domain Eukaryota; kingdom Metazoa; phylum Chordata; class Lepidosauria; order Squamata; family Natricidae; genus Natrix; species Natrix helvetica. Next base: position 8,169,454 of record NC_138548.1, read on the forward strand.
AGATGGAAGGTAAATCAGCTATAAAGCGTTGTCTTTCTTTTAGCAATAGCCCTTAGACTTATATACTGCTTTACAGCCCTCTCTGAGCGTTTTACAAATGTCAGCCTTTCACCCCCAATAATCTGGGTCCACATTTTATCAACCTCAAAAGGATGGAAGGCTGAGTCCACCATGAGCCGGTTAGGATCGAACTGCTGGCAATGGGCAGAGTCAGCCTGTAATACCACATTTTAACCACGGTGCCATCTTGGAGAGAGAGAGAGAGAGAGAGATTGTAGATAGAAGAGAGAGAGAGTGTGTGTAGATAGAAGAGAGAAAGAAAGAGAGGGAGAGATTATAGATAGATAGAAGAAAGAAAGAGAGATTGTAGATAGACAGAAGAAAGAGAGAGATTGTAGATAGACAAGAAAGAAAGAGTGAGAGAGAGATTGTAGATAGACAGAAGTGAGAAAGAAAGAGACTATAGATAGAAGAGAGAAAGAAAGAGAGAGAGATTGTATACGGAAGAGAGAGAGAAAGAGAGAGATTGTAGATAGAAGAGAGAGAGAAAGAGAGAGATATTGCAGATAGAAGAGAGAAAGAGAGATTGTAGATAGAAGAGAGAAAGAAAGAGAGAGATTGTAGATAGAAGAGAGAAAGAAGAGAGAGAGAGAGATTGTAGATAGACAGGAGAGAGAGAGAGAGAGATTTGAAGAGAAAGTGAGAGAAAGAAAGAAAGAAATGATAGCACTAGTACGTAGACTTATATACCGCTTCACAGTGCTTCCCAGGAAGAAGTGTTACATTTTTAAAAAAAATTAAAGCAACCAACAACATATGTACAGAGTGAAGAAACTTTGCTGAGCTAAGGAAGGAAGGAGGGAGGGAGGGAGAGAGAAAGAGAGAGAGAAATCAAACAGAAAAAGGAAGAAAAACGTCTCAGCAGGGACGGACTGGGAAGGAGAAATCAAACGGATGAAGTTTTAACGCGCAATTAAATTAAAAATACAAACACCGAGAGAAGGAAAGTCCTGTGTTCTACTTGGTGGCTGTAGAAGCAATCTCTACAAGAACAATTCAGTCCCGGGTTGGAATGACAGTGTTGCGATGCGTTTGAAAACTTCTACCCCTCTCTTGTTGATAACCTGATCTATTTTGGATGACTCTTTATGATATCCGGGGGGGGGGGGGGGAATATAAATATTTCAATGTTCTTTCTCCATCTTGGATGTGTCGTAGGTGGGTGCATGTCATCTGCGCCATCGCTGTCCCCGAAGCCCGTTTTGTCAACATCCTCGAGCGCCACCCTGTCGACATCACTGCCATCCTCGAGCAACGGTGGAAACTGGTAAGAACACCCCCACCCCCCTCCACCCGAGTCCAGTCTCGAACAAAGGTGGGAATCTGGGAAGTCTTTGGGAAGGGAAACGGAGCTTCACAGGTTAGTGTCCTTGACCGGAAGCCGTAGAAGAGAATGTGGGTCGCTCAGGGTTGAAGTGTGAGCTCCCTGGTGCTCTTGGAGACGTTTCATGACCCAACCAGGTAACATCATCTGTGCTAGAAGGAGAAGGGTTTGTAGAATGGTGGTGGTGGAGGAGGGGGAGGAGGAGGAGGAGGAGAACTGTGGGGTCCTGGGTGTTCTCTGAGCTTGGTTCTTCCCTTGCAGACATTTCAGTACCCAACTAGGTAACATCATCAGTGCTGGGGGGGAGGGGGAGAAGGAGGAAGAGGATGATATCTGTGGGGTCCTTGGTGCTCTGTGAGTTTAGTGGTTTTCTTGGAGACATTTCAGTACCCAACTAGGTAACATCATTGGCGCCAGAAGGAAGGGGGAAAGGGGAGAAGGAGGAAGAGGACATCTGTGGGGGTCCCTCCTGCTCTTTTGAGCTTGGTTGTTTTCTTGCAGACTTTTCATGACCCAGCCAGGTAACATCATCAGTGCTAGAAGGAGGGGGGTTTGCAGAGTGGTGATGGTGGTGGTGGTGGTGGAGGAGGAGGAGGAGGAGGAGGAGGAGGAGGAGGAGAAAAAAAAGGACTGTGAGGCCCTTGATGCTCTCTGAGCTTGGTTCTTTTCTTGTAGCCATCTCATTACCCAACTAGGTAACATCATCAGTGCTGGAAAGGGAGCAGGGCTTGCTCTCTGTTTATGTCCGAGGGGTTTGCCCGGGGATGTTGCTGGGAACATTGTTTTCTTCCTGGGGCTTCCCTGATTAGCCTGTAGCTCTTCATCTGAATTGGTGGTTTCTTGGCTGGAAGATTAGAGACCTTCTCCGATGCTTTTGGAGAGCCTCCCCCCTTGGGCAAGTGGGGTTGGGACCCCGTTGGTGGAGGGGAAATGCATTCATTACTCAGGCTGGAGCAAAAGCAACACACTGATACACACGGGGTAAATTGTGCGGCGCAAGCTCCTTTAGGGATAACCTGACATTTCCAGCCCACCGTCCTCTTCATTAGCCAGGCTTGTAACCGCAAATTAAAAAACCCTTTTTTTTTTACACAGGGCTGCCTTGTCCTGCTTAATGGGCCTCCCGAGAGAAACCCACAAAGTCCTCGGGCAAACGCCGCTTGCACCCTCTCGGTCTCTCTGCATGGCCGCTTCGTGAGTCGGCGGAGTCCATAGAGGCAAGCGTGCATTGAGGCTGAGGCAGGGAGTGTCGTCTTAGTGGTGTTGGGAGAAACGTCCTTCTGGGTTCAGCTCCAAGTGGGGGGAAAAGACACTGGAAACACGGAGGCTGCATGGAAAGATGGTTTCATGGTGGACAGGGTCACGTGGCTTGAGCTCCTGAGCGGAAAAGCGGGATCAATGCCTTAATCCCATCACCCTGGAGTTGAAGGGGGGAAGATCTTTGTTATGTAGAATAGACTGACTCAGGCCTTCTAATGGCCCATTGACAAAGGTGGGGGCTATTAAGAGTGTTTCCTACCTAAAAACATGTTTCTCCATTTCTGATCCAGGGAAATGTAACATTCTGCCTTTTCAATATTTCCCAGGATATTTCATTTTTCTAGGAGAGGGATGGGTTTTAAGTTCCTACAGTGGGCCAACCATACTCTGGAGCTGCGCCCACAGAGATGCTGTGAAGCCATGCCACCTCATTGAAGCGTTGGCTGGCTTGAGGGCCAGCAGCCCACCTGGGCAGAGAGAAGCTTGTGGTCTAAGTTTGCTTGGGCTTCCTTGGGGAGAGGGAGGGGAGGGGAGCCCAGCAGTTGGCTGGTAGAACACGAGAGACCTCAATTGTTGTTAGTTGTGAAGTCGTGTCCGACCCATCGCTACCCCATGGACCACGTTCCTCCAGGCCTTCCTGTCCTCTACCATATATATATATATTTCATTTGCTTGCCCTGTCAGCGTTGGTGGAAGTGGGCTTGATGCTTTCTTGATAAGGCTGTTAGGCCATCGGTATAGAGACAGAGAGTCAACCCCACTCCCCTCTGGCACTGGTGATGTTACCTAGTTGGGTCATGAAGCTTCTGCAAGAAAACCATCAAGCTCAGAGAGCACCAGGGACCCTCCTCCTCCCCACAAACCCCTTTCCCTTCTAGCACTGATGATGTTGCCTAGTGTGGTAATGAAACATCTGCAAGAAAACAACCAATCTCAGAGAGCACCAAGGACCCCACAGTTGTCCTCCTTCTCCTCCACCTTCTCCCCACAAACCCCCACTCCCTTCTAACACTGATGACATTACCTAGTTGGGCAATGAAATGTCTGCACGAAAAGAACCAAGCTCACAGAGCACCAAGGACCCCACAATCCAATCCTCGGCTACACATTTTCTCTTCTCTTGCCGCTTGCTTTGTCTCTCCGTTTCGGTGCTCTTCTCTAGAGACCTTGAGCTCCCCTTCAGAAACCCCACCAAAGTCTTCTGGCCCTGCTCTCCCGCAGTCCCTTTAGTTTCCTTCTTGCCGTCGTGTCGCCATGCCCTCATTTTAAGGGTTGACCCAAAAGGCCAAGCTGAGAAGCTGTGTTTGAGGGGTGCGGGATGCGTATTGGGGAGGGGAGAGGGAGCTGCAGGCTGAAATCGGGATGCTCCCATTTCGGAGCCAAGGGGAATTCAGGTAAGTGGGTTGCCAAATCCGAAGTGAAGGAAATAGACCAGGTTTGAATTAGTCTCTTGGCGGGAGGGTGGAGTAAACAAACATCCTGCAGCAGACAAACTGTGGTGCAGTGACCTGATTAGAGAGCAAAACACAAAACGGCCTCCGCTCAGTTCTTCTTGACAGAAGAAACTTCCGTCAAGAAGAGCAACAAAAATGATTAGGGGCCTAGAAGCTAAAACATACAAAGAACGATTGTAGGAACTGGGTTTGTCTGGTCTAGTGAAAAGGAGGACTAGGGGTGATATCTTTTTTTATATATAAAATAGTTTTTATTAAACATTTTTAACCTTTAAAAACAGAAAAAAACAAGACAAACATAGCAATATATATAGTTTTACTACCTTCTGTATCAGCATACATGCTTAGCTTCTGTAGTTCTCCATTCTCCATTGCCGTCCTATCTGTTTTAACATGTGTAACAGTCTAATAACAGTTGTACTGACAATTGTAATAATATCAATTGTTCATATCACCATTAAATTTACATTATGGTCAATAATTTAAGTTTGATAGTAATTCCATTTCCTGTTTTGGCTTCTGTTTTCTAGCCACTTATAAATTCTATTCCATGTTTTATAATAATCCGATTTTTCTCTTTCTTTGGACTCCATGGTTAGGGGTGATATCATAGCAGCGTTCCAATATCTCAGGGGATGCCACAAAGGAGAGGGAGTCAAGCTATTCTCAGGACAAGGCAGGACAAGAAGCAATGGGTGGAAACTAAGCAAGAAGAGAAGCAAGGTAGAACTAAGGAGAATTTTGCCTGAAACTTAGAACAATTAATCAATGGAACTACCTGCCTCCAGAAGTTGTGGGTGCTCCAACAGTTAAGAAGAGATTGGACAAGCATTTGAGCAGGGGGTTTGACTAGAAGACCTCCAAGGTCTCTTCCCACTCTGTTATTCTGTTCTTCTCAGTGATGTGCGGTGAGGTTTATGGCTGGTGAGGCACTGACACAGTGGTGGGTTTCAAATATTTTTTAGACTTGTGGACTTCAACTCCCAGAATTCCACAGCCAGGCATGCTCCGTTCCGATTTAAAATGACAGCATTTGTTTTTCTCCTTTGCGAAATAAGTTTCCTTTTTTCATTTTCTTTTTCTTCTCCCTTCCCCTCCTTCCTCCCTCTCTCCCTTCCTCCCCCTCTCTTACACACACACACACACACAGAAGTTGGATTGGACTATCTCTCCTACCCTCTTCCCTCTCTCACTCACTCTCAAACAAACAAACACACACACACACACACACACAAAAGTTGGATTTGTATATCTTTTCCAGTGGCTTGAAAGCAGCTCCTCTGCCATCCCCCCCCCCCCCCAATTCCCCTGCTGCCTTCCCCAAACACCTCCACCATTGCAAATGCAGCCTGCTGTCTGGGTGGGAAATGCCTGGAACGCAATAAAGCCCATCCACTCACCTCCTGCTGGCAGGCTGGGGTGAGAGGAGAGGCAGAGAAGCCGCAGGGGAGCCGATCCGAGCCTTCCAAAAGAAAGAGGCTGGGGGAAAGTGTGTGTGCTACAGCATGGCTCTTTGCCTGGCTTCCGTGGATGACTCTGCTTAACTGTTTAAAAAAGCCTCTAAAAAAGCGCCCTCCACTACGAGGCAGGAGAACTGCGTGCCTCACCTACATCAAGGATTTTTAGGCTTTTAACCCTTGCTTAACTCTGCTCGAGTGATCATAAAACGCCTAAAGTCAGACGAGTTGAGGCATGCAGTTCTCCTGCCTCATAATAGAGGGTGCTTTTTAGAGGCTTTTTTAAACAGTTAAGCAGAGTCATCCACGGTGAGGCAGCAACTAGCTCAGCTTTTTCCTTTTACATTTTTTTTCTTTTCATGATGAGAGCGGTGAGGCTGTGCCTCCCCTGACTGCACACCAATGGTTCTTCTTCTTAAAAACCTTCTGTGATGGAGCACCCGCAACTTCTGGAGGGAAGTGACAATGCAAATTCTCAACCCTCCAGGTCATGGTTGTCCCAAAAGTGCTTTTTGAAGAGGCAGTTGGACTTTCTGGAGAGGGAGGGTTTGAAGATCTTTCGCTTCTCATCCAAGAAGCTTCCTCAGCTCTGGGACTTCTAGTGGGAAGTTGTTCCACCAACTAGCAGTCTTCCAATATTTGAAGGGCTTCCACCAAGAAGAGGGGATCAATCTATTCTCCAAAGCCCCTGAGGGCAGGACAAGAAGCAACAGATGGAAACTAATCAAGGAGAGAAGCAACCTAGAACTAAGGAGAAATTTCCTGACTGTTAGAAAATTGATCAGTGGAACTACCTGCCTCCAGAAGTTGCGAGTGCTCTAACGGTAGAGGTTGTTAAGAAGAGATTGGACAGTCATTTTATCAGAAATAGTACAGATACTCCTCAATGTACGACCACAATGGAGCCCCAAATTAATGTTGCTAAGCAAGAAATTTGTTAAGTGAGCTTTGCCCCATTTTACGACTTTTCTTGTCACATTTGTTAAGTGAATCACTGCAATTGTTAAATTAGTAAGACGGTTGTGAAGTGAATCTCCCCATGGACATTGCTTGTCAGAAGATTGTCGGGACACTGGAACCGTCACAGATTTGAACCAGTTGTCAACTTGCAGGCAGCTGGTCATTTGCATCCTTTGAGGGAGTCGTCGAGGCCACTTGGAGTTGAATCTGTGTCCTCAGGGTGACCTGTGTGGTGCAAATGGGTGGGGAGCCTTCTTGGCTACAGGGACACAGGGCAGAAAACATCCTGCAATCAAGAAGGATCCAGAGCCATTTCCACCACTAAGGTGACCCTGAGGGTACAGATCAGAGGTGGGTTCCTACCGGTTTGGCCCGGTTCGGCCGAATGGCAGTGGTATGGTGGCTGAGGTCGCTGGAACCAGCAGCGACTCAGGCCTGCCGCGCCCCTGAACCGGTTCCCTTGTCACCGCCATCGGTGCCGCCATCTTGTTTTTGAACAATTTTAATTAAACTCGTGTAGTACGAGCGAATCGGCAGTAAAACCAGCCAGAACTCAGCCCTGATACAGATTAGACTTCAAGCGGCCTCAGCGACTCTCTAAAAAGGATGCAAATGACCAGCTGTCTACAAGGAGCATAAATCATCCTCTTGCTGTCAGTGCTGACAAAGCTTCTTGGAGGAGAAGCAAAACCTCGTCAAAGAAAAAAACAAAGTGCAGTTGCCCCTTGAAAAAAGACCCTTTGGGAATTTGGCAGGATGCAGGATTAAAGAGAGAAAAAGCAAATACAGATAGTCCTTGATTTACAACCAGTCACTGAGTGAGTTACAACAGACTTTCCTTGGGGCTACTTAAGACCTGGATTCCAAGTTGTGACAGATTCCCCCTTCTTCCCACAATCACACATGCAAAGTTTGGGCTCTTGGCAACATGACCGTGTTTTGCAAGAGTTGCCCCAAAACTCCAAAACCCTCACTTCCCATTTTTGGCCATGTCACGCCCGTAATTTTATTGGTTCACTTAACAAATGCGGTATTTGCTTTAACAACGGCGGTGATTTGCTCAGTGACCGCTGGAGAAAACTTTGTAAAATCGGGTCAATCCCTTGACTGACCCCTAATGGGCAAGGTCCATTATGGTCCATAAGTCGAGGACTACCTGTAACAGAGTCACCTCGCCCTCTTTCACGCATCCTGTTACCAAGCCGAGACTGTCGTCTCATGGGCCTCCTATATCTCCTGCTTACTTGTCCACCGTGATACGTTGCGGTCCACCACTGGCCTGCGGAGCTGGCAGCAGTCGGACAGTGGGGAGGTTGGGGAGGAACATGGGCCAGTCCTTGAGTCTGGGGAAGGCTCTGATGAGGGCTCTGTGTCGGAGGCAGAGAGGGGTCTAGGGCCATCTGGTAGCTATGTGCTGCCTCCGGAGCTTCCAGAGTCAGACATCAGTGAGGCAGAGGAACAAGGGGAGCTTGTTCCCAGTGCGCATGCGCATGCGCAGAACTGCCAGGAGGCAAGAACAGTTAAGACAAAAGGGACAACTCGGGAGTAAGGCTTGGCGGTGATTGGCCCCTCCCGTAGGACATAAAAGGAGGAGCAAAGGCATGTGAGCCTTTGCAGGAGGCAACTTTGTTCGTGCTGGTCGGTTTAAATTCTGAAGCTCTGTTTTGACTCTGTGCTCTGTGTGCCCTTGCAAGCTAATTGCCAGTGAGGTCTTTGGCAGCATTTCAAGGGAGATAACAGTGGGTGCTTATCTCACCTTAACCCAAAAGACCCTGGCAGACTCTTTACAAACTATTTGGGACTCATTAGGGGCTGTGAATGAACATAATTCACAGCCTTTGAAATAAAAAGAGGGTTTGAGGGACTAAGCGTGTGCCTTTTACTGTCTCAGGAAGCCTAGGTCAGAACATGACCCTTCCCCGCCTTCCGTCTCCTCCTCTTCCTCTCAGCCCACCCCTGCAGCCCGTTCAGACCTTTTAAAATCTCCCCTCCCCCCACTTAAGTCTTGGCTGCAACCCTCCCCCTCCCTCCCCAGCCCTCCCTCCCCAGCTCTAAAATGGAGCCATCCAGGGAGTGGAGGAGACGTCTCACTTTGTCACCGCATAATTCCCCGGCCTTGCTCTGGTGCACCGCCTCATTTAGAAAGCGCATTGTTTGTGTGGCTCCTGATGGGCCTTTTGCAGAGCTTGCCTGTAAATTATGGCGTAGCATTTCAGAATAATTAGTTGTCATCCCCTCCGTTGCGTGTGTGAGTTGTAGCACTCATCCGGGGCTTAGACTCCTCTTACTCGGAGCTGCTGCGAAGAGGGTGGTTGGAGTCCCTTTAACCGTGCACTTTGCTCTCTTCTTCCTCCGTTTCAAGGTTTGTTTGTTGTATTTCCGCTACAAAACAGATAGTCCCTGACTTAAAACCAGAAGGAAGCCGGAAATTTCTGCTGCAGAGAGAGAGAGGGAGAGGGAGAGAGAGAGAGAGAGAGAGAGAGAGAGAGATGTGAAGTGAGTTTCGCCCTCATTTTACGACCTTCCTTGCCAAGTGGTTAACCGAATCCCTGCAGTTGTTCCGTTAGCAACACGCCTGCTAAGGGAATCTGCCTCCCCCGTTGACTTTGCTTGTAGGAAAGTTGCAAAACGGGATCACGTGACAGCCCCCCTCAGGACACAGCGACCGTCTTAAATGTGAGTCGTTTGACGAGCATCTGGATGTTGACCACTGCAACGGTCGTAACTGTGAAAAACGGTCATCAGCTATGTTCCCTCTAAGGTGTGCGGCTGCGCGGCCGCGCACATGGCAAGTAAATACCGCGCAGCAGTTTCTCACTGCCGCGCAGTGTCATTTGCCAGACACGGACTGCAGTCTGTGTACTCTGCAGAACAGCCGCGGAATCGCGAATGAAACCCCCTCCAGCTAAACAGGAGTCTTGACAACATTTTTTAAAAAGTTTGGGTGGAATTGGTGCAGTTTATTATGCGGTTGCATGTGGGTGGCACCTCCTGATTCTCCGCGCTTCGGACCTGTCAACAAAGCTTTTCGCTTGCGTGCAAGCCGGCGCCCTAAACGGGGCTGGGTCCAGTCGTCTCTTCCCTGCCTTTCCTTCCCTTTTTATGTCCTGTCTCGGACGTGCGGGCGGGCATGCACATGCTGTGGACACGCCCGCTTAGACGCCGAGGTTGCTGGGTGCTTAGCTGCGTGCGTATCTCCCAACGTTAAAGGACGTCCCGGCTCCCCTCTCCCCCCCGCCGCCGCCTTAGTCGCTTTCTCGGCCTTTGTCCCACCCGGCAGCCCTATGGAGGTCGTGCTTCTGCCTGGCAGCTGCTTGCTGAGAAGCCCGTGGAGGAGCAGGCGAGGGGCACTGTGTCTCCCCCAGGACCGAAAAGCCCCCTTTCTGCCTCTGCCTTTGTCGACGGCTGCGCTGAAGCCCCTTAACTCCCGGACCCCCCTCCCCAATATCTGAACCTTCTGTGTGCTGGGAAGTTGCAGGGGGAGGATAGAGAAAGCTCAGCCCGTCTTCGCTCCCCAAACTACAGAGAGCAACACTCGGAGGAGGCCAAGTTTCCTCTGCCTTGGGGGAGATTTAAAAGAGGGCAGCAGTCCAGGTGCGGGGGGGGGGGGGAAACTTCCGTTTTGTTTGGGATGAGGTGGAGCCGGTTCTCCCCGTCCAGACGTCCTGCGTGCGTATCTCCTCCTGGTTTTTTTCCTCTTACGTGCCTCCTTGGTGCAGCAGGCTAATGCCGGCCAAAGGAGTGGGGCGGACGGCATGGCACAACTGGGTAAATTATAAACCACAGATTTTAATCCTATTTAATTTTTAATGGTATCAAATTTAGCTATAAAGTGGCCTTACCTACTTTTTTTCCCCTGGGCCTGCTAAATTCTGGCCTTGATTTCCTATTGTGCAATTTGTGTCATGGACTTAATCATTTTAAATTCTATTAAATGCCAGTACACATCCTTTCTGCCAAGAGATCAGAAAAAACAATGCTCTAATCTTCTGATAGTTAAATGATTTATAATATTGTTTAGATATATAATTTGGATTACATTTGAAAGCTCTGCATTGATTAAATACTATGGAATACAATCCTACAGCAGTTCTTCTTTCTTTTTTGGTTTTAGAAAAGGATAATTCCCTTTTTAGCCAGGCTTTTTGAATTAGTTTATGATGATGTTAACACTAGTTTTTAAGTAGATTTCAATTTTTAAAAAAAATCTGTTAGTTGCTTTGAATGCCTTGGAGATGAAAAGATGGGGTACAAAACTGAAATAATAAAAAATTAGTACATTAATTTTGAAAAATAAATGCAATCCTTGATTAATTTTATATCTTTATTCAAAATAGTTTTGGCAAGGGGGAGAGTTTCATGATAAATCATTTTATTACATTTATATTGCATTTATATATTATATTTATTACATTTATACTCCACATTATATATTTGTATTGTTATTTTAGTGTTTATTGTCAATTTTGATTGATATATTGATATATCTACTGATTTTAGTCATACTAAATAACAATTACTGCTATTATTTATCAGCATTGAATATTTACAGTTTTTAATAGTGACTTAGTCATATTTTAGAATAATAGGATTATCTTTTGATAGGATAATTGGCAAAATCTAATTCAGATGTGATGGGTTGCATTCCAAAGGAATGTGAGAGGACAGGTTGCCTGCAAAATGCCAGGACCCAGGCTGTTGGTGCCATGTCTCTCTCTAGCCAGTCTAACAATGTAAAAGTTTAGCAGAGAGGGTTTTTTTTTCAGTCTGACCAGAAAAGTATAGTGTTTGAGCGGCACATTTTCATGCCTGGCATTCATCAGGCTGAAACCTCACTCGCAATTGGCAGTTGACACTTGGAATGTTGCGCAAATATCCAGCAGACGTGACAACAGTTCAAACTGTTGCTCTCTTAGGTGCTCAGGCATGAAAATGTGCCGCTCAAACACTATACTTTTCCGCTCACACTGAAAAAAAATTAGAGGGAACATTGGTCATCGGTCCCTTTTTTTAGTACCGTTGTAACTTTGGTCCCGAAGTGACCTGTTGTAAGTCGAGGACTACCTGTATCCTGATTCGGAGTTTGGGGAGTGACTTTGAGATTCGAAAAGGAGCGGCTAGCCGAGAATTTGCTGCGTTGATTCACAGGAGAGGGTAGAGGTATAGACTTGAAGTTCTCCTTTAGGATTGAATGTGAGGCTGGCTTGGCTGACATGATTTGGAGCAGCAGTTGATTAAAAAGAGAAAAAAGAAACAGCTCAGCTATAAAAGATACACTGTGAAGGACGGAGCATCAACAGTTTATTTTTTATTGGTACCAACAAGGTCTTATTATTAAAAGGTCCATACTTGAATCCTGCAGTCATCAAGGCAAGAGAAGAACAGAGTTGGAAGGGACCTTGGAGGTCTTCTAGTCCAACCCACTGCTCGGGCAAGAATCCTGTACCATTTCAGACAAATGGTTGTCTGATCTCTTCTTAAAAACTTCCAGTGTTGGAGCATTCACAACTTCTGGAGGGAAGTTGTTCCACTGGCGAATTGTTCAAACTGTCAGGAAATTTCTTCTTAATTCTAGGTTGCTTCTCTCCTTGATTAGTTTCCATCTGTTGCTTCTTGTTCTGCCCTCGGGTGCTTTGGAGAATAGCTTGACTCCCACTTCTAGTAAACAATTTAAACTATTTTAAACTAATTTAAAAACTCCCTTCCTACTAACTAGTCCAGGGAGTCCCTGACTTGCAGTACTTCATTTAGTGACCACTCAAAGTTACTACTTGAAAAAAGTGACTTATGACCATTTTTCACACTTACAACCAATGCACCTTGAGGTCTTCTAGTCCAGCCCCCTGCTCATGCAGGAGACCCTCTACTACTCTAGACCAATAACAGAAGAACAGGGTTGGAAGGGACCTTGGAGGTCTTCTAGTCCAGCCCCCTTCTCAAGCAGGAGACCCTCTACTACTCTAGACCAATAACAGAAGAACAGAGTTGGAAGGGACCTTGGAGGTCTTCTAGTCCAGCTCAAGCAGGAGACCCTAGCCCATTCCAGACCAATCTCTTCTTAAAAGCCTCCAGTGATGGAGCACCCACAAGGAAAGCCATTCCACCGATTAATTGTTCTCCCTGCGAAGAAATATCTCCTTCCTCCTAGGTTGCTTCTCTCCTTGATTGCTTCTTCCATCCGTTGCGTCGTCTCCTGCAAATTCTAGGCATGATTTGAGCGACCCAACTCCAATCTCCGAAAGGGCAGCTTAGCAGCCTTTTTGTGTGCAGAGCTAATTCCCAGATCGAAACCAGAGTGAAAGAAAAGCCAACATGAGAACGGAGTAGATGAAAAGTGGGGAGACTTTGGAAGAAGTGCATGGAAGAGCAACCAAGATGATCAAAGGCCTAAAGCATGTCAAGAATATGTGCAGAAATTGGAGATGGCCAGTCTAGGGAAAAGAGTGACATGATAGCATCTTCCAATACCTCAAGGGTTGCCACCCAGAAGAGAGACTCAATCTGTTTCCCAAAGCATCAGAAGGCAAGACTAGAAACCATGGATGGAAGCCAGTCAAGGGGAGAAGCAACCTGGAATGAAGGAGAAGCTTCCTAACAGTGAGGACAATTAAGCAGTGGAACTTCCTGCCTCCAGAAGTTGTGGCTGCTGCTCCATCATTGGAGGTTTTCAAGAAGAGACCGGACAGCCATTTGTCTGAAATGGTAGAGATTAGAGCAGTGTTGGAGCGTGCGCAGGGAGAGCACGAAAAACCAGAGGAAAAGTTCCCCCGGTGCGCATGTGCATGCCAGGAAGCTGAGTTTCCAGTGTGCGCATGCGCGTCGGTCCCCTGGTCTTCCGGTTTATGGCAGGCATGCATGCACGAAAACCATTTGGATGGTGTGCATGCATGCGCCGGAAATCGGAAGCTCGGCTTCCTGGCATATGCACCAGGGAGCTACTCTTCCGGTTTCCAGCACTCCCGCATGCACAAAGACCAGCTGCACATGCAAACCTGTAAGAGCAACGGGCAATGGCTGGCATGCCCGGAGAGATGGCTCTACGTGCCACTTCTGGCCCCTGTGCCATAGGTTCTCCATCACGGGACTAGAGTCTCCTGCTTGAGCAAAGGGCTGGACTAGAAGACCTCCAGGTTCCCTTCTAGTTCTGATTCTACTCTACTCTACTCTACTATGTATAATGGTCACGTATGATCCAACTTGGCTCTGATTAGAGCATTTCTGATGCTTTTGACAACTTTAAGTTGTGCGGACTTCAACTCCTAGCTGGGGAGTTCTGGGATTTGAAGTCCACACGTCTTAAAGTTGCCAAGCTTCTGAAACATTGGATTACAGGTACCACACTCTTGTGTAGATAGTTGTATGAACCTCAGGGATCAATCGGACACCTGAGATAAGGTGAAAGCGGGACTTGTTTAACCCTTCCCAAATATTAGTCCCTTCCTTCCTTCCTTCCCTCCTTCCTTTCTTCCTCCCTCCCTCCTTCCTTCCTTCCTTTGCTTGTGGAAAGTCATTGGGGAAGTTTACAAATGACCGTCACATTACTTTCTCTCCCTGTGATGTCATAACCTTGAGCCAAGCACCCGATCATGATCACATGACCACAAGGATGTTACAACTGCTGTAACATCTTCAAAGCTTGGTCATATATCCATTTTTTGCAGGGCCACCATAACTTCAAACAAACAGATGTTGTTTGAGGACTACTTGTGACCCTGGAGAAACTGAGGCAGCAGCCAGAATTAGGAATGGGGACCGGGGGGGGGGGGGTAGAGGAGCTACCAGCCCAGACTTTGTGAGAAAGCCTACAAATCAGACGTGAGGTCCATGGTGCTCTCTGAGCTTGGTTATTCCCTTGCAGACGTCTCATTACCCAACTAGGTAACATCATCAGTGCTATGAAGGCCGATCAAGGAACCACCAGGAACACCCCCATCAAGACAAGACAGGGCAAGCCACTTGTACCTAAATAGAAAGCAAACCCCACACTCCCTCCTAGCACTGATGACCTTACCTATTTGGGTAAAGAAACGTCTGCAAGAAGACGACCAAGTTCAGAGAGCATCAAGGACCCCTCGTGTCAATCCTGAGCTGCAAATACTCTCTTTTTTCAATTGGACATGAGTGGGAGAGCCTCTGTCAACTTCCTGCCTTCTCAGGAGTAGTATTTAGAGTTGTGGCCATTGATAGCTTTCTCCTTTGGAAAATGGCTTGAAACGAGATGAGATGGATCCTTGGATGGATCAGGCTGAGATCTGGCTGAAATCCTCAATTCTCGTCCTGGAGTTTTGGAATTGCCTTGCCTCTGAACGAAGCTGTTTTGCTTTTCCCAGCCATTTGCTTTTTTCTGAACCTCTCATCCCTGGCGGAATCCGAACTCCTCAACTGCCAAAAGCTCTGCCGTAATGCCGGACCCTCCGCCGTGCGCCCCTAACGCAACAGCTCCCCTTTTTCTTTCCAGAAATGCGTCTACTGCCGTAAGCGGATGAAGAAAGTATCGGGGGCCTGCATCCAATGCTCCTCCGAGCACTGCTCCACGTCATTTCACGTCACCTGCGCCCACGCGGCAGGCGTGCCCATTGAGCCTGACGATTGGCCCTACGTGGTGTCCATCACCTGCTTGAAACATAAAGCAGCCAGCCACGTGGTAGGTCTCCTTCGGATCTGTCCCTCCCCTTCCTCTTCTCTTCCTGGTTCCCCCCACCTCCCCCAGCACTTTCGGACAGTGGCTTTATCAGAGTTTGTTGCCTAAATTCAAACCCAGAAAGCACACACAGATAACTGATTCGGCTAGATTCATTAGCTTCTTTATGTACATCAGAATAGATGAATCAATGTACAATACCAACAGGGGGTTCTTCCAAGTAAAGGCAAGGCAGGAGAGTTACAGGCAAACACAAGCAGCTAGCTTCATTTCAGCAGACAGACTGCTAGTTTACTTCTCAGAGCAGCAGACTGCTTTCTTCTCAAGTTTCGGTTTCAATTCTCTGCACAGGTTCAGATCTGTTTAAGCTCCCATTGGCTGACTGAGTTGCTATGCCTGTTCATTGGCAAACACAAGCAGCTAGTTTCATTTCAGCAGACAAGCCCAGACAGACTGCTAGTTTACTTCTCAGAACAGCAGACTGCTTTCTTCTCAAGTTTCAGTTTCAATTGTCTGCACAGGTTCAGATCTGTTTAAGCTCCCATTGGCTGACTGAGTTGCTGTGCCTGTTCATTGGCCGACCTTGTTCCCATGTCTCTCCCAGTCATGAATATTTTAACATGACGATGGTCTCTTTTGTCCTTTCTAGCTTCCCTTTTCCAGAGAGGTCTCCTTGAGCCAGACGGTAATTGCGAAGAACCGGAACGGCCTCTATTACCGGTGTAAAGTGATCGGGGTGACCACGCAAACCTTCTACGAGGTCAATTTTGAGGATGGCTCCTACAGTGATAACATTTATCCGGAAAACATTGTTGTAAGTAGCTTTGAGGGACAGGGAGAGTGTGAAACAACTCTGGATAGGAGAATCCTCTTACTCTGTTCTCTGAGCTTGCTTGTTTTCTTACAGTTTCATGACCCAGCTAGGTAACATCATCAGTGCTAGAAGGGAGTGGAGTTTGTGGAGAGGCGGAGGAGGGGGAGGAGAGGGAGGAGGAGAACGATGGGGTCCTTGGTGTTCTCCGTGCTTGGCTGTTTTTGTGCAGACATTACAGGACCCAACTAGGGAACATCATCATTCCTAGAAGGAAGTCGGGTTTGCGCTCTGTTTATATACTAGCAGCTGCTTGCTGTGTCAGTGTTGATGGGAGTGTGGTTGCTGGTTCCTTGATGAAGCTGTAGTTTACTCTTTGATTCTTTGTCTGAATTGGTCGTTTCTTGATTAGAGTATGGTTTTCTGCTTGATTGTTTGTCTAGTGTTAATCCCTGGTTATCTTGGTGTTTGCTCCTTTAACTTTAACTTTTATTTGATTTCTAAACCGCACCCTCTCCCAGAAGGGACTCGGGGCGGTGATTCCATATCCTGGAAAGGATATGTTCTAGTCTTTGTGTTTCCTTCTTAGTTTTTCTTATTGTCTCTTTTGAAAGGTGTGAAAATGTGGTTTACCTCTCTGTACTTGTTGATGGCCGATTTGTTTGAGTGCCAGGAATCCCCTATTGTTTTTGGACTTGGCTTTGTCCAGCATTCTCAGTTTCCCAATTGAAACTAGGGTGAAGTCTTCTCAGGTGAAGTTTGTCTGATCGATTCTGACATCCGATTGGACTCAAGGAGCTGCTAGTAAAGAAATCCTTTGGCCTTTCAGAGCAGAGACTGCCTTCAGATGGGGCCTCCTGCGGAGGGCGAGGTGGTCCAGCTGCACTTGACCAACGGCATCGCCTACCAAGCGAAGTTCATCGCTGCCCACGTCAGCCAGATCTTTCAGGTGAGAGCCAAGATGACTTTGCTTTTACGTTTTGACTTTACTTGTTCAATCCTGCCTGTGTTGGCTTTACAAATAATTCAAGGCAGGCGAAAATACGTAATATTCCTTCCTCCTCCTGTTTTCCCCACAACAACATCCCTGTGAGGTGGGCTGAGAGAGAGGGACTGGCGCAAAGTCACCCAGCCGGCTTTCATGGCTAAGGCGAGATTAGAACTCCCACCCAAGGAGTGGACCCGAGGCTAACCCTCCCATTTGGTTGTAATCCCCTCAACACTCAAACTATTTACTAAGTCTGCATTACTATTACTATTAGTCTTCTCATCATTCCTATCATCCATCTTCTCCCACTTATGACTGCAGGACTGTAACTTTGTTGCTTGTGTCCTTAAGATTTATATTGATATTGACTGTTTCCTGATTGCTTATTTGTACCCTTTGACTATCATTAAGTGTTGTATCTTATGACTCTGGACGAATGTATCTTGTCTTTTTATGTCCACTGAGAGCATCTGCACCAAAGACAAATTCCTTGTGTCTCCAATCGCATTTGGCCAATAAAAGAATTCTATTCTATTCTCTTTTCTTTTCTTTTCTTCTCTTCTCTTTTCTTCTCTTCTAATTCTATTCTATTCTATTCTATTCTACTCTAATCTATTCTAATTGTCTATTCTAATTCTACTCTATTCCCATTCTATTCTAATTCTATTCCTATTCTATTCTAATGTTCTATTTTATTCTACTCTATTTTAATTTTCTCTTCTCTTCTAATTCTATTCTATTCGAATGTTCTGTTCTATTCGAATGTTCTGTTCTATTCTAATTCTATTCTAATGGAAGAAAGTCAGGGACCTTAGATGGAAGCTGGGGATCCTAAACCTGAGGCCAAGTGTTTGACCCCCGCTCCGTTCCCTTCTGCAGGTAGAGTTTGAAGATGGCTCTCAGCTGATGGTCAAACGAGGAGAGATCTACACCCTTGACGAAGAACTTCCCAAGAGAGTCAGATCTCGCCTGGTAGGTATCTGGGACTCATCCGTGGGGAGATGCAGCTTGGAGCAGGGGTTGGGGAAGAGTTTTGTAAAATCGAGGTCAAAAGTGCGGTGGGATCCTGGGTGTCCTCTGAGCTTAGTCGTTTTCCTGCAGACATTTCATGAACCAACTAGGTAACATCATCAGCGCTGGAAGGGAGTGGGGTTACATACAAGTAGTCCTCGACTTACAACCACAGTTGAGCTCAAAATTTGTATTGCTCAGGGAGACAGTTGTTAAGCCAGTTTTACCTCATTTGAGGACCTTCCTTGCCACCGTTGCTAAGTGAATCACGGCAGTTGTTAAGCTAGTTACATGGTTGTTAAGTGAATCTGGCTTCCCCCTTGACTTGGCTGGTCAGAAGGTCGCAAAAAGGGGAATCACATGATCCCAGGACCCTGCAGCCGTCGTAAGTGTGAGCTAGTTGCCAACAGTGAATTTTGATCATGGGACCCCAGGGCTGCTCCAACAGGTGTAGGTGAAAAAAATGGCCAGGAGTCACTTTTTCCAATGATTTGGTACCTTTGAGCAGTCCCTATGGTAAGTGAACTGTTGTAAGTCGAGGACTAGGTGTATACACAAGGAGCTTGCCCTGTCGGGATTGGAGGGCAGGTTCCTCCTTGGTAGTTTCCTTAATTAGGCTGTTTTTTACTCTTTGGTTCAGGGGTGTCAAACTCAAGGCCCGGGGCCCGAATCCAGCCCACGGGGTGCTTAGATTTGTCTTGCAGAGCCGCCCATGGGGGCCTCTGCCAGTGAACATGGAGCTTGGGCGGGGGGGGGGGGGCAGCCCTCCCGAGCTCTGTTTTCGCTGGCAGAGGGTTGCAGGAGGCTGTCACAGCCGAAAATGGAGCTTGGGAGCCCATTTTTGCTGGCAGAGCATTTGGGTCCCCACAGGCACCCCCAACACAAGTGACATCGAGCGCCCCGAGATCAAACACAACCCTGATGCGGCCCTCAATGAAATCGAGTTTGACACCCCTACTTTGTCTAAAGTTGGTGGGTATATAAACAGAGAGCCAACCCACCCTCCCAGGGGCTTGGAAAGGCCAGCTTTTGCGTCCTTGTGTCTTCCCTCACGCCAATAAGATCTCCTTGTGGTCTCCGCTTTCTCCCTCATGCCTCTCTCGTTCCCGCCCTCCGGCAGTCCCTGAGCAGTGGAGCGCCTCAGGAAGAGACGATCTCAGGAGACGACTCGAAAGCAGCCAAGCGCCCACGGGTGGGCACCCCAAAGAGCTGTGAGGACGGCGGCCCCGGGCCCAACTATTTCGCCATCATGGAGACCCTCCTGCATGCTAAGTTCTAGCTGAGGACGCCGAGAGGAGCTTCACCAGGCCGATCAGCGCTTTAATTTTCAAGGAAAGGAAAGGGGGGTAAACAACCCCCCTCCCACTCACCCCTCGGAGAGTTAATTTAAGTGGAAAAACTGTGGCGAGAGAGACCCAGCCGTCGTGCAATAACTTGCAAATTTAAATTCTTTTCCTTCCATTTTGGGGTTTTCTCTTCTTTTTTTCTTCTTCTTCTTTTTTTTCCGTTTGTTTTTGGACTTTTGGGAAGCTTGACTTGCTCCTAGCCTACCTCTGTTCTTTCTGATGATTTTTTGGAGTGGACAAAACCTTTTTTCCCCCTCCTTCTGGGAAGTGGGGGGGGGAGTGGATTTTACGGGGTGGGGTGGGACGGGACGGAGAGAACCGTTTCTCCTCCGTACGAAACTCGGAAAGAAAGGAATACAGGCAAGCGAAGCGATTCTGTGACCGAACTTTCAATCTTTCATTTGTTTGTTTTCATTGGTTTCAAAAGCAAAAACAAAACAAAAGCCTCAAGAAATGGTTGGAATTTGCAATGGCAACTCCAGTTTTTAAATCTCAGCCATCACACTCTCATTCTCTCTCTTTCTTCCTCCCACTCCCTTTCTTTCTTTCTTTCTTTCTTTCCCTCTCTTTCTCTCTCTCTTTCTTTCCCTGACTCTTTCTTTTTCTCTTTCTCTCTTTTTTTCTCGCTCTCTCTCTTTCTCTTTCCCCACACAATACATTTCTCTCTCTCTTCCTCTCTCTCTCTCTCTCTCTTTCCTTTTTTGAAAAGGTGCTATTTCCCCGACTACTGAAGCAACCTTTTTTGAATTAGCAATTTTGCGTATGTATATATTATATATACATATATATATATAAGAAAATTGCCTTCGACATTTTCTATTAAAAAAGAGGAAAAAAGAAAAATTGTGGTTTTTTTTACAAAAGAATAAAATAAAATTGCAAGCAAAAACCAACAAAATGAAAGAGTGAAGGGTTTGCACAGATACTTTTCCCCCTTCCCTTGTATAAAACCCTCCTGGCCATCGGCCCTTTCCCGGTCCTGCATTCGAATCCAACCGCTTGAGGTTTATGGTGCCCCCACCCTTCCTCCTCTTCCTCTGAAAAAAGAAAAAGAAAAAAAATGTAACCTTTGCCATTTTGCAGAGAGGGAGGGAGCTCTTCTTATTTATTTTGTTTTGTTTCGGTGGGGCTGGGGGATAAAATATCTCTTTTACGGGGATGGGGATAAATAAACCCCGGACGACGGGGACGTTTCTGTTAAACAAAAGACACTTTGAAATGTTTTGTAATAAATGACACCATTGCAACTGTGCGTAGTAGGTGGGTTTTTAGTGCTGCAGCCTTTTATATACCAAGAGTGTTTTCTTTTCTCTCTTCCTGTCTTAATGCTGGCTGGGGGAATCCTGGGAGTTGAAGTCCACCCATCTTCGACTCACCGAATATAAATAACGGTGAGCTGAACAATGTAGGGTTTAAACCAGGGAAGTCCAACTTCGACTCCTTTTAAGACTTGTGGACTGAAGTCTTGAAGGCTGGTTGGGGAATTCTGGGAACTGAAGTCCACAAGTCTTAAAGGGGCCGAAGTTGGACTTCCCTGGTTCAGATCTAAAACCACCTCTGAAGCCTCCAAAGGATTTCTTTCTCACCAGTGCCCCAAATCGCCTTTTTCTCCCAAGAGGTTCCAAAGTGACGCATTCACACAACTCCTTACATTTCCCCCCCTCCCCGAAACCGCCACATCTCCCGTCACTTGCTGCTTTCGGAAAAATCTTATTTAGAACTCCTTGTGGTTTTGTTCTGACCGAGGCTTCCCCAGCAGCACGAAGCCGAGTCCTCGTCCCGATAAAACCCTTTGATTTCATTGAGAGTGAATTCCTCTCCAGCCAAGTCTTCCCTCTCCCACCGTCTTTCAAGATAGTCCGCAATTCCCGACCTTCGTCAGGCTTGGAGAGAGGCCAGGCCGAGATCTTTCAGACGCTGCAATACTTGGCAAGAATTCAGGAATGAACTAATTGTCTCCTGCAAACTCCACTCCCCTTTCGCTCCTCTTTTATTTCCTCTGGGAGGGGCCATTCATCATCCACCTGTGGCCTTACTCCCAAGTTGACCTCCATTCTTTAGCTGTTCCCTTCGTCTGGCAGCTCTGCACATGCGCACACTGGGAACAGGCTCCAGCTGTTCTTCCGCCTCACTGATGTCTGACTCCGAAGGCAGCTGATAACTGGCATATGGCCCTGGCCCCCCCTCTGCCTCCGACACAGAGCCCTCATCAGAGCCTTCCCCAGACTCCAGGACTGGCCCATCTTCCTCCCCAACCTCCTCACTGTCCCAGTCTGCTGCCAGCTTTGCTGGCTGCTGGAGGGCCACAACAGGTTGCTACTCTGTGTAGAGTCCCATTCAAGGTGTGGAAATTTGCTCCCATTAAAGGCACCACCAATTCTCCATGCGTTAAAGACGCAACAGCTCCTCCGAAGGGTTACCAGCTGTTTCGTAACCACAACGTGATTCAACCACAGTGGGTTTTTCTATACAGGTAGCCTTCAACGAACGGCCACAATTGAGCCCAAAATGTATGTTGCCAAGTGAGAAATGAGTTTTGTCCCATTGTACGACTTT
Organism: Natrix helvetica; assembly: GCF_964273705.1. Lineage (NCBI taxonomy): Eukaryota > Metazoa > Chordata > Lepidosauria > Squamata > Natricidae > Natrix > Natrix helvetica. Next base: position 8,191,322 of record NC_138548.1, read on the forward strand.
TCTCGCCACAATCGTTAAGTGAACCACTGCGGTTGTTAAATTAGTCCCACGGTTGTTAAGTGAATCTGGCTTCCCCGTTTCGACTTTGCTTGTCAGAAGTTGGGCAAAAGGGGGGAGAGCAGCCGTCATAAATATGAATCAGTTGTCGAGCACCCGAACGTAATTCACGTGACCACGGGGATGCCACAACGGTCGTAAGTGTGAAAAATGGTCACAAGTCCCTATTCTCAGTGCTGCTGTAACTTCGAATAGACACGAACCAAACAGTTGTAAATTGAGGATTATCTGGAGTCTTTTTTAAAAATCTGGAATTTTTTTCCTGCACAGAAGAAAAACTCTGCCTGGTTTTTGTGTTTTTTAAAGGCTGTTTTCAAAGGCTGAGCTTTTGTGCAATTCCCCCCCCCCCCAAAAAAAATCATAAATTTGCTTGTATAAAATACTTTTATTTTTTAAAAAAACACCTTGCTTTGGCTCCTAAAAACAGAACATTTGGAGCTGTGAATAATTCTGTTATTCTAAACCAGTGTTTCTCAAACTTGGCGACTTTAAGTCCTGTGGACTTCAACTCCCAGAATTCCCCAGCCAGCTATGCTGGCTGGGGGATTCTGGGAGTTGAAGTCCACAGGACTTAAAGTCGCCAAGTTTGAGAAACACTGTTCTAAACTCTTGAGACTTAGGGCCGGTCCAGGGAAAGGATTCACAAAGGCTCCCCTCCATTCAGCAGCTGCTCTCCCACATCTACCATAGGTAGTCCTTGACTTACAACAGGTCATTTAAGTGACCAAAGTTACAAAGGCGCTGAAAAAAAGTTACTGCGTTTCTCATGACCGTTACAACGGCAGACGATCAAAATTCTGCATGTTCTTATTTGCAGTTTGCTGTCTCCCTGGGGTCACGTCATCTCCTTTTGCGACCCCCTGATGAGCAAAGTCAACGGGGAAGCCACAACTGTGTTACTACACAGAAATCAAGTGAATCATGGCAGTTGTCCAGTTAAGTGAATCTGACAACGGCAACCGTCATAAATGCAAGGCAGTCTGAATTTTGACCACTTGATCACGGAGATGCTGCAACGGTCGTAAGTGTGAGGTCATACGCCCCTTTTTTTCAGTGTTGTAACTTCAAATGGTCACGAAATGAACTGTTGTAAGTTGAGGACTACCTCTCCTGCCAGACGTTCCTCTCGCAAAACTTAGGTTTTTATGTCCATCAACATCCTTTCCGGTTCTACGTCAGACGTCACAATTTTCGTTCTCTCTCCGCCAGGGGTGGCAAACTCCATTTCATTGGAGGCCGCATCAGGGTTGGGCTTGACCTCTGGGGGCCAGGGTGGGCGTGGCCGGGGTGGGCGTGGCCAGATCCATGTCACTCGTGTTGGTGGCCCGAACGCTCTGCCAGCAAAAACGAGCTCTGAGCTCCGTTTTCGGCTACGACAGCCTCCTGCATCCCTCTGCCAGTGAAAAGGGAGCTTGGCCCTCCCACGCTTCATATTCACCGGCAGAGGCACCGCAGGCCGGTCCTTCTGTTTCCAGGGCGGCCCGTGGGCCAGATCTAAGCACCCCCCGCGGGCTGGATCCGGTCCCTAGGCCTTGAGTTTGACACCCCTGCCTTAGAGGCTTTCTTTACACCAAGACCTAAAAGGTGAGGCAGGGCGAGGACTCTTGAGGCCATGCAGTCCAACCCTCCTTTGGCATCACCCGCAAGAGAAGGGGTTGGTCTTGATGACCTGAAGGAACCCAGCAGGGTCAGGCTCCCCTGTTCCACCCCTTACACTGTATCTTAGGTCAGCTTTTTTGGAAACGAAACCGTTTTTCGTGTGTTTCTAGTTTTCCATTCTTTCCGGGGTCTCCTTCGCTTCACCTTTCCATCAAGCTCCCTTTTGCGTTCTTCGTGCTTCCCGTCGCCTCCCCTCCTCCCCCTCCGGGCGGCCCCTCCGCCTTTCCTCCCTCCCTTCTATAAATTAAATGGCTATAAATTGAAGTAAGCCATGACACTCTTCCCCCACCCCAAAGAAGAAAATCTGCCAGGATCTGATAACAAAATCTGTTTGGAACAGCTGCCTCCTGACAACTTTAATAAACTGTATTAATGGTGTCATTATTATTCCCTAATTAAAAGCTAATAACTAAGAGTTAATTGCCTTTAAGAGATGAAGCGGTAGGCAGCTTGGGTGTGGATTTATCTCCATTTCCACTCTGCTTTGCCTGGCAGGACTGATATTCCGAAGGTAATTAAGGGAGCCCAATTTTATAGGATGCCACTAATCTTGTATCCGTTCAGCCACTTGAATTTAAACGGTGTGTTTGCCCTTCTCTTACACCCCCCCCCCACGCCACCCCTCTCCTGTGCCCCCTTAGTTGGGTGACAGGCTTGAAACAGCAACGCTGGTGTTGAGGGGCTGGCTGGGCTGCTCGCTTTCCCTCTCTCTTCCAGGGAGAATAGGAGGATAATTTTTGCATGGACAACTGAGAGGGCTGGCACTGCCCTCCTGCCCTGGGCTGGACCAGAGAGAAAGCAGGTGGAGGAACAAATGGACTAGTCTTTTGGTGTGCCACAGATTGAGCTTCCTTCCTTCCTTTCTGTGCGCGTCTCTTTCTCCCATTCATCTCTTTCCTTCCTTCCTTCTTCCTCCCATCTTCCTTCCTTCCTTCCTGTCTCTTTCTAACATCCACCTTCCTTCTCTCCCTCCCTCCCTCCCATCTTCCTTCTTTCCTTCCCATCTGTCTGTCTTCCTTCCTTCCTGTCTCTAACATCCATCTTCCTTCCTTTCTTCCTTCCTTCTTGTCCCTTTCTTTCCTTCCTCTGTTTTTCTCTCCCATTCATCTCCCTCCCTCTTTCCTTTCCTTTTTCATTTGTCTCTTTCTCTTTTTACTTTCTCCCTCCTTTTTTTTCTTTTCCCTTTCCCCCCTTGTTTCCTCCCCCCCTCCTTTTCCTCCCTCCCTGTCTCTCATTACAACAGAGAGTTAACACAACAGCCCTGGAACCCGAGTAGATGCTGTAATTCAGAACAGATTATTGCCAACAGGGGGGCACCAGAAGAAGGGCAGGAGCTGTTAGGGAGCCCTTAGATCTCCTCCGCAGTTGGCCCTCCAATCCTCACCTTAAATGAAGCTTGAAGGGAGGGGTGACAATTCAGAGGGATCCCTTGCATTGTGAGTGAGTGTGTATGTGTGTCAGAGATGGTATTCAGCAGGTTCTGACAGGTTCTGGAGAACCGGTAGCAGAAATTTTGTGTAGTTCGGAGAACTGGTACATACCACCTCTGGCTGGCCCTGCCCCCATCTATTCTCTGCCTCCTGAGTCTCGGCTGATCGGGAGGGAATGGGGATTTTACAGTATCCTTCCCCTGCCATGCCCATCAAGCCACGCCCACCAAGCCATGCCACGCCCACCAAGCCACACCCACAGAACCAGTAGTAAAAGTTTTTGAATCCCACTACTGGTGTGTCTTGTATGAGAGAGAGAGAGAGAGAGAAATTAAACCATGTAACGGAAGCTCCGCCTCTTTGTCCATTGCACAAGGGTGTGGCTGTCCTCTCACAGTTGTTGCCGCCATCTTGATGTTTTTGACCTCCTAGTGGGTCTCTTGGCATCCTTTCTTCCATTTTTCCAATGTGGCTACTCCAGCTGAGGAACTAACATCCTTTGCGATCAGAGGGAGAGAGAAAAAATATCTTGCTCTCCAATTCCTTATCTTTATTTTTAATTTTTTTGTCCCCTGTGCTCTCAGGGAGAGAGGGGGGGGAGAGAGAGAGAGAGAGGGAGAGAGAGAGTGAGAGAGTGTGTGTGTGTGTGTGTGTTTTATCCATCTCTGGGAATTCCCTCTGCAAACGGTGAAAGGGGGCTCTCAAAAAAAGATATTTTCTTCTTTCAAGCTACAAGTGAACGCTGTGGTTGGGCTTATTGAAGCCTTGCTTACCTGAAAGACGCCTCACAAAAGGAAAGGCGATTGGGAGGGAGGAAAGAAAGAAAGAGACAGAGAGAGAGAAAGAAGGAAGGAAGGAAGGAAGGAAGAAAGAAAGAAAGAAAGAAAGAAAGAAAGAAAGAAAGAAAGAAGAAAGAAAGAAAGAAAGAAAGAAAGAAAGAAAGAAAGAAAGAAAGAAAAAGAAAAAAGACACAAGCTCCAGCAATCCCATTTATCTGAAGTTTGATGAGGAAGGAATCGGGGGGGGGGGGGGGGAGAAGATCCAAGCCCCTTTGGGGGAGGTTCCTACCTCCCTCTTGATGCTTTCCAACGAAGCAGCCGGAAGGAAGGAAGAGCTCCATTGGGGTTGCAAACAGGCATTCTTTCGAATTCTGTGTGGGCTTTTGGTCAGCCAGATAAAATACAGGCAGCCAAAAAAGCCGCTGCAATCCTAAATTGCATTAACAGAGGGATACAATCAAGATCAAGGGAGGTACTAACACCACTCTATAAAGCCTTAGTAAGACCATACCTAGAGTACTGCATCCAGTTTTGGTCACCACATTATAAAAAAGATGTGGAGACTCTAGAAAAAGTGCAGAGAAGAGCAACCAGGATGATGAAGGGACTGGAGGCCAAAACATACGATGAACGGTTGCAGGAATCGGGCCTGGCTAGTCTAGTGAAGAGAAGGACCAGGGGAGACAGGATAGCAGTCTTCTAATATTTGAGGGGCTGCCACAGTCAAGCTGTTGTCCAAGGCACCTGAAGGCCAAATAGGGAATAATGGATGGAAACTGACCCAGGAGAGATTCAACCTAGAAATAAGGAGACATTTTCTGACAGTGAGAACAATTAACCCATGGAATAGAAGTTGCCTTTGGAAGTTGTGGGAGCTTCATCACCGGAGGCTTTCAAGAAGAGACTGGACTGCCATTTGTCAGAAATGGTGTAGGGTCTCCCGCTTGAGTGGGTTTTTGGATTAGACGACCTACAAGGTCCCTTCCAACTCTGTTCATCTGTTAAGTAATTCATTTAGTGACTGGTCAAAGTTATAATGGCACTAAAAAAAAACAGTGGCTTATGTTAAAGTCTGTGGAGATTTTAAGTCATCCAAGGTCATAGTTGTCCCAAAGGTGCCTTTTTTCAGGAGGCAACTGGACTTTCTTGTTTTTTCTTTGAAGACATTTCACTTCTCATCCAAGAAGCTTCTTCAGCTCTGACCGGATGGTGGGGAACGGAAGGATTTATATTCCTTGCAGAAAGCTGGTCATTTGCATCCTTTTAGAGGGTCATTGAGGCCATTGTGTCCTCGGGTCTTTGCAGACTTTTAGCTATACAATTTGGGGAAAAAACACCCTTTTTGGGGAGGGTGTGGGATTAGGAATGGACTTCCAGAGAAAAGAATTGCAGACTACAGGGACTATTTGCACCACTCGGGTGACCCTGAGGACACAGAGAAACCTCCAGGTGGCCTCAACGGCCCTCTCAAAGGATGCAAATGACCAGCTGTCTGCAAGGAATATAAAACCTTCTATTCCCCACCATCCAGTCAGAGTTGAAGAAGCTTCTTGGAGGAGAAGCGAAACATCTTGAAAAGAAAAAAACAAGAAAGTCCAGTCACCTCCTGAAAAAGCACCGTTGGGAGTAACTTATGTCCATGCTGGTGGCGCAGTGGTTAGAGTGCCGCATTGCAGGCTGACTCTGCCCACTGCCAGGAGTTCGATCCTGCCAGGGTTCCAGGTTGACTCAGCCTTCTGTCCTTCTGAGGTCAGTAAAACGAGGACCCAGATTTTTGGGGAAATAGGCTGATTCTGTAAACCGCTTCGAGAGGCCTGTAAATCACTGCAAAGCCTATATGAATCTATTGCTATAGTGCTATTTTTCACACTTAATGACCATCGCAGTGCTCACGTGATTAAAATTCAGACTCTTGGCAACTGATTCATATTTATGACGGTTGCAATGTCCCGGAGTCACATGATGTCCTTTTGCGACCTTCTGATGAGCAAAATCAATGGGGGAAACCAGATCCCCTTAACCGCCATGTTGCAGTGATTCCCTTAGCAAGGAAGGTCATAAAACGGGACCAGCTGTCTCCTTTAACAATAGAAATTTTGGGCTCAACTGTGGTTGTTAAGTTGAGGACTACCTGTACTCCGCTTCTACTCTTCCATATTGGTGTTTCTCAACCTGGACAACTTTAAGGTAGCTCTCAATGTCCCGACTGACAAACCCAACTATAGCAAGCAAAGTGGAGACAATCCAATCTCTGAATGCAAAACTTTGTTGAGTACATCATTTTGGCACTCATGAGGGCAAAACCGGATCTAGCCTATTCCTGCGCAAATCCACATAATTAAATGTATAGATTCTCCCTCCTCCTATTAGACCAGGTTGCATTGTCCAATTGAGTCTCATTGTATTGTTATGAGAAAAAAGTATTTGGCTCTGGCAACCACCTGCCAAAGTGTCCTTGGTTCTCATGGCTGTCTTGATTGTTGTCTGGAGCCTATATTCCATCTCCCCCAGGACAATACAACCGTCATAAATATGAGTCAGTTGCCAAGCGTCTGGATTTTGATCATGTGACCATGGGGATGCTGCCACGGTGGTTAAGTGTGAAAAATGGTCATAAGTCACTTTTTTCAGTGCCATTGTAATTTCAAATGTCACTCAATTAACTGTTATAAGTCGAGGACTTATGGCTGGCTAAGACTTGAAGCAAAACGTTCCTTACACAAGGAATTCACACATATCTATTGCAGCTCACCTTCTAGCACAATTTCTTCACGATTCCTCTCTCTCTGCATACACTCCTGCCAATTATCTCCTTTAAATAATTTCAGTCTTTCCATTAACCTCATTTGTTTCCATTAGCTCCCTCCATGATGTCTCTCTTGATATGTTAAGGCATATTTTCCTGATTTTTCTGATCATCTTAAAAAAAAAACCTGCTATTTTCCTTAACTATCTCCTTCTATTTCAGCGTTTCTCAACTTTGACCCTTTAAAGAGGAGAGGACTTCAACTCCCAGAATTCCCCAGCCAGCACCAGAATCCATCTTTAAATGACCATGATTGAGAAACAGTGACATACTCCGTTTGCTCGACTTAACCATCACAATTGACTCCAACATTACTGTTGCTAAGCAAGACAGCAGTCATTAAGTGAATTCTGACCTACTCTACAAGCTTTCTTGCCATTGTTGTTAAATGACTCACTGTAGTTGTTATGTTAATAACACAGTCGTTAAGCGAATCTGGCTTCCCCGTTGATGGATGAATGAATAGATAGATAAAGGGAGGGATGAAGAGATAGATGGATACAGAGGTGGGTTGCTGATGGTTTGCCCCGGATTGGGTGAACTGGTAGTAGCAGTGGCGGGTGGGCAGAGCCTCTGGACGCTTCTGTGCATGTGCACGCACACACGAGCAAACCAGTAGTAAAATAAATTGCAACCCACCACTGGATGGATGGATGGATGAATGGATCAATGAAAAGATGGATGGATGGATGAATGAATGGATCAATGAAAAGATGATGGATGAATGAATGGATCAATGAAAAGATGGATGCATGGATGAATGGATCAATGAAAAGATGGATGGATGGATGGATCAATGAAAAGATGGATGGATGGATGGATGGATGGATGGATGGATGAATGGATCAATGAAAAGATGGATGGATGAATGGATCAATGAAAAGATGGATGGATAGATTAATGGATGGATGGATGGATTAATTGATTAATGAAAAGATGGATGGATGGAGGATGGATGGATGGATGGTTGGATGAATGGATCAATGAAAAGATGGATGGATGGATGGATGGTTGGATGAATGGATCAATGAAAAGATGGATGGATAGATGGATGGATAGATGGATGAATGGATCAATAAAAAGATGGATGATGGATGGATCAATGAAAAGATGGATGATAGATGGATGGATGGATGGTTGGATAAATGGATCAATGAAAAGATGGATGGATGGATGGATCAATGAAAAGATGGATGATAGATGGATGGATCAATGAAAAGATGGATGGATGGATCAATGAAAGGATGGATGGATGGATGGATGGATGGATAAATGAAAAGATGGATGGATGGGTGGGTGGGTGGGTGGATGGAGGGATCAGTGGGTGGATGGGCAGGAGGATGGATAGATGGACAGGCAGATGGATGGATGGATCAATGAAAAGATGGATGGATGAATGGAAAGATGGATGGATGGATAAAGAGATGGATGGGCAGGAGGATGGATGGATGGGTAGGTGGGCAGGTGGGAGGATGGATAGAAGGAGAGTCATGGATGGATGAAAAGTTTGATGAATGGATAGATGGATGGATGGATAAAGAGATGGATGGATAGATTGATGCATGGAGAGATGAATTGATGGAGAGACAGTTGGAAGAATGGATGGATGGACGTATGGAAGAATGGATGGATGAAGAGACATGGATGGATGAACGGATGGAAGAATGGAGGGATGGATGAAGAGACATGAATGGATGGATGGATGGAGAGATGGATGGATGGATCCCCCCTCCTAGAAACTTCATGTAGAGGTTGAAGAGAATGAGGGGAAGACTCAAACCTCCTCTTCTCCATATTGTACTTCTTTTCTTTCCTGCGTTTTCCTTTTCTCAATCATTTCTTCACTCTATTTTTTAACTTTCTACCTGTTTATTTTGAACACACACAAATATATCCGGGACTCCCTTTCCCCGTTCTTTCCTCTGCCTCCCCTTTTCCCCACCATCTGGCTGTTTGAAGGATGCCAAATGTTGATCCCAGCTCAGCCGATCTCCCCCCCCCGCCCCTCCCTCCCCACCCACTGGAAAATTCATTTAGTGACCGTCTCAAGGTGCATCACCCCGTCTTGGCAAAATAAATAAACAGAGGCCAGCAGGGAGGAAGGAGAAGATTAGAAACTCTTCGATGGGGGTCTGCGATAATTAAAAAGATGATGCCGGAACATAATTCTTAATTAAAGTGTAATGAGATAAGAATTTGTGTAGTCTGTTTTTTTCTGGGTTGGGCGAGGAGAGGCGCAAACTTCCACCTTAATTATGTGATTTACGATCTGACATGCCCGAGATATAATTAGTTATCTTGGCCCCCTCCTCCTCCCCCGTTTGAGGGGGGGGGGGAAGAAGGAGAATTTAAACTTTATTTAGATGAGAAAATTGGGCTGTTTCAGGTTAGTTAGGAAGCATTTATTTTAATTAAAAAGAAAGGCAGGCCAGGTGGAACCAAGGGGGTGTGGAAGGAAAAGCCCCCCCCCCCTGTTATTCTGATTCACAAATTTTACGCAGAGGCAATCTGGTTTTCATGAACCGCTGCTTCCACATTCAGTAATTGGAAAGAATAGGCTGCCATTTGTTTTTGGAATTTGGCCCCTTTAAAAGGGGTGGAGTTCAACTCCCAGAATTCCCCAGCCACTGAAAACAACTCTGGAACTTCCTGCCACTGGATTCACATTTGACAGAGTACCTTGGAGTTGTTCTGACTGAGGCTTCCCGAGAGCATGAAGCAAACTTCTTGTCCCGACAAAAACCCTTTTTGTTAATTGACTGTGAATTCTGCTCCTTCACATCCAGCAAAGTCTTTCAAGGGAGGATTTACAGTCACAGACCTTATCTGGCTTCGAGAGCTGCCAGGCCGATCTCTGCAGAACTTGGCAAGGAGTCACAGAGAGTCACGAACCAATTAAGCCAACTAATTGCCTCCTGCAAACTCCACTCCCCTTTTGCTCCTCTTTTATTCCCTCTGGGAGATTCATCGTCCACCTGTGGCCTTACTCCCAAGTTGACCCCTGTTCTTTAGCCATTCCCTTTGTCTGGCAACTCTGCGCATGCGCACACTGGCAACAGGCTCCAGCTGTTCTTCTGCCCCACTGATGTCTGACTCCGAAGGCAGCTGATAACTGTCAGATGGCTTTGGCCCCCTCTCTGCCTCCGACACAGAGCCCTCCTCAGAGCCTTCCCCAGACTCCAGGACTGGCCCAGGTTCCTCCCCAACCTCCTCACTGTCTGAATCTGCTGCCAGCTCTGCTAGCCACTGGAGGCCCACACCAGGAGTACCTAAACCACTCTTGTTTTTAAGTCAGCCCCTTTTAAGACAGGTGGACTTCAAACTCCCAGAATTCCTCAGCCTACAGGTAAAGGTCTCTGGAACTTCGCTCCACTGGATTCATACGAATCCTCGACTTGCAACATTTTGCTCAGTGACCATTTGAAGTCACAACATTTTAAAAAAGGGACATATGACCGATTTTCACAGTTATGACCATTGCAGCATCCCCACGGTCACGTGATTTACATTTGGATGCTTGACAACTGATTCACAATTACGACGGTTGCAGTATCCCGGGGGTCGCGGGATCCCCTTTTACCACCTTCGGACAAGCAAAGTCAATGGGGAAGCCAGATTCACTTAACAACCGGGTTACTAATTTAACAACTGCAGGGAATCACTCGACAAATGTGGTAAGAAAAGTCCTAAAACGGGACAAAACTCACAAATTTCTCACTTAGCAACAGAAATGTCGAGGTCAATTGTGGTTATAAGTTGAGGACAACCTGGATTTGACTAAAACGTTGGTGTTTTTTTTTTTTGAACTTGGCCCCTTTAAGACAGGTGGAGTTCAGCTCCTAGAATCCCTCAGCCTATAAAGAAAAGTAATAGAACTCCCTGCCACTGGACTCCTGTTTGATAGAACGCCTCGGGACTAAAACATTGTTTTTGTGAACTCCGCCTCTTTTAAGACGAGTGGACTTCAACTCCCAGAATGCCCCAGCCTGCGGGGGGGAACCTCTGGAACCTCCTGCCACTGGATTCATGTTTTACAGAGTGCCTTGGGACTAAAGCACAATTTTTTTTGAACTTGTACTTTTTAAGACAGATGGACTTCAACTCCCAGAATGCCACAGTCGTTCCTGACTGTTAAATTGTGTACCACCTGTACATCCCCCCCCCCCCCCCCCGCCCCAGCTCTACCCATCCGGCTGAGAGTCCAGCTAGCAACCAATTAGGGAGCCAATCGGGGCTGTTCACTGATCCCTGCAAAGAATCCAGATGTTTTCCCATCCTGTTTTTAATTTCTCTTTGTTTTCCTGGCTGCTGGCAGAGCACCGAATCAAGGTCTCGCAAGCTGCTGGTGTGTGTGTGTGTGTGTGTGTGTGTGTGTGTGTTCCCCCCCCCCCTTTTGTCTAAGAAGACACCTTAAGAAATATGGGTCCTTGGGGGCCTCCAGAGCTTCCCCTGTAAAAAAAGAACCGGAGAGTTAAGAGTCTTTGCAGCGTCTCAGGTTCAAATTTCAAATTCAAATAAATATATATATTTCAAAAGGGGGAAGGTGTTATATGTTGAGGGAAGAGAGCAGGAATTTTGCATTTGTATTCCATTGGTGTTGGGCTCCTGCGTTCTCCGCTTTGCTTCTAACAGCATGGCAGAATTATGTGGCTGGAGGGATCTGGGGGCCTCCTCCTTTCTCCCCCCCCCTTTTTTTTTTGCCTGGGATGGTTAATTTGGATCTTCCCTCAGCTCCCCCAGAACCTCTTCAGGGCTGTAAATCTGATTTTTCCTTCTATGTGCAGGAAGGGAGGAAAATAAGGGAAGGGGGGAATAAAAAGGAGGGAAAAGTAGAAAGGAGTAATGAAAGGAAAGGAGAGAAAAAGAGAAAGGCTTAATGGGAGAGAGAAGGAAAGAAAAATGGAAGGAGAGGAGAGAAGAAGGAAGGAAGGAAGGAACAAACAAGGGAAGGAAGAAATGGACGAAGGAACGAACGAAGGAAGGAATACAAATATGTGATGGGGAAGGAAGGAAGGAAGGAAGGGAGAGGGAGGGAGGAAAGAAAGAAAAAAGGAGAAAGGATTAGGAGTGAGGAAGAAAGGCAAAGGGGAAGGGGAGGAAGGAAGGAAGGGGAGGGAGGAAAGAAAGAAAGAAAGAAAGAAAGAAAGAAGAAAGAAAGAAAGAAAGAAAGAAAGAAAGAGAAGAGGAGAAAGGATTAATGGAAGTGAAGAGGAAAGGAGACTGGCAGGATGTGGAGGCCAACTCAACCTCAAGCCCCTCCAGCCTTCCTTCCTGGCCTGGGCGACTTGGTGGGGCTGACAAGGGACCTGATCCAGCCTCCTCCCCCTCCAGGCATCGTTTCATCATCCCAGAAGCTACCAGTTCTGCTCCATAAATTCATCATCAGTTTTTAATTTTAGCATTGCATCTCAAGCCTCTTGTAGAGTCCAATTAATTCATGAGATACTGTCTTTCCTTCCTTCCTTCCTTCCTTCCTTCCTTCCTTCCTTCCTTCCTCTCCCATTAATCCTTTCTCCTTTCTTTCTTTCTTTCTTTCTTTCTTTCTTTCTTTCTTTCCTCCCTCCCTTTTCCTTCCATCCATCTCTTCCTCCCACCCACCCTCCCTTCCTTTCCTCTCCTTCCCTTTTTTCTTTCTTCCTCTCTCCTATTAATCCTTTCTCCTTTCTTTCTTTCTTTCTTTCTTTCTTTCTCTTTCCTTCCTCCCTCCCTCCCTCCCTCCCTTTTCCTTCCATCCATTTCTTCCTACCTCCCTTCCTCCTTTCCTCTCCTTCCCTTTTTCCTTTCTTCCTATTAATCCTCTTTCTCTCTTTTTTCTTTTTATTCTTTTTTCCTTTTCTTTTTTCCTTTTCTTCTTTCCTTTCTTCCTCCCTCCCTCCCATCCCTTCCCTTCCCTACCACCATCCGTCTCTTCTCTCCTTCCTCAACTTTTCTATTTTTTTGAGAGGCCTTGGAGGCAGCTTGGCAGTCGTCCTCCCCCTCTTCCTTCCCTAAGATAATTGCTTTTCTATTTTCATTTTACTGTAATCTTGTACAAGGGAGACCAGGTGGGGGAAAAAACGAATGTCAGAAAACTCCACTCAGGCCAGCTCCTCCTCCGGTCTGCAGGGACTCCCGTCTTCAAAAGCCTCGAGCCGAACACAAGCCTTGCTTGTCACACTCTGGGGTGGAGAGGCGGGGGGGGGGGGGCTGCACTAGGAGAGACCTGCGTTCCAGTCCTCCCCACCTAATAAAGCAACAAAAAACTGGCTGGGGTTTCAAACTCAACTTGTGACTGCAATCTCAACTCTCCCTGGGCCCTCTCTCTGGACCGACAGTCCGTCCCCCCCAAATTAGGAATAAAGTCAACACATTAAATTTTTATATTTGGGAAGGGAGGCCACCAGGAGATCCTGTTGGTGACAAAGACAAAGGTGCCATGAGAAAGTGGCTGGCACTCAAGGTGGCGATGAAACAATCCCCCTTCCTCCCCCCCCCCGCATTCTCGCAGGCCAAGAGGGCTCTTCTTACACAGGGAGATGGACTGTGTATGAATAAAATAAAATAACTTGCAGCTTGTCTTATCTTGTGGCAAGGAGCTACACAAGCTCCTGTTTCCAGAAGCAGGAAATAAAATAATAAGTGAAATAAAAGAAATATTTGCAACTCGCCAGATCTTGTGGCAAGGAGTTGCACAAGCTCCAAAGTTTCTAGAAGCAAGAAATAAAAATAATAAGAAAGTAAAATAAAATACAAAATAAAATAAATATTTGGAGCTCACCCTATCTTGTGGCAAGGAGTTGCACAGGGTCTGTTCTTTGCAGAACCAGGAAAGGGGGAGGGACTCTCTTTTTCTGAAAGGTCCCCAATTGGGCTGCACAAATGCGCTGGGCGCGTAGAGAGCAACCAAGAGGCGCCCCAAATCTCCGCTGTTGCCCCTGATGGTCAACAGGGAAGGGAGGGAGAGAGGGAGGGAGGGAAGGACAGGGGGGAGGGAGGGAGGGAGAGAGGGGAAGAGGGGAAATTTACTGGCTGCGAAGCTCAGAAGCTGGGCCACCTTGCAAAAACGAGGAATTTAGAAGGAAAATTTAGGCCAAATAGTGTCCCAACCTTTTAATGTTTTATATTGTTGCTTTTACTGATTGTAAGCTGCCTTGAGTTGCTTCTAGCGAGATGGGTGGTATATGAAGAAAAAAGGGAAGGAAGGAAGGAAAAGAGAAAGAGGAGGGTTGAAGGAAGGAGGGGAAAGAGAAAGAAAGAGGAATAGAGAAAGAAAAAGAAAGCGAGGAAGATAGGAAGGAAGGAAGGAAAGGAAGGAAAGAAGGAGAGGGAAAAAGATGTGGAGACTCTAGAAAGAGTGCAGAGAAGAGCAACAAAGATGATTAGGGGACTGGAGACTAAAACATATGAAGAACGGTTGCAGGAACTGGGTATGTTTAGCTTAAGAGAAAGAAGGACTAGGGGAGACATGATAGCATTGTTCCAATATCTCAGGGGTTGCCACAAAGAAGAGGGAGTCAAGCTATTCTCCAAAGGACCTGAGGGTAGAACAAGAAGCAATGGGTGGAAACTAATCAAGGAGAGAAGCCATTTAGAACTGAGGAGAAACTTCCTGACAGTTAGAACAATTAATCAGTGGAACAGCTTGCCTCCAGAAGTTGTTAGTGCTCCAACATTGAAGGTCTTTAAAAAGAGACTGAACCTCCATTTGTCTGGAATGGACAGGGTCTCCTGCTTGAGTGGGGGGGCTGGACTAGAAGACCTCCAAGGTCCCTTCCAACTCTCTTTTTCTGTTTCTCCAACATCCATAGAGGGTGACAGGGAAAACCATTCTGACCGTCGTAAGGATAGGCCAAGAAGACCAGTGGTAGAATTAATTTTGTTTTACTACTGGTTCTGTGGGCGTGGCATGGTGGGTGTGGCAGGGGAAGGATACTGCAAAATCCCCATTCCCTCCTGATCAGCTGGGACTCGGAGGCAGAGAATAGATGGGGGCGGGGCCAGCCAGAGGTGGTATTTGCCGGTTCTCCGAACTACTCAAAATTTCCGCTACCAGTTCTCCGGACCTGGTCAGAGTTTGCGGAATAACCACCTCTGGAGAAGGCCCATCCCGGCATCCAAATGTCATTTCCAAAATCTTCCAGAATATTTCTTGCCTGCTTCTTCTTCCTTTACTCTTGACGGGTAATCCGAAAGATGAATGGCCTTCTGTCATTTTTTGATCTTCACCAAATCCCTCTGCAAGGGTTTACTTTTCAACCCAGCCTGGTTGAATTCAGTTCAGGGCGAGGGCAGCCGTGCCATCCGGACAGAGGCTGGCACACCAAGCGGATTGTGGGTATCCAAGCCTTGTGCCCAACTTCGCGCCAGCGTGGGAGGCCAGGCGTTGTGTTAGGATAGAGGCCTGAGCCTGACCCACAACAGGGAGAGGTTGAGAGAGAAGAGAAAGGAATTCTAACTGATTTGGAGTGTGAAGTGTAGAAAGATTGGTTAACGGATGACTTGACTTACAGTGGTTTGTTTAGTGACCGTTTGAAGTGACAAAGGCATCAAAAAAAGGGACAGGATCATTTTTCATACTTACGACCGTGGCAGCATCCCTATGGTCACATGATAATTCAGACTTATGCCAACTGACTCATATTTATGACGGTGGCAGCCTCCTGGGGTCACGTGATCCCCTCTTGCGACCTTCTGACAAGCAGAGTCAATGGGGAAGCTGGATTCACTTAACAACCGTGTGACTAACTTAACAACCGCAGCGATTCACGTAACGGCGGTGGCAAGAAAAGTCGTAAGACGGGGCAAAGCTCAGTTAACAACGGTCTTGCTTAGTAACAGAAATCTTGGGTTCAATTGTGATTGTCAGTTCGGGGACTATCTGTGATATGGGTTTTGTTAGCCTAGCCCTAAAGCACAGCTTACCTGTTAGGTATTAATGAGGGGGTTTCATATTATTGGTTTTTTTAAGAAATCATAATAATGAAATAAAAGCTATTTATTTTGTTGCCTTGCCTTTTGATCTTGAAAATATCCACCAATGAATGAATTAATGAATAAGGAAGGAAGGAAGGAAGGAAGGAAGGAAGGAAGGAAGGAAGGAAGGAAGGAAGGAAGGAAGGAAGGAGCGAGGCAGGGAAGGGAGGGAGGCAGGGAGGGAGGAAGGAAGGAAGGAGGGAGGCAGGGAAGGGAGGGAGGCAGGGAGGGAGGAAGGAAGGAAGGAAGGAGGGAGGCAGAGAGGGAAGAAGGAAGGAGGGAAGGAAGGAGGAAGAAAGGAAAGAGGGAGGGAGGAGAGGGAGGAAGGAAGGAGGAAGAAAGGAAGGAGGCAGGAAAGGAAGGAAGGAGGAAGAAAGGAAGGAGGGAGGGAGGGAGGGAGGGAGGAGGGAAGGAAGGAGGAAGAAAGGAAGGAGAATTGAATTAATTGAGCTCTACAAGAGGCTTGAGATACAATACTAAAATTAAAAACTGATTATGAATTTACAGACTGGAATGGATGGCTTCTCAGATTATGAAAATCTTATTGAAAGTTATTGAAATAATGTCCGGAGAAGAATGCTGGAGAAGGAAGGAAGGAAAGAAAGAAAGAAGGAAGGAAAGAAGGAAGAAAAAGTGGGAAAAGGGAGGGAGGGAGGAAGGAAGGAAAGAATAAGACCGGCGCAACTTACGGCCGTAATTCCATGCTCAATTATAGTCAGAAGTCAAGGGCAACCTATATTTCCGCTAGTGTTGGGTTTCAAAGCTCGAATTGCTTGTCCTTAATGTCAGGGGCTGAGAGTTTGCTTATTGTGCTGAGTCTAAACAGGATCTAAAGTTATGGGGCTCGGCCGGATGTCCTCTCTTGGCCCCCTCCAACGCCACAGGCTTTATTGCATTGCGGATTCCTGATCCGTGAGGCAGCGGCTTCCATCATGTCCACCGGCTGAGTCACAGCGGCAACAGCTGCTTCGCATCCATTGCGGAGATAATATATTACGGGTCCTGCATCATCCAAGGCATGAATTCATCCTGAGGCCCAGAAGGCAGCCAAACAACCTTTGTTGGGAAAAAATAATAGAAACTCGCCTGCACCAGCTGAAGGGCTGCACTGCGGCCGGGGAGAAGAAGGGCATGGCCAGCCTGCCCAAAAGGCAGCAGGCCCTGTTTGTGTGTGTCTCTGTGTGACAAAATGAAGAAGGGAAAAGGACTGACCGCTTCAAAACCTTAGAGCAGGGGTGTCAAACTCGATTTCATTGAGGGCCGCATCAGGGTTGTGTTTGCCCTTGGGGGGGCTGGGGTGGATTTGGCCAGGGTGGGCGTGGCCAGCTTGATGTCACTTGTGTTGGGGATGCCTGTGGTGGCCGAGTGCTCCGCCAGCAGAAATGGGCTCCCAAGCTCTGTTTTCGCTGGCAGAAGCACTGCGGGCTGGTCTTTTGCTGTTTCCAGGGCAGCCCTGCGGGCTGGATCTAAGCACCCCATAGGCCAGATCTAAGCACCCCAGAGGATGGATCTAAGCACCCCGCGGGCCGTTTCTAAGGACTCCATGGGCTGGATCTGGCCCCTGGGCTTTGAGTTTGACACCCCTGGCTTAGAGCCTTTCTTTACACAAGGACGTAAGTGGTGAGGCACGGGAGAACTCTTGAGGCCATGCAGTCCAGTCCAACCCTAATTTGGAGTCACCCACCAGAGAAAAGGTTGGTCTTGATGACCTGAAGGGAACTCGTTCCATTCGAACAGCCTCGATTCCCCTCAACGCCTGTTGATTTCTAAGTGGATGTGTCTCCGGTGGGACATTCGGAGAGCTCACGTGACGGTGAAGCCCCATGGACTTGGATTATGGCCAGGCAGTGGGGAGAAGAGATATTTGGGGTGGGGTGGGCTGCCTCGAGTTTCCCGCACATCTGAACAGGAGATTAGAGTCAGGAGAAGAGGGGAAAACACCCTTTTATGGCAGGATTAGGATTAGGCTTGGCTGGCGATGGGACGTAGGCAGCAGTGGGATACTATCGGTTTAACAACCGGATCGGTGATTGCGCATGGCAGAGTTTTGAGAAAAAGTACCTTCTGCATTACTCTTGGGGAGGAAAACAGCTGAGCCACAGCAATCACTCTGCCACGTGACCCAGCTGAGAAGATAAGGGTGAGTAAAGCGCAGGGGTGGCTAGGCAGGCCCACTTTATCATCAGAGCGAACCAGTTCGCTCCCAGCTGATGGTCGGAGCTACCGGTTCGCCCGAACCAATCCGAACCGGCAGAATCCCACCCCTGGATGTAGATGGCATTGCGAGGAGAGGCACAGATGGGGAGCCATCAGTCTGTCTGCCTGACTTTCAGCCGAGTTCACACGACCTTGGGACACAGCGACGGTTGTCAGTATGAACCTGTTTCCAGACACCCAAATTTTGTTCACGAGATCCTGGGGATCCTTCAACGGTCGTCGTAATTCTGAAAAATGGTCCCAAGTCACTTGTTTTCAGTGGAGTTTTAACTTTGAACAGTCCCTAAATGAACTGTTGGAAACCAGAAGTAAGCAAGCGGTCGTAAGTTGAGGACTACCTCTATAGTAAGCCATTATTAGTATCAGCAGCACGAAAGATGCTGGACTTGTATTTTGTTTTGTTTTGTTTTTGTTTTTACCCACAGGATGATTATTTTTGATACCAAAAGATTTTATTTTACTATCCAGAATACAATTTACAGCCTGAAGAATTTGATGCTTCCTCGCCTTGGCCCTGTCCCAATTTCTGGAAAATAATATACAGTTTGGGTAACTTGACATTATGCCTTCGTGCATTTTCCAGTTACGGCGGAAATAAAAGCCAGGGAAGATGGGATTGCAACAGCCGGGATTACAACAGCCCTCGGTCCCTTTTGGGGATTAAAATAAATTTATTTGAACGGTTTGCAGAGCTCAAACAGGCTGGCTGGGTCAGAAGGCCCTGCTAAATTCAGGTTTTTGACATAGGTTGCGTTCAGACGGAGTTCCCAACCTGGATGAAAATCAGATTGTTAGATCTGTCAGATTTTAAATCTGTCCACTTTGGTAGTGAGTAATTCGAGGTTCGCTGGCAAAAAGAAGAATTTGATGTTATATTCAATATTGGCACCACAACACTTGGGGGCACAAACCTATAGGGCAATCTTTTTCAACCTCCACCATTTTAAGATGGGTGGACTTCAACTTCCAGAATTCCCTCAGCCAGCATGCTGGCTGGGGGAATTCTGGGAGTTGGAGTCCACCCATCTTAAAGGTTTGTTGGCAGAGGAATTCTGGGAGTTGGAGTCCAGCTATTTTAAACCATGCTGGCTAGGGAATTCTGGGAATTGAAGTCCACCTATCTTCAAGGTTCGTTGGCTGGGGAATTCTGGGAGTTGGAGTCCAGCTTTTTTAAACCAAGCTGGCTGGGGTATTCCAGGAATTGAACTCCACCTATCTATCTTCAAGGTTATAGGCTGGGGGATTCTGGGAATTGGACTTCAACCATCTTAAAGCATACTGGCTGGGGAATTCTGGGAGTTGGAGTCCACTCATCTTGAAGTACGCCAGCTGGGGAATTCTGGGAGATGGGGTCTGTACTCTTAAACGTTGCTGAGGTTGACGAAAACGCTAGTCCACAAAGAGCTACTGCCGAGCTTCCCACTTGACCAGGTCAGATGCCTTCACACCACACGTTATCCCAGGATTAGAGCTAATCCTGGTCACACCTCTTTTGGAATTTACGCATATTATACAAACACAGGTTCCTTTTGGTACATTTAGGCAGTGCCAGCGGGCGGCGCCCAGGAGTAAGGCCTTCTCTGTGATGGACCCGACCCTCTGGAATGACCTCCCCCCCGACATCAGAACTACTACCGATCTCCGCTCCTTCCGCAAGAAACTCAAGACCCACCTGTTCCAATTAGCTGGCCTGGCCCAATCGTAGTTTTAATTTTCAATCCTCCTGGCCGGTATTTTAAATTTTAAGGGGTTGTCCTTTTAACCTGTTTTTAATTTTTATTATCACTGTACAGACTCTATATTTAATTTGTTTTTTAAAAAGGGGTATTTAATATTGTTATTGTATATACGGTTTTTAGCTTTTGTCTGTACACCGCCCCGAGTCCCTTCGGGGAGAGGGGGTGGTCTATAAATTCAATAAATAATAATAATAATAAAATAATAAGAGTTGGAAGGCCTCCTGGCAAACGGGGGAATTCCCATAGCTGGGGGTCCGCAGGCTGTGGGCAAGGGGGTGAGCGGAAGCTTGTTCAGAGACGCTCAAGAGGTTTCGTAGATCAGCCGTGGACCTCAACTTACGAAGAACGTCACATCATGAGACAAAGGCCAGCAAAATCCCAAATTGGCTTGTGGGGTGGAGGGGGGCACAGGCAGAGAAGGGAACCACCCTGCTGGTTCTCTGCAAGGGGCTCCGGCAATCCCCGAGACCCCCGAGCAAATTCCCTGTTTTAGCAATGGAAGAAGTGTTGCAAGGATGTTTCTGCCCAATTCTAGGACCAGTGGTCTGGGTGACCTCTTGGAATATTTTTCGCCCGTGGTTGCAATTTGGCACATTCTTCTCCGTCCTCCCTCTCTCCCTCCCAGCCCCCTTTCACCCACCCCAAATAAAGACCTTTTCCAACACCTTGTGGTTTTTCTTTTTTTCTTTTCCAGACAATCTTCCTTTAATACAAAGTCAATATATATATCTACATACAGAGTGGCGTGGCGACCACTTCAGACCGTTTTTTCCGCTTGGCATCGCAGGCTGCTGGCGCCAGGGCCTCGCTTTCGCAGAAAGGAGGGGAGGAGGGCCATTGGAAAGAAAAAAGGGCAGCTGGTCCCATCCGGCCCCTCGACAGCCCGTCTCCCCCACCCACACCCACACGTACTTTTCCTCCCCGAAAGGCCCTGCCAAAATAAGCTTTCCTTTTTCTTTTTCTAATGTCCAAAACCTGTAAAGAAAGTTTAGCAAATGAGACGGGGAGGGAGAGCTCACAAATATATATCTAGAGAGAGATTTTTTAAAAAATACCATTCTGATCAAGCCAGGAGAATTCGTTTCCTCGCCTTCCCCCCCCCCCTTTAAAAAAAAGAAGAAGAAACAGGTTTAGGTTTTTCAACCCAGATGTTTAGCCGGAAATGATCCCTCAGAAGCGACAGTGGGACTTGAACCCAGGACTGGACAGGGTGGAAGATGGAGGGGGGACCCCCGGGATGGGCCATATATATATTTTGGAAAAAGATCTACAGGTCAGGCCTCACCAACACAATTGAACCCCAAATTTTTGTTGTTAAATGAGACAGTTGTTAAGTGGGTTTTGGCCCCATTTTATGACCTTTTGTTCCCTCGTTAAGTGAATCACTGCAGTTGATAAGTTAGTTACACGCTTGTTAAGTGAATGTGGCTTCCTGGCCGGAAGGTCGGCGAAAGAGGTCATGTGACCCCAGGGACACTGAGACCGTCACAATTGTGAGTCAGCTGTCAAGCATCCGAATGTGAATCACGTGACCATGGGAGACCACTGCAACGGTCGTTAAGTAGGAACCAGTTGCCAAGTGTCTGAATCTTGGTCACATGACTGTGGGGAGGCTACAGAAGTTGTTCTGTGTGGAAAATGGTCATAAGGGTAACTTTTTTTTAGTGTCGGTGTAACTACGAACAGTCACTAAGTGAACTGTCGTAAGTCAAGGACTCCCTGTGCTTTACTGCCTTAAGGGTTCAGCAGCCTTCATCCAGAGAAGCACCCACCTTGCCAGGGGAAAGAGGCCAATTTTCGGAGGGTCCCTTGTTCTCCCTCTAAAAGGATATACGCACTGAGCGGTTCTCTCCTCCCAACAACCCTGCGAGGTAGGTTAGGCTAAGAGCAAGAGAGTGACCAGCCTGAGGCCACCCCGTATATTTTAAGGCTGAACAGAGCTTTGGAGCTGCGTTTTTGTCCACCCGGACACATTCCAGCTGGCATCCACGCCCACCCCCCCATACAACACCCCTCCCTCCCTCCCGCCCAAGTAGCAGGAAATGTCGACGTTTTGAGCCCCTCCTGGACTGGCAAAGAGTTTAAATTGGATTTTTTTTTTCTGGTCTGTGAAATTCTGGGAGGGTCTCTTCTGGATGCAAAGGCAGCGTGGTTGTGGGGGAGCTTTCTCGGGGCGGGGCTTTTTCATTGGGGCCTGGAAGAGATTGAGAAATGGGGCAATTCAGGGGCAAAAGACCCCTCCAGGATCCTTCCATTCCCTCCCCCTCTGGCCAGGCTCCCCAGGTGCCTCAGAAGGGAGAAGATGGACAATAATCATCATAATTCTTGGAAAAAAAAGAAGAAAAGCAGAAACATTTTCATTGAAATGTGAGCAGTGAACCCTTTCCTTCCTCCTCCTCCTCCTCCTCCTCCTCTCCTATTATTATTTTTTAAATGGTAGAAAAGCAATATGTAAAAGTAGCAATTATTTTGCACGGCGTTTCTCTTATGTCACACAACCATTACACGTTAACATTTCTACAGTGAAAAAATAGACTTGTCTTTAAACATAATATGAACAAATAAGTAGGGATTTTTTTTTTGTAAATTCATTGACTGATAATTCTTTCGTATTTTTACATATTTTTTTTAAAAAAGGGAAAAAAATTACACTATTAAAAAAAGGAGACCCAGGAAATAAAAATAAGAAATAAATGTCACTTATAAGAGTTACATCGATACCTTTTGTTTTTAAAAGAAAGCCACTCGGTGGTGGAGCCTAATCCTGGCACCCAAGTCCTTGCAGTCTGTTTATTCTGCCTGGATTTTGAATGGAAAGTACCTTTCTGTTAGGGGTGAAGAGGACCCTAATTGGGGCATTTCTCTGCCCTCCCCCAAATCCACAGGCTCTCTTCAAATCTGCCATTTTTCTCTTTGGCATCAGGGAAAGGGAAGTTAAAAACGCCCACAAAAATAAATGAGAGCAACGACGAGGATAAAACAACAACGAAAAAAGGAGAGGCTCGTTTGGATACGGGCTAAAGGGAATCAGAAAAGCAGAGAGAAGAATTCCTAAAAACGACAACCAAAACAGAACAAAACAAAAAATTGGAACTCTTGTGAAATGTACCTTCAAAATCGCCATGCCCGGCCCTGCCTCCCACTCTCTTTTGAAATCTGGAGAGCAGAAGGTAACCTGGAACTTCTGTTTGCAGATTTCCAAAATTCAGAGTTGAGGTGACGTGCGCGTGGGTGTGTGGCAAATACTGTGGATTTTTATTTTATTTTTGCAAACTGTGAAATGCCTGGGGGGGTGGGGGGTGGGGCAGGGGAGGAGGTGTTTATTGCCTGTTCTGGTTTGCTTTTTGACATGGGAAGAAGATTGGTAAAAGAAGAGGAATGTTAAAAGTGAGAAGCTTAAGCTGAGAAAGAAGCCGCAGGAAAGCAAAAATAAAAATAAAAATAAAAACCCGCTTGGTGTGGAGTCCTGCCACCCCCAACCTGATGCAAAATTTTGCTTTGTTGGCCTCTTAAATTTTTCACACCTCAAGTGGCTTCCTTTAAGTCCACCCGCGAGATTAGTTAAGTACGTCAACCGAACCCTAAAATATTACGTGTGGTGGCCAGGTTCTTCTTTTGCTATTCTCCCCACCAGTTGTTTTAGGTTTTCTCTCTCTGTCTCTCTCTCTCTGGTTCTTGGCCGTGGGTTGTTGCTTTTTTTGCTCCAACCGGACCGCTGCTCTCCAAGGTGTGTGGACGAGGCCGGCGCCTGCCGCAATAAGGAAAGGTTCCATACGGTTTCCGGTTCAGTTGCACGCAGTCCGTGTGCTCCGCACGCCGTCGACACCAGATGAGGTAAGAACAACAAGTTCGCCACTTAAAAAGAAGGAAAAAGAAGGGG
The DNA here is from genome assembly GCF_964273705.1 of Natrix helvetica. Classification (NCBI taxonomy): domain Eukaryota; kingdom Metazoa; phylum Chordata; class Lepidosauria; order Squamata; family Natricidae; genus Natrix; species Natrix helvetica. Next base: position 8,214,841 of record NC_138548.1, read on the forward strand.
GAGAAAAAAATCCCTGCCCAGGTTCGCAGCCACCCTGGGGGATGGGCTCCGGGGGTCTCCGAAACACAGGCCGAGTGGGGGGGAAAGTCCCTTTTGGAGATGCAGCGGCGCCTCGGGAGAAGGAGGGGGTGTCGCTGCTGGGGTCACCCCTGGCGCCTCCTTCCCGGCGGAGCATCCGAAACGGGTGGGTGGGGGAGGCAGCGCTTTTTCTGATTCAGTCTGTAGGTGTTTAGAAAGGTCGAGGCTCCCTTCGCATCGCTCAAACAGGAGCCTTGCAGGCTGAGAAGTGTTAGGAGTTCTGCACAACGAATGGCTTTTGAAAAGTTTCCTTTCCCTTATTATGTTGCATAGTGGTCGAAACTCCCCAGGTATTCCAGGGCAGCCTGATAGCAGAACTGGTATTCGTCCTGGGAGGGGAAGGAAGGAGAGACGGGTTATTTATTGGCAGGCAGAGTTTGCTTCATTGATCTGTTTGTCTATCTTAATTTGATTTCTTTCTATCCTGCCTTCATTATTTGTACAAATAACTCCATGTCCAACACAATTTCTATCTCTTGTTTCCCCCACCACAACGACCCTGGGAGAGGGACCGGCCCAAAGTCACCCAGCCGGCTTCTATGGCTAAGACAGGGCTAGAACTCCCCGTCTCCTGGTGATGAGCCCAAAGTCACCCAGCTGGCATTCATGGCTAAGGCAGAACTAGAACTCACCATCTCCATGTTTCTAGCCTGATATCCTACTAAGACAGGGGTGTCCAAACTTGGGAACTTTAAGACTTGTGGACTTCAACTCCCAGAATTCCCCAGCCAGCTCTGCTGGCTGGGGAATTCTGGGAGTTGAAGTCCACAAGTCTTAAAGTTCCCAAGTTTGGACACCCCTGTACTAAGAGATAAGAAATCTTCCTTACTGATATCTAGCCTGGTGTCTTACTATTTTGAACTTTTATAATGTAGTTTATCGGATTTTAAACTGCTCAGAGTTCTGAGAAACCAAGATAGCCACCAAATAGATTTTGATAAATAAATAAATTGCCCGACAAACGCATAACAGGCCAGGATGAATCAGCTAGAGACCCACACAGGTTCTTAGTTATTGGATCTGTAAAGTGGGCGCTGCTTTGAAGATCTCTGGTTGATTTCAGTGGATTACACAAGACTCCTGTAGAGGGGACCAGGCTGCAGAAAAAGCACAGGCCCCATGTCGCCTTTGGGAGATTCCTGGCCAAGTGGGGATTCAAACTCTGGGCTCACCCAGTCTCAAGGGCCTGCCTGGGCTGGCATCTACCTGTCGGAGGTGGTTTGCAGAAGTCGCTCGGAGCACCCGAAAGACCCACAGATTGAGGAGTGAAAGGCATTCAGCTTGGTAGGGCTGGATCGTGTGGGATTTTGCAAAAAGCTGGGGTAAAAATGGGCAAGGAAGGAGTGAAGCTTTGATCACCACACGTGCCCAGGCTTGCCGATTTTTTCCCTGTCCCCCTAGAAATCCACCGATGGCCCTGGCACCAGCATGCAACAATCTGGAGACAGGCACCAAAGGAGTCTCACCCCACCAGGGATTTCTCTTCCTGACTCTTTTGAAAAACACACCCCAATATTGGCTTGAGCCAGTGTTTCTCAAATTTGGCAACTCTAAGGCATGTGGACTTCAACTCCCAGAATTCCCCAGCCAGCTGGGCTGGCTGGGGAATTCTGGGAGTTGAAGTCCACATGCCTTAGAGTTGCCAAATTTGAGAAACACTGGCTTGAGCGTTAAGAGGCTTCCCCATGTACCTGGGTGCCTGCTGGCTTTGGCTACTTTGCAGGAGGAAAGGGTCCTCCAGGGAACGGTTGGATGCTCCTCCCTGAAGTCATCTCCACCCTTGTCCCCATTTTGGAGCAAGGATGTGGTCAGGGGAAGGGTGGGGTGGAGGTAACGCTTTTGGGGGTGGTAGGGGAAGTGCTGATCCCCCTTCTTTCCCCTGACCCAACCCTTCTCAGTCTTGAGTGGGTCCAACGTTAAGTGAAGCCCCCTCCTTCTCACCTCTGTCTGTACCATGGCGGGCCGTTGTGTCCTCAGCATCTTCACGGTCTGGAAGATGTCCACCACCCCTTCGTAGCGCATCCTCTCCAGTACGATGCTTAGCGTGATGAAGACGCCGGTCCGGCCTACTCCCGCACTGCCAAGAAAGAAGAGAGGGACATCGATGTGTGCGGAGGGCCTGCGAGGAAGCCCATCTGGCGCTTTCATTCGCCAGGCTAGGCATGAAGCAGACATGCGGCCTCAGTCCAGAGAGGCTGGACTACATGTTCTCTCATTCCCGGAAGAAACCCTAAGGGTTGCCAGGACGGGAGAATTAGGGCAAAAGAGAGCTTTGGATCTGAAACGGACCTTTAAAGAAAGGCACCCTATAAAGCAGCTACCTCCCACAGCTGCAGCACAATCCGGAGAAAAGACACAGTGGTTTTAATGAGCCACTGATGCAAAGTATAGCACAGTCCCACCAACTCTGCCCTTGGCTTAATCAACCTGCAAACGAACTCAAAGCCTCCAATCACAATGATGGCTAACACAAGGACTCTTCAATTCAGCCCAGCCTGGCCATTTTTCAGTCCATCTTTTCTGGCAGTACTGAAGTCAATAACATGGGGTGTCCAAATCCTTCATTTAAAGAATCTCAAATATATCCATTTCTTGGAGGAAAAGCAAACACTAAACTCCCACCAGCCCCTGGCCCATCCCATCCCATTATTCTATTCTATTCTATTCTATTCTATTATTTTATTCTATTATTTTTTTAAAATATACTTTTATTATATTTATGGTAGGACCACACTTGGAATATTGCATCCAGTTTGGGTCACCACAATATAAAAAACATTTGAGACCCTGGAAGGAGTGCAGAGAAGAGCAACAAAGATGATAAGTGGATCAGAGGCTGAAAAATGGTTGCAGGAGTTGGGGACCTCTAGTCTAGAGAAAAGAAGGATTAGGGGTGACATGATATCAGTCTTCCAATATTTGAGGGGCTGCCCCAAAGAATATGGGGTCATCCTGTTCTCAAAGCACCTGAAGGCAGGATAAGAAACAATGGATGGAAACTAATCAAGGAGAGAAGCAATCTGGAATTAAGGAGAAACTTCCTAACGGTGAGGACAATTAACCAGGGGAATGACTTGACTTCAGAAGTTGTGGCTTCTCCATCACTGGAAGCTTCTAACAAGAGACCGGACAGCCACTTGTCTGAATTAATTTAGCGTCTCCTGCTTCAGCTCAGGGCTGGAGTAGAAGAAGTATTATTCTATTATTTAAAATGATAAAAAGAAATCAACATTTTAACTGTTAAGATGCCCACTGTAGCTTTTCAGAATGAGATGATTGGGATCTAAATTTAATAAATCAATACATGCAAAAAGGATCTCCAACTCTTTGCCAGGAAAGCGTTTGGGAAGCAGTCGTGTCTGCTGCTGCCTACGCAATCGGCGCCCTCTGTCCCCCTCCCACTTTGAGGCAGGGGATGCCAAGAAAAAGCAGCTGGCCTAAAAAAGAATTGCGAGTGAATCAGAAGAGGCGACCTGCAAACCTGTGTGTAGGAGCCACAGTAGCTAGTCAATTGACCCCCATGCCAATTCCTTGGCTGGATTTGCAAGATCCCTTCGGCTTTAGCCAGCCAGGAGCAGAGGTAGAAAAGCAGAATTGTGTGCCCCACCCACGAGACTGATCTCTCAGTGCCAAGGGGGAACCCCACGAGCCCCTAGGCAGAGAGTCCTTAATCTGCCTGCCGATGCGTAATCACCCGAAGCTTTAATCACAGATTAGCAAGCAACGTCTGGGGGATTTTATCGTCTGGAAGCTGGGATGGCTCCCCATCTTTTGGGGTATCTTAGGCAAAAGGTGGATGGGTTTTGTGTTCCCAAGATTCTTTTCTGAGTAGTTTGGAGTAGAAAGATGAACAGAGACCAATGTGATCACGCCCCTCTAGCATTGATGATGCTACCTAGTTGGGTGATGAAACATCTGCAAGAAAACTGCCAAGCACCAAGGATGCCACAGTCTTCCTCCTCTCCACAAACCCCAATCCCTTCCAGCAAAGATGATATCACCTAATTGGGTAATGGAACATCTTCAAAAAAAAGCACCACGCTCAGAGGGCACCAAGGACCTCACAGTCCTCCTCCTCTTCCTGCTCTTCTGTACCCCACCCTTGGAGCACTGAGGATGCTACCTATTTGGGCAAACATCTACAAGAAAATAACTAAGTTCAGAGAGCACCAAAGACCCCTACAGTTCAGCCCTGAGCTACCAATTCTCCCCAATAGGTAAACAACAGTCCGCTCTAATCTCTTATTCCCCAGAGCTGTAGAAAACAGAATTTAAAGCTTTGCAATTTACCAGGAGGTCAACATCTAACCATTGAATGGGCTATTTAGCCAGTTAGTTCCTCTCCGTTCTACAAAGAAATCCTTTATCAATTAACAAGCCTGGCAGGGAAAGGAAACTGACGGAGGAAGGGCTCCTTTGCTCATCCGCAGGTGAGCTGGAAATCAGGGCTAAATCATTTATGTTTTAGGGGAAGGGGGAGGAGGGGAATTGAAGGAGCAGAACAGAACAGCCCAAGGATATAATTTTAGCTCCTGGGGAAGGGAAATACTGAAACTCTCGGGGACTGGCGATCTGCGTGCATGGAGAGCGGTAAAGAGGTCAGCGGTGCCTGTTGTGCAACATGAAATTCGCCGTTGAGAGAAGGCTCCATTGGAAAGAAGGTTCAGCTTTTCTGCAATGGGGATGGCCCAGTTTGGACGCTTGGCTGCTGGCTCATATTTATGACGGTTGCAGTGTCCCAGGGTCACGTAATCCTCTTTTGCAACCTTCTGACGATCAAAGTCAATGGGGAAGCCGGGTTCGCTTAACCACCGTGTGACTAACTGAACAACTGTGTTGCCGACTTTAACATCTGCGGTGATTCACTTAACAGCTATGGTAAGAAAGGTTGTAAAACGGGGCAAAACTCGCTTTAACGCTTGCTTAGCCATGGAAATATTGGGCTCAAATGCGGTCATAAATCGAGGACTACCTGTATCGATGAGCCAGACAGGTATAAAGACCCAGAAAGTCCTGAAAAGATGGATTTCTTTTCTTTTAGCAGGTAGGAAAACCTTCAGTGTTTTGGGAAAGTTTACAGATTTGCAAATATTTTCTGCTCCTGATGATTCCAATAAAATACTGGCATTAAATAATTGGCATAAACAATTTACACGTGGTACAATGAAAGACAATAATTAAATTCAAGATTAAACAGGATTTGAAAGAGCAAGTGGATTGGCAGCTACCCTATTAAAATAGTTTAGATTCACAGCGTTGGAAGGGACCTTGTAGGTCATCTAGTCCAACCCCCGGCCCAAGCAGACTCTACACCATTTTTGACAGATGGCAGTCCAGTCTCTTCCTGGCTGTATGTACCTGCAGTGGACGGAAATTGGTCCATCTTGTCCAAACTGCTCCTTAGTTTTGTGCACCTGCCCAATGAAATCGATAAAGCCTTCGCCAGATTTTGGCACACCTTGTTCCGGCCAGTCGGTGAACTGGAACTGGCGCACGGTTCTAGACTGGCCGTCCTGGAAATAATAATAATAAAAAAAAGAATTGTGTAAAGAACAAATTGTAAATTGTAAATTGTGTAGAAAAGAACAAAGCGAGTAAGTTCTCAAAACTGAATGAATGCAGGGAGTCCTTGATTTACAATCATTTGTTTAGCAACTGTTCAAAGTTACCATGGCACAGAAAAAAAGTGACTTACTTATGCCTGGTCTCCACATTTGTGACCGATCCCCACAGACACGTCAACAAAATTTGGACACTTAGCAACTCTGTATTTATGACAGTTGCAGCGTCCCAAAGTCATGGGATCACCCCTTGCAACCTTTCCCAGTCAGCTTTCGACAGAAAGACTCAGTGGAGGACACTGGATTCCCTTAACGACTATGTGTTTCACTTAACAACTGAGGCAATTTGCTTTATAGCAACGGCAAAAGAGGTCACAATATCGAGCATGGCTCACTTAGCAACTGCCTTACATAGCGACCGAAATTCTGGTCCCAATTGTGGCCGTAAGTCGAGGATTACCTGTACTGGAGACTTCTGTCAATCATGTGGTTTTTGCTTCTCTAGTAGAAATAAAATTTATTTGTGGTGGTGGGAGTGGGGTGTGTGGGTTAATCTCATGCCTCATCCAAGAACGTTTATTGGCTCCATCCACAAAACAAAACATGCCCTGATTTTGCTGGCATTTAGAAATGTTTTTAAAACGTGGTTATTCCCCTGGTGTTGGAATCAGGATAAGCCAAGCGCTCATCAGAAAACGGTGAGCCAGCTGCCCCATTATTGATATTATCGGCTGTTGCTTTAGCCTTGGTTTGTTTTCACTTGTAAGCTGCCCAGCTCACTTTGTTTAGGTTAGATGGTCAATACAATACAATACAATAGTAGAGTTGGAAGGGACCTTGGAGGTCTTCTAGTCCAACCCCCTGCCTATACCGTTTCAGACAGATGGCTATCCAACATCTTCTTAAAGACTTCCAGTGTTGGGGCATTCACAACTTCTGGAGGCAACTTCTGTTCCACTGATTAATTGTTCTCACTGTCAGGAAATTTCTCCTCAGTTCTAGGTTGCTTCTATCCTTGATTAGTTTCCACCCATTGCTTCTTGTTCTGCCCTCAGGTGCCTTGGAGAATAGTTTGACTCCCTCTTCTTTGTGGCAACCCCTGAGATATTGGAAGACTTCTATCATGTCTCCCCTAGTCCTTCTTTCTCTTAAGGTAGACATACCCAGTTCCTGCAACCGTTCTTCATATGTTTTAGTCTCCAGTCCCCTAATCATCTTTGTTGCTCTTCTCTGCACTCTTTCTGGAGTCTCCACATCTTTTCTACATCGTGGCGACCAGAACTGAATGCCATATTCCAAGTGTGGCCTTACCAAGGCATTATAAAGTGGCATTAACCCTTCATGTGATCTTGATTCTATCCCTCTGTTGATGCAGCCTAGGACTGTGTTGGCTTTTTTGGCAGCTGCTGCACACGGCTGGCTCCTATTTAAATGGTTGTCCACTAGGACTCCAAGATCCCTTTCACAGTTACTACTGTTGAGCAAGGCACCACCTATACTGTACCTGTGCATTCCGTTTTTGTTGCCTAAATGTAGAATCTTACTCTTTTTACCATTGAATTTCATTTTATTAGATAGTGCCCAATGTTCAAGTTTGTCAAGATCCTTCTGTATCTTAAGCCTATCTTCTGGAGTGTTGGCTATTCCTGCCAGCTTGGTGTCATCTGCAAATTTGATGAGTTCCCCATTTATTCCCTCATCCAAATCATTGATGAAGATGTTGAAGAGTCCTGGGCCCAAAACAGAGCCTTGGGGTACTCCACTGCATACTTCTCTCCATGTAGATGCAGTTCCATTGAGGACTACACGTTGAGTACGGTTGGTCAGCCAGTTACGAATCCATCTGGTGGTGATGCTGTCTAACCCACATTCTTCTACTTTACCTAGTAGTAGGTTATGGTCTACCTTATCAAATGCCTTACTGAAGTCCAAGTAAACTATATCGATGTCATTCCTCTGGTCCACTAATTTTGTCACATCCATACTTTACATAAACATGTAGGCTAAAAATTACAGGGATGGCCACGGTGTGTCTGTCTGTGTAGGGTGTGTATGTGTGTCAGAAAACTCAACATATTCTATAGACAACCAGTGCTGCACCCTTTTCTATGTGCTTTAAAAGAAAAAAAACACCAGCACAACAAAGCAGAACCATCAAAAGAAAGGGATGCAATTGAAGAAGGAGAGGCAAACTGAAAAAAATCCAGGAAAAAAATTAAAAATATCTGAGGATTTGTTAACTAAGAAACGAAGGTCTCAATTTGAGACTCTGGCAAAGCACAAAAGGTCCAGTTTGTCACTGCGTTAAATTGTTTGCTAGCCTGAACTGAAGAACTGAACTGAATAATTACTGATGAATTACTGCGCAGGTCATAAGGTCTTATCTGACAATGATGTACTGCGCCTGCTCTTCACACATTCCAGAGACTTCTCTTCCCCTTTTGATCTTTGTCCGTCTGCCAGGAAACTGGGAGACAGAATTGCTTCTGCCAAAATGTAACAATTAGATAGATTTGTTTTATTTCTTTATTTCTTATTTTTGTATTAAAGCTTGTTTTTCATTAGAATATGTTTTCCTGGATTTTTATTTCTTTTTTCCGCACTTTAAAGATAATGCTGTTTGGAAAAGCCGTGGTCTAAGACCTCATCTAGTTCAGGGTGAAATATCTTCCCCTGACACAGTTGTGATCCTTCCTTAGCTACAAACCCAACGGCAAGTCATTCTCACTCGAGTTTAGTCTACCTCTGAGGTCTGGCATGAGGCTGACACACAGGGTGGGAGAAGGTGGTACCCTTAATCTGGTGGTCAGCAGAACTTCTGGAACTGCTGAATTTCTGCGCTGAGTCATGCCGATGGCTCAGACAGGGCTTCCCATGCTCCGAGCAGGAGACAAACGTAATGATTTCTTAAAAATTGTGCAACGGTCAGGGTGACACGACATGCTATCTGTCACCCAAGGAGGGAGGGGGGCGAAAAAGAGAGAGAAAAGGCACAGGTGGGTTTTCACATCCTTCAGAAGCAGCAAAATCCTTGGAAATACATTCCAAAGAATGAAACTGCTGAGAGAGAAAGCACAGTGGGCGGTTGATGATTTCATACCAGAATTCATGCAGATGGAATAAAGGGGAGTTTAGGAAGAAGGGTTGAGGGGATTATACATTTGCAGTGGTGTAATTTTGAAGAAAAACCAGGAGGTGTGTGGGGGGGGGGGGGAGGAAACCCAGGGGAACAGGTGAATTAGAAAGTATCTTTAATCTTTTTGTTCATTCTGAATTTTCTCTCTGTAAAATTGTCGAGTGGAAACAAAATGGGCGTTGGTTCTTACCTGATACGCTCATTTTCTGGTAGAGTAGAGACAGCAGCCAGACTGGGTATGCTCCGTCCATTAACCAATCGGACTGAGTCTACACTTATGATGTCATTGGGCGCTTGTGGCTCCTCCCCAGTTTCAGATGGAGGAAAACTGGAGACTCAAGTGAGAATTGTGAGCAAAAAGTGAAAGTCCATAGTCACTGTATCTCTTTCCTCCGCACAAGGAATTCCCTCGCGTGACCCATACCAGGGCGGGGCTGGCTGCTGTCTCTACTCCACCAGAAAATGAGCGTATCAGGTAAGAACCAACGCCCATTTTCCTGTTATCGTAGAGACAGCAGCCAGACTGGGACGTACCAAAGACTGGACTGTCCACTAGGGTGGGAAATTGTAGAAAATGTCCGTTAGGGCACAAGCACTTGTTGTAGCACCCTGCGCCCAAAAGCCGCGTCAGCAGATGTGACTTGTCCAACATGTAATGACGTATGAAGACTGTGGGAGACACCCAGGTGGCCGCCCGGCAGACTTCTTCCAAGGTGGCTTGAGGGGACCAAGCTGCAGATGTCGCAGCGCTGCATGTAGAGTGAGCTGTAATGTTTGCAGGGACCTGTATGGATTGAAGTTCATAAGACAGTTTAATACAGGCTCTTATCCAGCGCCCCAGACTAGACGATGAAGCCTTGGTACCCAAGGAGGCCTGGCGAAAGGAGATGAAGAGAGCTTCCGACTGGCGGAACGAGGCGGTGTGGTCGATGTAGATCTTGAGGGCACGACGTACGTCGAGAGTCTGCCACTTGTGCTCCCTCTCGTGACGGGGAGACGGACAGAAACCAGGTAAGGTCAACTCCTGACCTCGGTGGAAACAGCTATTGACCTTCGGTATGAATGTCGGGTACAGTCTTAAGTTAACTTGGTCTGGATGGAACATGCACAAGTCATGCCTGACTGAAAGAGCAGCCAAATCAGAAATATGTCTGGCTGAGGTTACAGCCACCAAAAACAGCGTTTTAAAGGACAACAGTTTCAAAAAAGTAGATCTCATAGGTTCAAAGGGCGCGGAAGTCAAAGCCTCTAAGACACGAGACAAGTCCCAAGTCGGATATCTATGTATGGCAGGGGGACGCAGGTTGGATGCTCCATGGAGAAATCTCTGGATCAAGGGGTGAGAAGGCAGATGTTCGGATGCCAGGCCGTCCAGAACAGAGGCCAGAGCGGCCACCTGTCGGCGTAGCGTGCTAGGGGTAAGTCCCTGATCAAGCCCCCTTCTGTAGGAAGTTCAATATCTGCGGAATGGATGCCCTAAGTGGGTCAACAGTCTGGTTGGAACACCACAGAGCAAAGGTCCGCCACGTTGCATCATAAATGCGGTTAGTAGAGCTTCTGCGTGATGCCTGAATGGTAGCAATGACGTCGCAGGAGATGTTATCGGATGTTAAGGCTTGCCGCTCAATTGCCATGTGGTTAACTGCAGCCACTGGGGGTCAGGATGACAAACTGATCCTTGGTTAGAGACAGGAGAGACCGTGGGATGTGCCATGGGGTGGAGACTGACAGAGTCACTAGGTCGGCATACCAAGGCCGGCGTGGCCAATTCAGCGCTAGCAGCAACGGTTCTGCCTCCTGCTCCAGCATTTTTTGAATTACCCCTCTGAATGAGGGGAAGGGGAGGAAATGCACACAGGAGACCCCTGGGCCACTGGCATCTGAGAGCGTCTACTCCTTCTGCCATGGGGTCCACGAACCTCGAGTAATACCTGGGTACTTGGTTGTTGTCTGCCGTCGCGAACGGGTCTAGGACTGGGAGGCAGAACTGTAGTGTCAGTCGATGGAAGAGGCTCGGATGAATGGTACACTCCGCCTGATCTATCGTTGTCCGGCTCAGCCGGTCTATTTGGACGTTGGAGACCCCTGAGATGTGTTCTGCCCTGAGAGATGACAGGTGAGATTCCACCCACTGGCACAACAGGTTGGATTCCTGCATCAGGGACCAGGAACGAGTTCCCCCCTGTCTGTTTATGTGTGCCTTGGTCGTGGTATTGTCCATGAGGACTAATATGTGATGGGCCTGAACTTTGTGGTGGAAGTGTCTGAGGGCGAGGCGAACTGCCCGCAATTCTAGCCAATTTATGCTGTTTTGGCTCTCTTCGAGGGACCACTGACCCTGAGCCACTAGGTCCTGCATGAACTGGAAACCTGGACAACAAGAGGATGTCGTTCAGGTAACAGAGAATCCGAACTGGGGATGACCTGATGTGGGCGGCTAGTGCTGCCAGTACCTTTGTGAATACCCTGGGGGCAGACGATAGACCGAACGGAAGAGCTCGGTACTGGAAGTGCCTCCTCCCATAGGAGAAATGGAGATATTTTCGGTGGTCTATGAAGATGGGATGTGAAGGCTTTAAGCTTCGGTCAAGTCTACCGACGTGAGGAAGCCAACTTTCCTGACCGCCTGGAGGATGGTGTGCAGAGAATGCATTTTGAACCGCTGATAGACAATGTGGCGATTCAATGTTTTTACATCTAAAATTGTTCTCCATCCCCCAGAATTCTTTGGTACCACAAACAGGCGGGAATAAAAACTCTGCCCTTCCTGATGGGGAGGAACCAGTTGGATGGCCCGGATCTCCAACAGGTGCTGAATGGCCTGTTCCATCAGTGCCCTCTTGCGAGGACACCGAGAGACCGGGCATGGCACGAAGTGTTCCTGGGGGATGGAGAGGAATTCTAGCATGAGACCAAATTTGACAGTTTTGAGAACCCAATTGTCTGTTGTGGTCTCCTCCCAGCGGTGGGCAAAGAACGCCAGGTGGCCTCCGATCAGAAGAGAGTCCAGATAGTCATTTCCTACGTGAAAAATGGCAGTTGCCTCCTCCACGGTAACATTTTTTGCAGGGGAAACGCTGTGTGTTTCTACTGGACCTGTCCTGGTGAGATCCCTGTCTGGGAGTGTAGGATTGGCTTTGTGGACGGGGGAAGGAAGGTCCCCCATCCGCCGGTCGAAAGGGCGACCTCCTATAGAAGGGAGCGGGCCGACTGTCCTTTTTGTTGTAGATGGATGAAAGGACTTGCGCTTTAGATTCCGTGAGGTACGGGTCTAAGGGATTACCAAATAATTGGATCCCACTGAATGGGAAGGCTGCCAGGCGCTACTTGGACATCCGCCTGCCATGGCTTGAGCCAAATCAGATGCCTGGCCGTGACCGAAGAGGCATGGCTTTAGAAGCGAATCTAGCAGCATTAAGGGAAGAATCAGCTGCAAATTCAACTGCTGCCCTGATCTTGTTGAGATCCCTATGTGAAATTGCCTCTGTTGTCAGGTTCCATAGAAGACGAGGACTCCGAAGAAGACAATTACCCTTCTGAATAGGCCGTGTGTGTGTGTGTGTGTGTGTCAGTGCCCATGGGAGGCAAGACAGGTGGAGCTGGGGACGCCACTTGGTGATCCTCGGAGGGAGGGAGGGAGGGAGGGAGGGAGGGCTGGGCAGTTACAATATGTTGCTGTTTTGGGGCCCTCTGAATTTTTTTCTCGAGGGCCTTCTGCCTGCACTCTTCTGCCCTACTAGTTGCTTTAGAGACCTTGGAGTTTACTCCTGAGGAAGGGGCCTCTTTGGCTTGCCTCTTCCTGCTGCTCTTGGACCCTGATGGCCCTGCCTCCTCTAATCCAGCATTCGTATCCATAGCTGGATCAGCCATTTCCCCAAACATAAATCAACACCCCAATAAGATAGGCAACGGTCTCACCCGTTTGCTGGCCAGGCGCTCCTAATCCGGTCCACCTGGGGTGATCCCGCGTTGCTGGACACTCTAAATGGCTGTTGTAGAGTTCGCGCCTTTTTTAAAGCGTCCAAATGGCCGACTTTTTTTCTCTGAGGCTTTTCCGAGCCTCAAAATGGCCACCGATACTAAGTGTGGCCAGGCGATCTGCAGAATGGCCACCGGACTTGCCTGGAACTGCTGCGTGCGAAATGGCCGGTCGCACGTCCCTCCGAGTGCCCAGAATCAAGGAGTACCGTGGGGAAACAGCCGTGGAGCCATAGCTCGTGAGCTGGCCGATCTGATTGCAAGGCAGGCTTCCTCAGTGAACTCGTGGCCGCAGGCAATCAGACGGCTGAGGAGAGGCAGCCAGAGATGAGTTTCGAATTTCCCTCCAATTTGTAGAATAAAGGATTATTTAAGGAATCAATTTAAAGGAACAACAATTTTTTTTGGAAAAATTCACCAATTAAAGATAAATAATTCGGAGGAGAGATCAATTCTCACAGCCAGTCCAGGTTGGACTGAGTCTGAAACTGGGGAGGAGCCACAAGTGCCCGATGACATCGTAAGTGTAGACTCAGTCCGATTGGTTAATGAACGGAGCCTACCCAATCTGGCTGCTGTCTCTACAATAACAGGAAAATGATGATTAGCTATAGAATCAGGGGGATTGGATAATCATGATATATAGTAAAAGAAAAAAAATCCTTCTTTTAGACGGTCACAGATGTATATGAAAGCAGAACCCCCTAATCCTAAATGTATGGAGGGGGTGAGGATAGTGCCTGAGCTATTTTCAGAACTTTGCTGCACCACACAGGCAGATGGTGCTTTTAGTATTTGTAAACTGCTTTGATCATCATCCACTGTTCAGAAGATGGGCCATGGTGGCACAATGGTTAGAGTGCAGTACTGCAGGCTACTTCTGCTGACTGCCGGCTACCTGCAATTTGGCAGTTTGAATCTCACTAGGCTGCAGGTTGACTCAGCCTTCCATCCTCCTGAGGTGGGTAAAATGAGTAGTGGGTAAAACTGCTTAGAAAGCACTGTGAAGTGTATATAAGTCCTATTGCTATAAGATGATACATTACTTGAGTTGAGCAGCATTTCAGGCTTAAAGGCAAATTCTGCTTGGAAACTGCCTTTGTGTTCGAGGTGGAAAAAATATATATGAAATCTTGACTTTGGGATGGGCCAATTAGATCAGTGTTTCCCAACCTTGGCAACTTGAAGATGTCTGGACTTCAACTCCCAGAATTCCCCAGCCAGCGAATGCTGGCTGGGGAATTCTGGGAGTTGAAGTCCAGACATCTTCAAGTTGCCAAGGTTGGGAAACACTGAATTAGATTACAGGTAGTCCTCGACTTACAACCACAATTGAGCCTGAAACTTCTGTTGCTAAGCAAGACAGTTGTTAAGTGAGTTTTGCCCCATTTTTATAACCTTTCTTGCCACCGAAGCTTAGTGAATCACTGCAGTTGTTAACTTAGCAACGTGGCTGTTAAGGGATTCTGGCTTCAGCATTGACTTTGCTAGTCAGGTGGTCATAAAAGGGGATCACATGACTCTGGGACACCGGCACTGTCGTAAATATGAACCAGTTGCCAAGTGTTCGAATTCTGTTCACGTGACCACGTGGAGATGCTGCAACATCGTAAATGTGAAAAACGGTCATAAGTCACATTTTTTCAGTGCCATGTAACTTCAAACGGCCACTAAATGAATGGCTTTAAGTCGAGCACTACCTGTGGTTTGTGGTTACAGGAATGGCTAATATTTACTAAGTATGTAAAAATAAAAAAGTTGAGGCTGTAACGTTATCTGGCTCGTGGGAGGCTAGATGGAGGATGATAAAATAAAAACCCCTAAGAGATCTTTCTCCCCAGGGAATCTCACTGACGACAATCACACAGATCTACAGCCCAACTGATCCACAACAAAGGTGGATCGTACAGTTCCGCAGCTCAGCCTGATCTATGGCCCAACCCGGTTCCCTTCCAACGATCTGTATTCAGGACCAATTCCTTTCCTGACGCTTGAGCACCGTCTGATCCTGGAAAGCTGGAACAGGATGGGAATCTGGCATCTGACTTACCCTGGCATCGGTGACCTTGAATTCTCGGAGGATGTATTGAGGCATGTTATATTCAGCCATGGGGTCCACCACAAAGTACTGATACCGTGCAGACCTCTCGGCCGGCCAGTACTGATGGCACTTTTCCTGTGGACCAAAAGAGGAAGAAGCTCATTTGCTGTTTGGAAAAAAAAAAACCCATACAGGCCCTACCTGCATCAGCCTCGCACTGAGATATTTCATGCACTAAAATTCCCTTCAGGGACTTGCCTACTTCAAAGCCAACTGTCTGGATGTGCATTCCGTTTGGAAATAATTTGACTGCTAAAGTTAGAATTTTAAGAAAACCAGTTACTATCATGTTACTCTATGCCAACAAAGTATAGTAGCTGGGATTCTATTATTATTATTATTATTATTATTATTATTATTATTATTATTATTATTATTATTATTATTATTATTATTATTATTATTATTATTATTATTATTATCTGTATAGCCCCTCGGTCTCAGGGACAGAGGGCACCAATGAGCCTTAGTGGCACAATGGTTAAAATGCAGTACTGTGGGCTGCCCACAGCCAGGAGTTCGATCCTGACCAGCTCAAGGCTGACTCAGCCTTCCATCCTTCCAAGATGGGTAAAATGGGGACCCAGATTGTTGGGGGCAACAGGCTGACTCTGTAAACTGCTGAAAGCACTGTGAAGTGGTATATAAGTCTAAGTGCTATTGCTTACCACAAACACACAGTATTTCTTAGCTGTGTGCAGGAGATGCACAACTGATTTCCCTGCTGTCTTCCTCAAAGTCCTCAAGATTTAAGTTGAAGGATATCTCATGTGCATTTCTAACTGTATATGGGGCTATATGCAAACAGCCATTGACAGCCAGGATTTTCTGCAAGAAAAGGGCCCCCCAAAAATCAAGATGAGGGCCACAACCATGCCATTGACCCCATGCTCTTTTTCAGACACATCAAGATGAGAGATTGGGCCTCTCAATGTCCACTACTAATCCACTGCCTTGGAGAACAACACCCCGGAAATCAAAGCCTGCCATTCAAAGGATGTTCACCCAACATTCTGGGGTTCAAAATGAAGCACCAACAAGCCAGGATGTCCCACTTACCCGTCCCATCTCTCGCAGCTTAGTCAACATCACCACAATGGTTGAGTTGTTCTCCCACAGCATGCGCCAGAAGTCCTCTGTGGTCTCCGCCAAGGGTCCCTGGGTGGCGATGTAAGCCTTCTGTTGCCTGCAGGAAGGAACAAGGAAAACCAACCCTATTTGGAAGCCAAGCTAAGGAGGCAAGGTGGCCTTTAAATGCAAATGAAGGTTTGTTCCATGAGGGCAACTATGGAGACTTTATGACCTGTAACTTTATGACCTGTGGACTTCAATTCCCAGAATTCCTGAGCCAGCCATGCTGGCTCAGGAATTCTGGGAGTTGAAGTCCACAGTTTATAAAGTCACCATAATTGCTCACCCTGGTCCAGAAGAATGTTAAGACCGAGGTCAGGTTGGACAGCAGAGGTGGGATCGTCATCTTGAACCCACCAGCCCTAGAGAACAAAGGAGTGAGGGATGACTTCTGGTAAGTCTTCCCATCCCTTCCAGGGTGAAGCATCGATGCTAAACACGTCTCAAACTTCAGCCTTGCAGGATCTAACTTTGGCATGTAACTAGAAAGCCCACCTCCATCAAATGTCAGGAGAAACTTGATACGCAGAAATAAGGAACTTATCTGTGGGGTCCTTGGCGCTCTCTGAGGTTGGTGGTTTTCTTGCAGACATTTCATGTTCCAACTAGGTGACATCCTCACTGGTGATGTGACCTAGTTGAGTCATGAAACATCTGCAAGAAAACCACCAACCTCAGAGAACACCAAGGACCTCATCGTCCTCCTCTTCCTCTACTCCACAAATCCCACTCCCTTCTAGCACTGATGATCTTACCTAGTTGGGTCATGAAACATCTGCAAAAAAACCACAACCAAGCTTAGAGAGTACCATGGTTCCCACAGTTCAGCCTTGAGCTACAAATATTCCAAATTCAAAGACATTGTTTTTAGCAGGGCTAATTTAGGGCACCTAATATTGGGCTGCAGAGATCCACGTGAGCACTAGATGGAGGCAAAGAGCCATTTTATTTTTTGGTTTCTCTCTGCTGTCACTCATGGTCCTCTAGATTTCTGCAGTTCAGAGATCACAGGGCTTGGTGCCAATAGGAGATGAAGACTTATTCCAGGGGCAACTCCTTACCAGAATAGGAGTCAGAAACCCTTATGGACCACTTAAAATTTCAAACAACCTTTTTGTCTATTTAGGCTTAACATTCAGGAGGAAAAGCAAGGTAAAAAGAGAATAGGAACTGGGCCAGTGCATTCTGTAGAACAGCTCTTCAGAAGTCAAACACGCACACACCCCATACACACAATGTATAATATCATAGCACATAACATATACTGAGGACCAAGGATGATTGGCAGCCGGCATAGAGAACAGGAAGGGAGAAAGGAACAGGCGTCTGTTCCACCTCCACCAGGGGGCTTTACCTGTATCCGTCAATGAAGCTGGCGTTGATGTAGTCGGAGCCCTCGACTCCGCGGATAGGCTGAAGGCAAACCCGTGTGGTCTCGTATGGCATGATGTTGACAAGGCGATTTTTGAATTTGTTACAGGGCAGGTTGGCACTGATGAACCTGGAGGTGTGGGCTTTGGAGTTGGCGAGTCTCTGGCAGAGGAAAAGGATCACAGGTGGGTGAGAGGGCAGCAGGTCACCTGAGTGGGCTTCTTCTCCTAGAATTCCCCATTTATTGTGGCCATTGTTGAAGGAATTAATGCTCACTCGCCAGATGTATGGACTTCAACTCCCAGAATTCCCCAGCCATACAGGGACACTGCTGAGAATTCTGGGAGTTGAACTTTTCCCTAAAGACGCACAGATTTCCATTCCCAGAATTCAACATGGCCCCTGCTTAGAATTCTTCATGTGGAACATTGCTCTAAAGATGTGTTCTAGGACATTTATATGTGGGACACTGTTACATAGGTCATGCTCAGAATTTGCCAGCCGCATTCTGGGCATTGATGGTCGCTCCCCAACCAGCATGGTTACTACTGGAACATTTTTGAAGTTGAAATTTACGTGTCCAGAAGTCACCCAGGATGGGAAATACTGCATTAACTGAATATTGTCTATGCCAGCCCACCCAATGGAGAACTCTGTATACCACATTACCATCTGGATATCTTTCCATCTTTCTGGTGCATGGCAAGACACAGGATTTTCTGAATCCAAAGTAAATGCTTTCTCCTCTAAGTACAGATTGTCCTCGACTTATGACCACAATGGAGTCCAAAGTTTCCATTGCTAAACAAGACAGTTTTGACAGTGTCTGAATTTTGTTCACGTGTCCGTGCTATAACGGTTGTAAGTGTGGTCATAAGTCCCCTTTTTCAATGCCATTGCAATTTCAAATGGGCATGAAATGAATGGTTAGAATAGAACAGAATGACAGAGTTGGAAGGGACCTTGGAGGTCTTCTAGTCCAACCCCCTGCTCAGCCAGGAAACCCTATGCCATTTCAGACAAATGGTTGTCCAATCTCTTCTTAAAAGTCTCTAGCAATGGAGTATCCACAACTTCTGAAGGAAATTCATTCCACTGGTAAATTGTCCTCACTATCAGGAAATTTCTCCTTAGTTCTAAGTTGCTTTTTTCCTTGATTAGTTTCCACCCATTGCTTCTTGTTTTACCCTCAGGTGCTTTGGAGAATAGCTTGGACCCTCTCTTCTTTATGGCAACCCCTGAGATATTAGAACATGTTGTAAGTCGAGGATTATCTGTACAGATTGCTACTTTATGCTGGCTAACCACTGCTCCCCCGCGAAGATGCAACGGGGCAACCTGCCTGAGCCATGCCCCCTGGTACCTCTGCTCACCTTGAACTCCAGTTCCATGCCTGTGACGTGTTCTCCCACCTCTATCTGTGCCAACCTCTGGATATAGGTGTACAGGTTTCGAGCAGGGACCTCCGTGTTTCCACAGGCGACGGCTTCTAGCAAAGAGTCGTGTATGAAACTGTACTGGTCTTCTGTCTGTACCATGTAATTTCTCTGGGACCTCATGAGGGTGACGTGTCCGTAAATGTCCACTGTCTTCTCGTGTTTTATTCTCTCCATCATGGCATCGATGACAATAAAGCAGCCAGTCCTACCCACCCCAGCACTGGAAGAATTAAAAATGGGGTAGAGGAGAAATAGAGGATTAAAGAAATCCTTCATCTAAATTAGACTTAGAACTTAGAATACCTGTACTGTCACTTTGAATGTACACTAATTGGCATACACTAAAATGACATTTCGTTGCATACATAGACATGGAGATTCTCAGCCATCTAAGGTCATGGTTGTCCCAAAGGTGCTTTTTCAAGAGGCAGCTGGACTTCCTTCGTTTTCCCTTGAAGACGTTTCGCTTCTCGTCCAAGAAGCTTCTTCAGCTCTGACCGGATGGTGGGGAAATGGAAGGATTTATTCTCCCTCCATTCTGTCTGCAAGGAGTATAAATCCTTCCATTCCCCACCATCCAGAGCTGAAGAAGCTTCTTGATTGAGAAGCGAAACGTCTTCAAAGAAAAACCAGAAAGTTTGTTGCCTACAGCTCTCAAAGGGTCACCACCTCCAATATACACTTCACTAAATATATACTAAATAACGAAATACAAAATTATGCACGTGCCCACATTTATTATATGACACAGAGAAACAACACAGTCTGGTTTGGATGTATACATATACATGGCGAGAAAAACTAATCTTGCGAGTTAACCAGACGGACAGCATAGGGAACAAAGCTGTTACAGAATCTGGTAGACCTGCTAGAAACACTTCGAAACCTCCTCCCAGAGGAGAGCAACAGAAATAGACCGTGAAGTGGGTGTTTGGGGTCTCTAACAAAGCTTCAAGCTCTAAGCACATAGTGCTTACAAGCAGCGTCCTGAATAACAGGACGTGAGCTTCCTGTAATGTTCTCGGCTAAATGGTGGCTATGTAATTTCTACCCTCCTCCCTCAGAACTTCTGATGGTTTATTCATTCATTTATTAAATTTATATGCCCCCTCTCTTGCTGTTAACTCCACCCCAAGGAAACAAAGTCATAAGATACTTAACCAGATTGCCAACCTGGAATCGTGAATGTGTTGATTGATTCCAAATTAAATGGCTAAGAATAGAGATGGAAATGCATGCTAAACCTCTGGTAGAACAGGGACTATATTTATGATCTTAAGAGGCATTATATGGTCCTTCCCTTTGTGCCTGCCTGCTAAGGTGGTAGTAGATGGATCAAGGTCATCTGTAGAAATACAGATAATCCTTGACTTACGACCACAATTCAGCCCAAAATTTCCATTGCTAAGCCAGACAGACAGTTGTTAAGTGAGATTTGTCCCATTTTACGACCTTTCTTGCCAAAGTTGTTAAGTGAATCACTGCAACTGTGAAGTTAGTAACACAGTTGTTAAGTGAATCTGGCTTCCCTACTGACTTTGATTGTCAGAAGGTTGCAAAAGGGGGATCGCATGACACTGTGATCGTCATAAATGCAAGTCACTTGCCAAGTAACCGAATTTTGATCACCTGACCATGGGGACGCTGCAACGGTCGTAAGTATGAAAAACGGCTCTATCCCTTTTTTCAGGGCTGCTGGAAGTTTGAACAGTCACTAAGTGAATCGCTGTACATAGAGGGTTACCTATGTGGGGATAAATCAGGCCTTTTCAGGCTGGCTCCTTAACCGGGGATGTTTATGTGCGGTGCTTAAGGGAAAAATCATTTTTTAGGTTGACTCGCGGTTGACATCTCGATGGCTGTATCTAGTGACCTCCTGCTGTCTGATCTTAAAACCAGAAGTGACTTGAGGGCAGCGGGCGATCTGTTTGACTTATATTACATCCGTCAGGAGGGTGTAGGCTGGGCGAAATCAACAAGCCGATAGCTCCGGGGTTTATGTTTCACAAGAAATTGGATGGATTGTCATTCTCTGAGATGCGAGTGCGTGTGCCAGGGAGAGAGCGCAAGGTGGGGAGGCGCACTGACTGACTTAACGGTGCCACAGAGGGGTGCTTTCCTCTGCATTTCACCTATATAAAAGCTTCCCGGACAGGATAAGGTGCAGAGGGGGGGAGGCTGCAAAGGGGACGTTCCTGTTCCATTCTGGTTGTTATTACAGGTAGTCCTCGACTTACGACCAAAATTGAGCCCCAAATCTCTGTGGCTAAGCAAGACATTTGTTTGGCCTTTCTTGCCGCAGCTGTTAAGCGGATCACGGCAGTTGTTGTGTTTGCAACACGGTTGTTAAGTGAATCCGGCTTCCCCCATTGACTTTCCTGGGTAGAAGGTCGTAAGAGGGGATCCTGTGATCCCTGCAAAGGTCATGAATGTGAGTCAGCTGCCAAGGGTCTAAATTTGGATCACATGACCATGGGCCACAATGGTCATAAATGTGAGAAGTGGTCATAAGTCACTTTTAAAAGGGATGTTGTAACTTTGAACAGACACTAAATGAACTGTTGTAAGCCGGGGACTACCTACATTCCTTAGGTTTGTGTGCTGCCAAAGCATTCAGACTCCTGAGTAATCCATTTGAAGGAAAGAGAGAAAAGGTGGGCGTTTAAAAAACCAAAACCAAAAAAAAAAATCACATTTTTGGGAGCTGGGTCCCATGGGACCTCTGCGAGGAATGCTCCACTGCAGACCACTGAATATCCAATTTCTCTGTGCCGGAGGGCGACAGAGGCAGAGACGGAAGGCACATTTAACAATTTATTGCAATTTCCCAGCCTGCAACTCAATTACAACCATTTGTTTAACAGCTGTTGGAAGTTACAAGTTGCTGAAAAAAGGTCCTCGCCCTTATGACAGTCGTAGCAGGGACATGCGGTCAGGGGAGGCAGGGGAGGCAGAGCCTCACCGCTCTCATCATGAAAATTAAAAAAAAAAGGGGAAAGGGAAAAGGCGCTGAGGAGCCTTCTGCACACGTGGTCGGAATGGGAGCGCTCCGTGGTCCCCTTCATGTTGACTCAGGAGTCAGGAAGGAGGGGAATGGGACCACGTGTGCAGGAGGCTCCTCTAGCCTCAGCCTCCATCCTGCGCACGTCCCATTCCCCGCCTTCCTAAGTCAACATGAAGGGGATCGCGGAGCGTAAGCCGCGGTCCCGCGGAGCGCGCTCCGTGGTCCCCTTCATGTTGACTTAGGAAGAAGGCGGGGAATGGGACGTGCGCAGGAGGGAGGCTGGAGGGATCGCGGAGGAGGGATCGCGGAGCATGAGCCGTGGTCCCGCGGAGCGCGCTCCGCAGTCCCCTTCATGTGGAGTCAGGAAGGAGGGGAATTCCCCTCCTTCCTGAGTCAACATGAAGGGGATCGCGGAGCATGAGCCACGGTCCCGCGGAGTTCATGTTGACTTAGGAAGGCGGGGAATGGGACGTGCGCAGGAGGGAGGCTGACATGGTCCCATTCCCCTCCTTCCTGAGTCAACATGAAGGGGACCGCGGCTCACGCTGATGACATCACCAGCCTCACCAGCCTTAAACCTCACCGCACGTCACTGAGTCGTAGCATTCCCACAGTCACCTAATTAAAATCCAGGCACCTGGCAAACTGGGATGCATTGATGATGGTTGCAGACTTCCTGGGGTCATTGGTGACTTTCCCAGCCTGCTTCTGACAAGACCAGCCAAGGGGAGAAGGTGGACTTGCTTAATGACCAGCAATGGGTTTCACATTTTGTTACCACCGGTTCACCCCGCACGCACCGGCTAACTTTGTGCGCACATTCTGTGCATGTGCCTGGTCATCCATGCATGCGCTTTTCTTGCACACGTGCCTTCTGTGCGTGTGCCCGGCCTCAAAAACGTGCCTAAATAGGACAGCATAGAGCTGGGGTTGGGGGGGCGGCACCCGCAATTTCCGCTATCAGTTCGGGCAAACTGGTCCGAAGCAGCTAAATGCCAATTCTGTTAATGACCATGTGATTTACTTAAAAACTGCTGTGATTGTGGCTCAACAATTGTGACAAAAAGGTCATAAAATCAGGCTCTGCTCACTTAACAACTGCCTTGCTTAACAACAGAAATTCTGGTTCCAAGTTGAGAGCTACCTGTGCTTTGTTCATTTGAAGATTTTCAAATTTCTCCGTATTTGAGAAGCTGTTTCTTTTCTTTTTAAATAAAAAAACAAAAATCCCTCCACCATCTACAATACAATACAATAGTAGAGTTGGAAGGGACCTTGGAGGTCTTCTAGTCCAACCCCCTGCCTAATGATCTGATTCCATTATCCCCTGCCTGTGATTCTTTCCTTTTTTCTGGTGGCCATTTGATCTGAATAGCGATTTGGCGAGAGTTTGTTCTGACATAATTAGATCTGTTTATTTCCAAAACAAGAAATAATTTCCCTCTTCTCGAGACAGAGGGGCGTCTCCAGCCTGGTCCACAAATTCAGGTAAGAGAAACATGAGCTTTGACATAGGCAGGGCTCTCGTTTGCTGCACAGCAATTCCTGGGGGTTCTTTGATTATAGCTTTTCTGTGATAAATTCCTTCTTCGAAGTTTTTGCATTCTTCTGTGCTCCTTTAATTGGTTTCAGCCTAGCTTTGCGGGGAGAAGCCTAACAGATTGATCCTCGCAGCCCAGATGTCAGATGTAGAAAGAACACTATTAAGAAGCTCAGATAACACTCCTGAATGACTACATTTGGAAAGGTTAATATTCACACAGACAATTTCATCCAAATCTCACTGCTATGAGAATGTCCCTCTTAATTATAAATAAACATCTCCGGATCCTGCTTGATTGTCAAGGTTTGATAAATGGATCCTAATGTTAGATTTCATCCACACGCTGTAAAGACTATTGTTCCTCGTGCAAATTAGAATTAAATTCAACTGCATACACGGAACCCATTTTTGAGCAGAGAAATTCAGCTTCTGCCATGGAATAAAATATTGCCCTATATATTATCTTCATAACCACTAACATTTGGATCTTATTACAGGGGGGAGGGGGGGAAGCAGACTGGCACAATTGAGGAGGCCATCAAACCTTGTTCTGAATCGCTTCAAAATGAGATGGGCGGCAAATCAATTTAATAAATAAAAATAAATCCTCGTCTTGTACCATCACTACCAATTGGGGACCCCAAAAAGTGGGTACCTGCAGTGCACGACGATGGGGCCAGCATCGGGCGGGTTGCATGTTTTCACTCTCCTGAGGAAAGCCAGAAACGGAGTGGGGTATTCGGGAACGCCGTGATCTGGCCAGGCGGTGAACTGGAACTGGCGGACTTCACGCTTTTCACTGGAACCGTTCTGTGGAGGCAGAGCAGAAGGGAAGACGGTATGAGTCACTCATCTTGCGCAACCTCTTACAAGCAAATGAAAGCACAGGCTGAATTGGTTGTTGTTCCTATCACATACAGGTATTTTAAATTACTTGCTTCCTGGTCTCTCTGTTCAGCCCAACTCTGAATAACTCTGATCCTTCAGATCCTTAAAGACAGCCATCCTCTCTTCTCCATACTAAACATACCAAAAGAAAGAGGCCTTGTTCTCACCTTGTGCAGGGAGAAGGTGCGGACACAGAATGTGGCCAACTCAATTGTATCTAACAAGGTCACTTGGATCATCCCGTAAGTATCTGTGCCCCGGCCTGGCCAGTACTGGTCACACTTTATCTGAAAAAAAAAATCAATATATGGGTTGTATTATATAATGAGCTCCACACAACAAACACGAACAACAGCACAAAGTATAAGGATACACTGAACTTGTTCATGTTTGACCTACAAAATCAGAGATCACCAATTGACTGTCAGCTGCCTGTCATTCCTAAGTGGACATGCCAAAGGTTACAAGTAATTAAATTTTGGCACTGTGAAATCCTGAAGTCTGCACTGAAATAAATTTGAGTTCAGGTCATCTTCACTCCTGCGATTTCAGGGTGAAGTGGCTTTGTGGTTTTCAAGTCTCATTTCCAGGGAACTGAATTTTGAATCCAACATCAACTCTGGAAGTTTCTCCTCTGATCTTTAATTGCAGAACTATTCAGTCCCATTGGAGACATGATCTAATCGATTTGTCTCATTTATGAAATGTCAATAAATCACAAGGGTCAGGGATCCATATGGACAGACCAAAACATTTAACATTCAGCGACAGGGTAGAGAGAAAACAAAAGAAGTTGGGATGGATTTTTTTTAAGCGCTTGCATAAAAAAAACAACCCCTCATGTTCATTCATTGGATCAGCTTGTTTAATTATTTTACTAGGCTTTGAGGCAGCTCTAATGACAAACAGTTCTCAGCAGTTTACATCTCGCCTCTTCAAGGTGACAATGTAATAAACATAAATATATTAATAAAATATAAATATAAAACGTATCACGATTGACACGTACTCTATATGAGGCACGATGGGTAATCAATTAATACATTCAACCTCAAACCAGAAAGAGCTTTTCATTTGTAGAAGGAATAAGGAAAGTGACAGCATTCCAGCCCCCAAGTTAGGGGGGGGGGGAGGTGGCAGAAATAAAAAAAAAGTACCATTCTTTACTTTTTTAAAATTTCTGCCACCTCCCTCCTAACTTAGGGGCTGAAATGCTGTCATCTTCACAACTGCAGTACCAAATTTGTGTCCTTTTACATGCATTACACACACAACACAAATAAAAAAGCACAGGCCCTTGGCTGTATTTAATGGCCTTCCCCAAAACTGGAAGGGAACATTTGGCTATCTATAGAGGAAAATATTTGTAGCTCAGGGTTGAAGTGTGAGATCCTGGGTGCTCTCTAAACGTGCTTGTTTTCTGGGAAATGTTTCATTACCCAACTGGTAACATCATCAGTCTGAGGGAGAGAAGGGTTTGAGTATAGGACCCTGGAGAGAATCTATTTTGTTCTTTTTGTTTCCTTCTTAGCCTTTTTTCCTCTCTCCTTCGAATGGTGTGTAAATGTGATTTATCCATACATGTCTACCGATGAGTTATTTGTCTCAATGCCAAGCTTCCAGGAATTCCCTGGCATTTTTGGATTTAACCTGAGGATGTGACCTAGTTGGGTAATGAAATGTCTGCAAGAAAACAGAGAGCAGTTCAGAGTTCACCAAGGATCCCACAGACCCCCTCCCCCACCTCTCCCTCTTCTCTGCAAATCCACTCCTTTCTGACACTGATGTTACCTAGTTAGGTAATGAAACATCTGCAAGAAAACAACCAAGCTCAGAGAACACCAAGGATCCCACATGCAGCTCTCTATTTTTCACAGTAAGTTAGGCAGGAGCGCCATCCAACCGACTGCATTTTTTCCCCTCACCCTGGATTTCTCCTCCAGCTTTGTCATCATCACCACCGTGGCGGAACGTTGCTCCCAAACCATCCGCCAGAAGTCACCAAAGGTCTCTGGCAAAGGCCCCTGTGTGGCAATGTAGGCGTTCTGCTTGCGGTACCCATCGATGTAGTTGGCGTTAATGTAGTCGCTCCCTAGGATGCCTGTATGTGGAGCAGCCAAAAGAAGAAGGGTCATATTGGAATCAAAGGCTTGGGTCAATTCCTGGGCTTTTTGAGAGCTGCACAATTAATCCCATCCTCTCCAAACCAGCAGCTGCAGAGAGACAGGGAGACCGCCTGGAAGCAAATATTGCCAGGTTTTAAAAATTCAGTGAGCTCCAGCCACACTTTTAGTTGTCAACCAAAGAAGTATAATTCTCTGCACAAGCCTTCAGGAAGGGAAATTTTTCCTTTCCTTTCCCTCTCCCTTCCCCCCTCCCCTCCCTTTTCCTTTCCCTTCCCTCCCTTTCCTTTCTTTCGTTACCGTGTTCCAATATCTAAGGGGCTGCCACAAAGAAGAGCGGGTCAAGCTATTCTCCAAGGCCCCTGAAGGCAGGACAAGAAGCAATGGATGGAAACTCATCAAGGTGAGAAGCAACCTAGAACTAAGGACCAATTTCCTGACAGGAGGACAATCAACTGGTGGAACAGCTTGCCTCCAGAGGTTGTGGGTACTCCAACACTGGAGGTTTTTAAGAAGAGACAGTCATTTATCTGGAATAGTATAGGGTTTCCTGCTTGAGCAGGATTGGTCTAGAAGACCTTCAAGGTCCCTTCCAGCGCTGTTATTCTGTTTCCTTTCCTTTCCCTTCCCTTCTGCTTTCCGTTCCCTCTACTTTCACGTCACTATGCAACAGCGCTAAGCAAATCGGCAAAGGACCGGCAGAAGCTCTCCAAACACTCCTCCCTCCCTGAAATTCAATCAAAAACGTTTGCAAGCTCCCCCCTACCCACCCCCCCGGTTTCCCCTCCCTCTCCCCTCGTTGCCCCACCCTGAGTCCATGAAATTACCTTGCACCCAGAGAGCAGCAAAGCAATTGAAAGAGGTTAAGCTGCAAAGAGGTTGCTCCTGACCCCAGCCGGCCTTTGAAAGGAGCCGGGAATGCAGATTAAAAAATCCATTTTGTCCAAGGCCCTCTTTCAACTTCCGCCCTTGGAAAGTTTAATGGCGCTTATTGGCTTTATGGAGTTCAGCTCCGCCATCAGAAAGGACAGCTGCTCTGAGCTGCCAGTTTGCGGAAAGCAGGGCCGAGCAAAATCCCTCAAGAGTAACGTTTTTCCTCTGGACACGGCTGTGCTGGTAATTTCTTTGAACTCCATACCTATCAGTTTGACCTCTGCAGCACAAACGAGAGCAACCTTACATATTAAGTCTGCTTTGGCCCCTTCCAGAAAGGATTTCTATATTCCGCTAACACGGAAGACAAAGCAGCCCAGCGTTAGCGACGTTGACCTGACATACACTATATTATCTTTAAATTAAAGAACCAGCTTTGCTCAAAAAAAAAAAGGAGGCCGAATGTCTGAATGCACTGTGTAACTAAAAGAAAAATCTTTTTCTTTTCTTTTTCCTGATGCCTCTGGGGGGAAAAAAAAGCACCGTTTTCCCCATATTGTGCAGAAGGCTATGCAAGGCAGGGTCGGGTCTGTTTAGGGTTTAGACGGGCAAAAAATCCCAAACATGATACCCCTTTTCACACTGTGGCCGAAAGAATCACATGAAACTTGCACAAAATAGAATTACAGGTAGTCCTCAACAAATGACCACATTTGAACCCAACATTTCTGTTACTAAGCAAGACAGTTGTTAAGTGAGTTTTGGCCCATTTAAGACCTTTTTTAAGCGAATCACTGCAGTGGTTAAGTTAGTAACATGGTTGTTAAGTGAATCTGGCTTCCCCATTGACTTTGCTCGTCAGAAAGTCACAAAAAGGAAATCACGTGACCCCGGGACACTTCAACCGTCATAAATGTGAGTCAGTTGCCAAGTGTCTATATGTAGATCATTGCTTACAGTCGTAAGAAAACTGTCAAAAGACTCTTTTTTCAATGCCAGTGTAACTTCACATAGTCACTAAACTAATGGTAATAAGCCAAGGACTATCTGCACTTGAACTGAAAGGAAGATAAATATGATATTTGTCGCATGTTCCCTTCCTGCATCCTGCCCTCATTCTCGGTAAGATCAGGGAAAGCAACTGGATTTTGGAAAAACTGAAGCTTCCTCCCTGAAGACTCCCTCGTCCTCCAGTGAATCAACTTTAGGGATCCTCAATGCCCCCCCTTTAACTCAAACTGACCAATCAGATTAATTTGGTGTTTCATTTCAAAGTGGAGCAGGAGAATAGCCATTAAAGCCATTTACAGTACTTCCAACAGCTCCGGCTGCAGTCTGAAAAAGACGTCACTCCAACATTGTTACCGCTTAGTCCAGAGGACACGGCAACGGTCAAGAGGCAGAAAAGAATCCATAAAGGGGCATGCTTAAGCATTAGGAGAATCTTCTGAACAGGTGAGGCAATCGGGTTGTTGTAGAGGCTATTTAGGAGCAGGGACAGGGTTGAGTGATTTCAGGTTGCAAGTTATGGTCTTGTTCCTTGAGGTGGTAAGTAGGAAAGATTTGGGGTCACCAGCCAGTCCTGGAGAATTTGGCAGCTGGGTTGCCTTAAACACACCCTCTCCCTCATTGCTGGAAGAAGCTATATGCAGTAAGCCACTTCTAAAATTGTTGCCAAGGAAACCACATGGACCTATCTATGTAGTCCCCAGGAATTAAGGAGGACTTGGAGGACCACAAACCAATCACCAAGGAACAAAGCAATCAAAATGGCTATCCCAGCCTTTTCCAACCTGTAGGACTTCAATTTCTAAGATTCTCAGCCTGTACAGTCAAAGCAATGGCCAAAGACATCATGAAAGGATACAGAGATACATTTCTAATTATCCTGCATCAGTCCAAGAGATTTATCATCACAGAACAATGCTGACTGCCAGCTAAAGAGAAAGCACTCAATCTTGAGTCTATCCAATGACTCCAAACTTTCCTCCTAAATTTGGTTCATCGGTGGCATCAAAAAGGTCCCACAGTAATGGTTAAAATATGAAGGATGGATGAGATTTGAGCTGTGGAAGAAACTAATTAGGGAGGGAGCCAACCTAGTACGAAGGAGAAATTCCCTGACAGAGAGAACAATTAATCAGTGGAATGACTTGCTTCCAGAAGTTGTGGGTGCTCCAACACTGGACGTTTTTAAGAAGAGATTGGACAGCAATTTGTTTGAAATGTTATAGGGTTTCCTGAGGGTTAGACTAGACGACCTCCAAGGTCCCTTCCAATTCTGTTATTCTATTACTCTGTTAAGAAGCTAAGAAGTCAAGAAGCTTTGGAGTGATATAATGGGGAAGTGAACATGCAACCAAGTCAAGGGTCACTCAGCTCTAACATCGTTATTCCTAGGATAAAATTTTAGTGGAGGAAAGATCCTCAGGTATGAACCCCGAGATCCAGGATGATATCCATGGAGATTCTCAGTCATCCAGTCATAGTTGTTCCAAAGGTGCTTTTTCAAGAGGCAACTGGACTTTCTAGTTTTTCTTTAAAGATGTTTCACTTCTCATTCAAGAAACTTCTTCAGTTCTGTTCTCAGAACTTTAGTACTTCAGAACTGAAGAAGCTTGTTGGATGAGACACGAAACATCTTCAAGGAAAAACAAAGAAGTTACAGTTGAAAAAACACCTTTGGGACAACCAGGATAATACAGTGGTAAAGAATGCAAGATCACAACCATCCAAGCCCTGAGCTTTTCCTATCTCCAAGAAGCTCTGATCTATACTCTCCTTCTCAAAGAATCACTGTAGGTGGATGAGAAGACCAGGAAGTCCTCTTGAGCTCATCTAAGATCTGTACCTCAGGCCTTTGAATGATGGTGCTGGAGAAGACTCCTGTGAGTCCCTTGGATTGCAAGGTGATCAAACCGGTCAGTCTTAGAGGAGATCAACCCTGGCTGCTCTTTAGAAGGTCCTAAATCCTGAAGAGGAAATTCAAATACTTTGGCCATCTAATAAGAAAGAAGGACTCCCTGGAGAAGAGCCTGATGCTGGGAAGGATTGAGGGCAAAAGAAGAAGAAGGGGATGACAGAGAATGACAGATGACTCCAGAGGATGGTAGAGGAAAGGATGATCTGGAGGAACATTGTCCATGGGGTCATGAGGGGGTCAGACACAATTTCGCAACTAACAACAACAAGAAGAAGGTTTGTACAGGAAGAGCAAATTCTCAACAGCAAAAAAAAAACAAACATGATGGGACTCTTTGCTTCTGAAGAAGTCAGCCCACAACCCATTTCTCCTCCCTCCCCAATTTCATCTGTACCTTCGATCGGGAGGAGGATGACCCGAGAATGGTCGTAGGCAATGACGTTGGCGTAGCGGTTCTTGGGCTTATTCACCTCGAGGTTGGAGTGTTCCCAAGTGAACTGTTGCCCAGGATCGATGGACTAGAAGAGATGGAAGAAAGAAAATTTATTAAGACACAATGACTTTCCTTTTCTGCTTCAAATTCATGGTTAAGGCTCTTTCTTCAATCTGCTGCCTTCCAAAAATGCTAGAAATTGTCCCAAATCACCAAATCAGGGTGGCTTTTGTGGAATTGTGGAAGTTATATCTTCAAAATACTGGATCAAGGAAGAAAGAAGAGAAGAGAAAGTACCTCTTCTACCTTTCTCTAAATACAGGTAGCCCTTGACTTACAACAATTTGTTTAGTGATCGAAGTTACAATGGCACCAGTGGTGGGTTCTGGATCCCGTTGCAACCGGTACAGCGCAACGGGGCCTGGCGTTCACCACATGAATGCACGCAGCCTGCACATGGGTACTTACTATCTGCAATGCTCCAGTTGCTAGGCGGAGCGTCGCACAGGCGCCGTACGCTCTGTGCGTATGTGCGGAAACTCGGAAGAGCTCAAATACAGGTAAGAATGGTGGGCGGGCGGGCCCTCCGGAGAACCGTATGGTATCTGGTGCTCCCGGCAGGCACCAGTACACTCGTACCGGGGCGTACCGGTCATAACCCACCACTGAACGGCACTGAAAAAAGTGGCTTAGGACCGTTTTTCACTCTTGCAACCATTGCAGCATCCCATTGGATCACACAATCAAAATTAGGACTCTTGGCAACGGGCTCACATTTACGACGGTTGCAGTTTCCCAGAGTCACGTGATCCCCTTTGGCGACCTTCTGGCAGGTGAATTCAACGGGGAAGTCAGATTCACTTAACATCCTTGTTACTAATTTCGCAACGGCTGTGATTCGCTTAACAACTGTGGCAAGAAAAGTCCTAAAATGGGGTGAAGCTCACTTAACAACTGTCTTGCCTAGCAACAGGCTGGGCTCAATTGTGGTTGTAAGTCAAGGACTTACTGTAATCACTATGGCCGTAGAACAGTGAAAGGCTACAAGTGATCTATGAGAGTAATCAGGGTAAAGGAAAATGTGATGAAGTATGTTGACAATGTGGGACTGAATTCTTTTCACTCAAAAATAATGTTCTTCATCGTTTGGGAGATTCTGAACAGGTGCCCCAAAGGTGCTTTTTCAAGAGGCAGCTGGACTTTTTTTTATTTTCTTTTGCCCTGAAGACCTTTCACTTCTCATCCAAGAAGCTTCTTCAGTTGAAGAAGAAGCTTCTTGGATGAGAAGCAAAACGTCTTCAAGGAAAAAGAAAGAAAGTCCAGCTACCTCTTGAAAAAGCACCTTTGGGACCACCATAACTTTGGATGACTTGAGAATCTCCACTGACATCTGTACAGGTACGTTGGCCAAAATAGGCAACTGATCGGTCCCGTTCAGATTTCTTTTCTGATCACCCATTATCATTAGTTAAACTAGCTATCAGCTTAGTGGGCTGCTAAGAAAAAGAAAGATAGGACAAATTCACTTGAAGGAAAAAGGTTTAAGAGGAGCCCAGTCGCAGGAAATATGTTTTCAGTGATAAGAATTGGAAGTGGCAGTGGAAACAATTGACTCCTGTGGGGTCACAAGACCACCCCAATCGGAAACACAATACAGAAATTAAGGAAACAGAGCTAAGAAGAAGAAAGCGGGGTGGGTGGGTGTTTGGTTTTGGGATTTATTTTAGTAAAAGGAGACTTGGCCAGGATGCTAGAATTGAGAATTTCCTGACATCTCAGGAGATTAAATGGGATGACCTTTCAAACTCTGGAATTCAAAGCATGGCTGTGCCAATTCATCAAAATTCTGCATTGCAAAAAAACACACAATCCCCCCCCCCCAAATATATATATATATATATATATATATATATATATATATATATATATATATATATATATGTGTGTGTGTGTGTGTGTGTGTGTGTGTGTGTGTGTGTGTGTGTGTGTGTGTGTGTGTGTGTGTGTGTGTGTGTATGTGTGTGTATATATATATATATATATATATATATATATATATATATATATATATATATATATATATATATATATATATATATTCAACTTTATTCCCTTTGCCTCTTCGCTTTGCATAAGCATGATTCCCATGCTTTGAAGCTTTGTCTCCACCTCAGGAGAGCTAGAAGCTATTAAAGGAAGAAGAAAAAAAGGGGAGGGCAACATACCCAGTCTGAAATTCCAGCCTTTCATTGCATCATCCTAAAGCACACAAAGCTAGATACACAAATATTATCATCTTTTTCTCTCTCTCCAAAGCGTGCCTCAAGACTGCAACTTGGCATTCCCCTACCACCCCCCTCCAAAGGGGCTGAATTAAACGTGGAAGGCAGCCAAGTGGAAAATTTCCCCCTTTGATCAGAAAGAGGCCGTTTGGTGGGTAAACAAGGGCAGGGAAGAGAGGGAGGGAAGGAGGGCAGGAGTCGCAGGGATGCGGTAAGGGGACCTTGCCAATCCACAGCTCCCCAATTAGATTCTGGAAACCGTCCAAGGTTTTATGCCAGCAGCACGGCTCGGTTTGAATGGAACAAGGCAGACGTCCTTCTCTCCTTAAGACTAAAAATTCATCCCACCGGCTACGCTCAGGAGCCTCGGAGAAGCTCCACCACAAAGCCTTGTGGGGTGCTAAAAGAAGCCCCTTGTGCAAAATCTTTGCAAATGGATTGTTGCTTGCTCTGAATTCTACATCTTGTTAATTTCATTAAGTTCCTTCCTTCCTCCCTCCCTTCTCCCTCCTTTTCCTTCCTCCCTTCCTCTCCTTTTCCTTCCTTTCCTCCCTCCTCCCTTACTTCATTCCATTTCCTTCTTCATCCTCCTTTCTTCCTTTCCTCCCTCCCTCCTCCCTTCCTCATTCTCCTTCCTTTCCTTCTTTCTTCTTTCCCTCTTCCCTCCCTCTTCTCTTCCTCATTCTCCTTCCTTCTTTCCTCTCTCCTCCCTTCCCTCCTCTCTCCCGCCTTCTCCTTCCTCCTTTTCCTTCCCTCCCTCCCTCCCTCCCTCCCTCCCTCCCTCTCTTTTCTCTTTCTTTTTTTAAAACAATTTCAATCTGCAGTTTAGGAGGAGGTGGCTGTCCTGGAAGGAAGCCAAAAAGCACTTTTGGATATTACATTATGCAGATTAGGCACCAGGGGGAAACAGCAATAAGCCTTGGCAGAGAGAATACATTAGCTTTCTCCTTGCCAGCCAGCCAGCCCGCCCGCCTGCCCTGCCCGAATGCTGAGATGGGTTAGAAAAGGCCCCTGCAGAGATGAGAATCTTTTCCGATCATCTACTTGGGCAATTAGCAATTCATACACTGTAAAAACTGCTTGGAGCTCGCTGGAAACAGATTTGGGGAGTTATCTCTGAATTGTGCTGGAATTTATCCACTGGCAGGCCTCCTTCTCTGCCAATTGACCCAGGGGCAAGGTTTTTTAATCTCTCTCTCCTGCCTCATCGCCCTTCCTATTATTAGGCCATGTTCAACTTTATTTCTCCAGATCTTTTCGGCTGCGTTGCTCCATCTTTCCTCCAGTCATTCTCACAGATAGAGCTGCTTTTTCTTTCTTAAAATAAGAATGTTTAACTCCTTCAAAGAAGCAAGAATGGGTCAACTTTCAGAGAATTCTTGCTTAACTACAATTTGTACCAATGTTTTCCAACCATGGCCATTTGAAGATGAGTGGACTTCTGGGAGTTCTGGGAATTGAATTCACTCATCTTCAAGAGGTCAAAGTTGCGAAACATGGCCCATATTACCTCTAGACAAGCAGAGGAATCTGTCTGTCTGTCTGTCTGTCTGTCTGTCTGTCTGTCTGTCTGTCTGTCTGTCTGTCTGTCTATCTATCTATCTATCTATCTATCATCTATCTATCTATCTATCATCTATCTATCATCTATCTATCATCTATCTATCATCTATCTATCTATCTATCTGTCTGTCTGTCTGTCTGTCTGTCTGTCTGTCTGTCTATCATCTATCTATCTATCTATCTATCTATCTATCTATCTATCTATCATCTATTTATCTATCGTCTGTCTGTCTGTCTGTCTGTCTGTCTGTCTATCTATCTATCTATCTATCTATCATCTATCTATCTATCATCTGTCTATCTATCTATCTAGCTATCTATCTATCTATCATCTATCTATCTATCTATCTATCTATCTATCTATCTATCTATCTATCTATCTATCTATCTATCATCTGTCTGTCTATCTATCTATCATCTATCTATCTATCTATCTATCTATCTATCTATCTATCTATCTATCTATCTATCTATCTATCTATCTATCTATCTATCTCTACCTTTCATCTATTTGTCTATCTGTCATTACTTCTACAAATAACCTTTTGCCTTTTTTTACTTCTACAAATAACTCAAGGCAGCAAATGTACCTAGCACTCCTTCCTTCACCTATTTTCCCCACAACAACAATCCTGTGAGGTGGGCTGGGCTGAGAGAAAATGACTGGCTCAAGATCACCCAGCTGGCTCTCCTGGCGATGATGGGATTGGAACTCATGGTGTCATGGTTTCTAGCCTGGTGCCTTTAACGATTAGACTAAACCAGGGGTGTCCAAACTTGGGAACTTTAAGACTTGTGGACTTCAACTCCCAGAATTCCCCAGCCAGCTGGCTGGGGAATTCTGGGAGTTGAAGTCCACAAGTCTTAAAGTTCCCAAGTTTGGACACCCCTGGACTAAACTGACTCTGTTTT
The DNA here is from genome assembly GCF_964273705.1 of Natrix helvetica. Taxonomy (NCBI): domain Eukaryota; kingdom Metazoa; phylum Chordata; class Lepidosauria; order Squamata; family Natricidae; genus Natrix; species Natrix helvetica. Next base: position 8,250,180 of record NC_138548.1, read on the forward strand.
ACAATTTTTTTAACCAAAAACTGGTGATTATCTTTGTCCCAAAGGTGCTTTTTCAAGAGGCAACTGGACTTTCTGATTTTTAATAATGAATAATTTAACAAAGTTTGAAGAGACCTTGGAGGTATTCTAGTCCAATCCCCTGCTCAAGCATTCCATTCCAGATAAATGATTGTCCAATCTCTTCTTGAAAACTTCCAGTGTTGGGAGCATCCACAACTTCTGGAGGTGAAGTTGTTCCATTGATTAATTGTTCTACCTGTCAGGAAATTTCTCCTTAATTCTAAGTTGCTTCTCTCCTTGATTAGTTTCCACCCGTTACTTCTTGTCCTTCCCTCAGGTGTTTTGGAGAATAGGGTGACCTCCCCTCTTCTTCCTGGCAGCCCCTGAGATATTGGAATACTGCTATCATGTCACCCCTACTCCTCCTTTTCATAAGACTAGACATATCCAGTTCCAGCAGCCGTTCTTTATATGTTTTAGCCTCCAGTCCCCTAATCATCTTTGTTGCTTAAGGGACTTATTACGTCATCTCAGCCCCGCTGTCTAGGTGCCAAGACCTTGCTATAAGAATAGATTCTTGCGGTTGCAATTGTGGTGTTGGCAATTTAGCAAGAGAAAGATACACTACAGGGATGTGTGCACAAAGTCATTGGAAGCTTTAGTTTTTTCGGCCAAATTTTGCACATAATTTGCATGATGGCGGGTGTTTGTTGTCAAAACCTGAAAAATCTTGCAGATTCATTCATCTGTTGAATGAATCTAATGAATACCCTCTTGGCAAATGGAATTGATCACTGATTAGTTCTTATGACTCTTGAGCAGAAAGGAAGATTTTCACAATGGGGTTTTCAGCCCCCAATACATTCATGGGGACGTTTCCCACCTCCTTCGAATGGGCCCTGGTCTTTTCCCCTCCTACCTCGTATTCCTGAGACAGCTTCAGGTTATCGTTGGCTTTCAGGTGCTCGGTGTGATCTGCCAGCTCCGAAATGGGGATTGGTGGATGATTCAGCATACCTGGGAGGGTTAAAGAGAAGATATGTAGGGAGTGGGAGGGAAAGATTCTCCTTCAATGGAAGCCATTAGTTTGGAATAAAATGAGAGATGTGTCACTAGTCGAATGACAAAAAAGAAAAAGAAAGAAATAACTGCAATGGAAAAACGGTTAGAAAAGGTGGGATAGAGTGGTAAGGAAAAATTGAGGGCTCGAAATTGTGTCCTTTGGAATTCAAAAAAAGAAAATTCCCCGTTATGGCCCCAATCTCAACACAGAACAGCAGAAAAATGTGCATTTTATTGAGGAGCAGGAAAAATGGTCAAGGAAAGGAATGAACTAAACACAGAGATTCTGACCACAATCCCTTGCTAGCCATTTCAAAAGGGGAGGGGGCTTTACAGGTCAGGTCGAGGAAGGGAAAAGCAGAGGCCTAAAATAAAGTGGAAACACAACACAGTTGGAGTGCCAGGATGCCAAGGTGCCAGGAATAAAATGTGCCGGCTATAAAAATTATCCCTGTCAAATTTTACACCCCCCTTACTCTTGTCCACATCAAAGGGAGGGAGGGGTGGAGCTGGGTTGTCTGGAGGAATGAGAACACAACAGGTGTGTGTAGGGGTGCAGTGCAAATCTGTGGAAGCTTTTACAAAGTTGCCACCACCTATGATAAGAGGAAGGGAGGGCAGCTATGACAACTTTATGATCTGTGGATTTCAACTCCGAGAATTCCCAGTCGTAAAGTTGTCATAGATGTCCATCCCCGGGTAAGAGATTGACAGGTCTGCCTTTATGCTGAAAAGATAAATTGCTACAAGCAATTGGGCAGAAACAGAAAAGAAATCTGATTTAAGTGATGCCATCCAATAGGATGTTTTTTTTTTGGGGGGGGAACATCCCCCTTTGAGGAAGCATCAGAGGATCTGGTCCACCAAAGCAGAAAGATATTTTCCTTTTCAGGAGAAATAAATTCCCTTTAGAATAAAGAGTGTTCCCCCCCCTCCCCCGCTGCTGTCGTCCTTTAACTGGGGTTAGCATGTCTCCAAAAGCAGAGGGAAACAAGAAGAGGGAGGTCATTTATTTAAGATTATTCAATGTTATCCTGGAGAAAGTAGGGAAAAATTATTCTCCTGGCACTTGGAGAAGGGGACAAAAAAAAAACCTCCCCCCCAAAGGGGGGGGGAGAACTTTTGTACTTAACAAATGTTTGTAAAATGTAGGAAACGCACATGGTTTCCTCCTGAAATCATCCATCTAATTTGAGGCCTCTTTTTTTCTGTTACTTCAATGGGATTCAAACTTTTGCAGGCCATGGGACCTGTTCATTAAAAAAAAAACCAACTACAATTCAAATTAAGAGGGATGGGGCTTTTGAAAGTCAATTGATAAGCAACTGCCCCCCTCCAAAGTTTCTGTTATGTTGTAGGGTCTGAAAGGAGAAAAAACAAAATTAAAAATTAGAACTTTCCCCTTCAAATGTGCAACTTAAACAACGTAAGTGGAAGTGTGGCCACCTGTATGTATGTATGTATGTATGTATGTATGTATGTATGTATGTATGTATGTATTGAATTTGGATCTCAAGAATGATGCCTGTTACTCTTAGGGTAGATTGAGGGAAGGAAGAAATAGTGAAAGGAGAATGCAGTTGTATTCAAATATCAATAAAACAATTTTCCACACAACATTCACTTTCACAGCAGGAAGGTGTGGCCCGGGAAATAGCAACAGTTTGGAGAAAGGTTCATGTTGCCACATTAAAGTGATTTACTCCAGTACCTTGTTATGTTTAGGCATCTAATGAAGGTTATTGTCCAGAAACCTGTGTAATATATGTCTGTTATATAAGCTGATTTCACAGCACTCACTTCAGGGGGGATTTGCTCCCATGGTAAGAAGGCATGAAGTCACTGTCTTAAATTCAGTTTTCACTTTACCCAAAGGAATATAATCAAATTTAGGGGCTGCAGTTCATCAGGCTGCTGTGGAAAAGGTGAATGTTCCTTCTACACGAAACCTGATACATATTTAATAAGGACACCAAAGCACTTACTTTTTTGGAAAAGAAGGGTTTAGAAAAATGCTCAGAAATACCATCACTGTTGTTTGCAGCTGAGGGGGAGTTTACTCTTATATTGTCAAGGCTTCTTGCAAATTTTTGGAACTGAGGGTTGCTTGGTGGACTCTGAGTTGGTTGTTTTGTTGCAGACATTTTGTTGACCATCTAGGTAACATTATCAGTGCTATGGTAGGGCTTTCTAGTTGGGTAATGAATTTAGGGAGAGCTGGTGGCTAAAACAAATGAAGAAAGCTTGCAGGAATGCCTAGCTTAATGCAAAGAAGGATTAGGGGTGACATGATAGCAGTCTTCCAATAATTGAGGGACTGTCCCAAAGCAGGTTGGGGTGTCAACCTATTGACAAGACAACACAAGAAGCAATGGATTTAAACTAATCCAGGATGGATTTAAACTAATCCAGGAGAGAAGCAATTTAGAACTAAGGAGAAATTTCCTGACAAAAAATTAATCAGTGGAACGACTTGGCTCCAGAAGTTGTGGGTACTCTAACCCTGGAGGCTTTTTAAAAAGAGATTGGACAACCATTTGTCTGAATTGGTGTAGGAGGTCGGATTGGAAGATTAAAAATGGAGAATTTGAATCTCCCAAGGTCCCTTCCAAATTTTGTTATTCTGATGTTCTGAAACATCGGCAAGAAAACAACCAAGATCAGAGGATACCTAGGATCCCTCATTTCAACCCTGAGCTACAAACATTCTCCCTTCTTGGTGACTTTAGGAACTGTCAAGCAAATAAGGAATCATCCACTTTCAGCATCTTCTCCGTTTCTTCAAATTTCAGGAAAAAAAGGGAATGAAATATGCAGTGTCAAGGCAATTCAGGTGAGCCCTAACAGGTGTCTTACAGGGGACAACATATTTTCCAAGTTTTATATAGCTAATCAAGAACCTCTACAGATTCTGCCCGAGACAAGATTCCTTGGGAAAGAGCGCTGGGAGCCAAGGAACATAATTCAGGAGTCACAGAACATGATTGTTCTCTAGTTACCTTTCTGATAAACCATCACAATGCCTTGCAAACAGAAAGGGAGAGGTGGGGAGATGACGGGGAGCTGTGGAGAATTTCGAGCCCTATGGGGTGTTGTGTGATTAAAAGCATCAGCAAGCAGTGGTGGCTGCACAGAGTAAAATAAACCCGGAGGGGAAATTAAAACAAAAACAAAAACCTGAAGCAGACATAGCAAAAGCGTGTGCTGCATTTCCCAGTTTTACAGTATGCTTTTGCAAAAGACTAGCAGTCTGGGCTGTTTGTGAAACCCACCCAACTCACAAACCATGTGGGGAAGGAACAGATTTTGAGACTGGGGTATTGCGAACCCCCCACCCTCACCGCTTCGGAGGGGAATCCTGGAGGAGTATTTAGCCTCTGAAAACCAGTCAATGATTAAAAAGGGAGAATTGGAAAAGCCAGTACTGATGTAAATACCGTATCTCCTCCTTCAGTTTATTTTCCAGTTGATTAGGGCTCCTGCCTTTTTTTTTAATACTCTAAAGTGGAGACAGACTTGATCCAGATTTTTTTTTTAAAAAAAAAAACCCAAACCAAACAGATTTTCATTCCTGCAGAAAACAAAGCAGGCTCTGCCATGCAGTTCCTGTCCAATGGGCAGCCCCCTGAGGTTCAATGGGGATAATTCCCAGGTGACCCACTTCTACAACCTTCCACAACCTGCCCTCTGTAAGCTGCTCTCTTTCCGCCAGCGGCCTTCTTTAACAGCCAAGGAGATCAATAATAGATTAGGCCTGCACATATTTATTTCAGAAAATCCTAGGGTTGGAAAGAAGCGACAAATCCAATCCTCTGCATCTCTGGCAGATGGTACGCAGCCCATTTAGAAGGAAGTCCAAGGAGGAGGACCAGAGTCTTCCAATATTTGAGGGCTGCCACAGAGAGGAAGGGGTCAAGCTATTCTCCAAAGCACCCGAAGGCCAGACAAGGAACTGTTGGAGCACCCACAACTTCTGAAGGTAAGCTGTTCCACTGGCCAATTGTTCTCACTGTTAGGAAGTTTCTCCTTAATTTCAGGTTGCTTTTCTCCTTTGATTATCAGCAATTTCCATCCATTACTTTTTGTCTTGCCTTCAGGTGCTTTGGAAAATAAATGGACCCCCTCATTTTTGTGGCAGCCCCCACAAATACTGGAATGCTGCTATCATGTCCTCCCCTGGTCCTTCTTTTCTCTAGACCTGCCAAACCCAAATCCTGCAACTGTCCTTCATATATTTTAGTCTCCAGGCCTTTAATCATCTTAGCTGCTCTTCACCGCGCTTTTTCCAAAATCTCAACATCTTTTTTGTAATGTGGTGACCAAAACTGGATGCAATTATTCCAGGCGTGGCCTTACTAAGGATTTATAAAGTGGTACTAAGACTTCACGTGGTTTTGATTCTACGCCTCTGTTTATACAACCAAGGATTGTCTTCACTTTTTTGGTAGCTGCCGCACACGGCTGGCTCAGGTTTAAATGATCGTCTGTTAAGTTCTGGTTTTTAGCAAAACCATCATAAAGTACATTTATGTGATCGTGGGATGCTGCAGACGTCTGTAAAAATGGTTCAGTCACTGAGTGCCCAAAGCCGGGGGGAGGCCATGAACACAACCCCGATTTTTCAGGTACGCTGTATTTTTGTATGGTTGCTAAGCAACCAGTCATAAGGTGAAGAACACCTATACAAGTATTCCTTGACATACAACTTACAAAAATGACTTATGACCATTTTTTCACACTTACGACCATTACAGCATCCCCATGGTCACATGATCCGAATTCAGATGCTTGGCAACTGACTCGTATTTATGACGGCTGCAGTGTCCCAGGGTCACATGATCCCCTTTTGCGACCTTCTTGACAAGCCAAGTCAATGGGGAAGTCAGATTCACTTAACCACCGTGTGACTAACTGAACAACTGCATTGATTCTCTTAACAACTGTGGCAAGAAAGGTCGTAAAATGGGGCAAAATTGACTTAACTAACGTTTCCGTTACCAACAGAAATTTTGGGCTCAATTGGGGTTGAGAGTCGAGGACCACCTGTATTTTGATGGGAAATCACTAGGAAAACTCAACTGAAGGCTGCTCTAGTCAAAAACATCCCTTGAAGAAGCTAAGGTATTTCTGTTCAGATGCCAAAAATACTCAGCTGAATTACACAAAACTAGAGGATATTTTTACTCTTGTACTTCCATTAGCAACCGAGGGGAGGACAAGAAGCAATGGGTGGAAACTAATCAAGGAGTGAAGGAACCGGGAATTAAGGAGAAATTTCCTGACAGTGAGGACAGTTAAGCAGTGGAACAACTTGCCTCCTGAAGTTGTGTGTGCTCCATTATTGGAGGGCTTTTAAAAAAAAGATTGGACAGCCACTTGTCTGAAATGGTATAAGATTTCCTGCCTAAGCAGGGGGTTGGACTAGAAGACCTCCAAGGTCCCTTCCAACTCTCGGTCTATTCTAAGTGAGGGCTGCTCCTATCTTTCTCATTGGGAGCAGCTGTTTCTGGAACAGACAGAGCCTACATGCCTATCTGAGAAGAAGCAGATCTGATAGATCCCCCTCTAGGCAGAACCACAGGCTCAAAACTCAGATGACTTTAATCCCTTCTCTTCTGGCAGGAGGACTGGCAGTGATTGTGTGGGAAAAAATTAAATGGCCGTGCAGTTTAGAGGCTATTGTCCTGCTGAATGCAGAAACACAGAGCCCATATTTATCTCCCCACCCACCCCTCTGTTTCCGCCCCCCACTCCAAAGTCAAAGGAGCTTTCAGAAAAATCTAGTTATTGACCGAAGGCATCTTTTCTGGCTTTGAAAGAAAGATCTTACGGGATAAGGAGGAGTTCTCTTCTCATCTAGCCTCTCAAATCCCCGAAAAATCTCCTTAATCTTGTTACTGCAGAGAATTGAAATATACTCTCGCTTCCCGCCGGCAGAAGTTGGATCAGTTGCTGGACAAAATTGGCCAAACATCTGTTTTCCAGACTGAAGGCTTTCTTTGCCAATGGAGCACAGTCAGAAACACCAAGGTTGTTTCAGATGGTTTTGTACCAAACTGAGTTTTCAAACTGATGCTGAAATACAAGCTGGGTTTGAAATACAGGTAGTCCTCGACTTACAACAGTTCATTTAGTGACTGTTCAAAGTTACAATAGAACTGAGAAAACTGACTTAGGGCCTTTTTTTCACACATATGACCGTTGTCGCATCCCCATGATCAAGTGATCAAAATTGGGATGCTTGGTGACTGGTTCATATTTGTGACAGTTGCTGTGTCCCGGGATCCCCTTTTGCGACCTTCTGACAAGCAAAGTCAATGAGGAAGTCAGATTTATTTAACAACCCCGTTACTAACTTAACTGCAGTGATACACTTAGCAACTGTGGCAAGGAAGGTCGTAAAATGGGGCAAAACTCACTTAACTTTTCTCTGTGTCATATAAGATATGTGAATATGCAGTATGCACAATCTTATATTTATTTATTTATTCTGTCATGGTTATGTAGTGTATATTGGAGGTGGTGAACCTTTGAGAGCTGTACGCAACGAAATTTCATTTTAATGTATGCTGATTAGTGTACATTCAAAGTGACAATAAAATTATTCTATTCTATTCTCTTCGATTCGATTCATGTCTCAGCACCAGAAAATGTCTCACCACCTGTACAGTCCCATGTCTGGACCTCTGTTAAGTAGGCCTGAACTGAGGGGGAGGCCTTTCTTTCTCATTAAAGAAACAGGAAAACATGAGAGACCCAAGGGTGATACAAAACATTCTGAATTCAAACATCTTGAATTCCCAATTCTCTGTCCCGAGTTTAAAGGCATCTCTCTGAGCCTGAAACAGCTTCGTTTGAAATCAACTCAGAAATGCCTCAGAAATCATCAAACTGCTGTTTGAATTTGGTCACTTGAGGCATAAATGACCCGGCTTTAACTATCCGACTTTGAACATGTTATGTGAAGACAAATGAGAAGGCAGTAACGCTGGGAAAGGTGGAAGGGAAGAGAAGGATACCCAGCAGCCAGGTGAACTCCATTACAGTGGCAATGGGAGAACCTTTAAAAGATCTGAGGGTTCAAGGTAGGGGACAGACCTTCATGGAAAAAAAATATCTATCTATGTACATATATGTAGTCCTTTGTTCTCTCTGAGCTTGGTGGTTTTCGCAGACATTTCCTTACTCAGCTAGCTAACATCATCATTATAGCACTGATGATGTTACTTAGTTGGGCAATGAAATGTCTCCAAAAAACACAAACACAACGTTCAGTGAGCACCGAGAACCCCACAGTTCAATCCTAAACTATAAATATTTCCATCTATTGATCTGTGGAGTTCTTGGTGTTCTCTGAGTTTGGTAGTTTGCTTGCAGATGTTGCTCAGGAGCAAATCCTAACCTCCTTCGCACTGGAGACATTAGTTAGTTTGGTAATTAAACGTCTGCGAGAAAACCACCATGCTCAGAAAGCACCAAGCAGTCCACGGAGCTACAAATATGTTCTTCTCTCGAAACCTATCTAAAAGAGGCAACACTGATGGCGCATAATCCATCAATTTGAACTTAAAGCAATTGTGTTTCAAATTTGAAACCGTTCACAACTGAAAGATTTCGCAGGCAGAACAACTGGTTTTTCCAGCCAAATCATATTTTCTGAATGTCTGACTCTGCTCTCTTGCTTCTTCCATGTATCTCTCTTCTATTCCTAATCTAATTTAACCCATCCATTTTGTCACAACGATTCCTTTATCTGCATCACAACCGTTTATAGTATTTTCTGAAACTGCCTCCGTTAACTTCTGCGCTCCTTGTATTTTCTTGTTTCTTTTCTTCCCACAACATTTAGTTCCTCCAAGGCCTCTGCTTTTTGCAAATTCCAAATAAAATTTCCAGCAACAAGCACGGTTAGATAATTTCAATTGGTACTTTACAGATTGGCACCCCACTGGTACCTTCTCCTACAGTGCTTCAATGCCAGGAAAAGAAAAACATCCTATTCCACTATTCTGCAAATCCAGGATACTCCAACTTCCTAGGGTTCAAAGGGACCTTGGAGGTCTTCCACTCCAACTCCCTGCCCAAGACATGAGTCCTTATACAGGTTATCCTCGACTTACAGCCATTCGTTTAGGGACTGCTTGAAGTTATGACAGGACTGAAAAAAGTGACTTATGACTGTTTTTCACACTTACGGCAGTTGTAGCATCCCCATGATCACGTGATCAAAATTCGGACGCTTGGCCACCAGCATGCATTTATGAGGGTCACAGGGTCCCGGGGTCATGTGATTCCCCTTTTGCGACCTTCTGACAAGCAAAGTCAAGGGGAAAGCCAGATTGACTTAACAACCGTGTTATTAACTTAAAAACTGCAGTGATTCACCTAACAACGGTGGCAACTGAATGAACAGTCATAAGTAGAGAAGCACCTGTATGTATTATTAAGATTATTACATAAGAAGGGCTAGAGAATGAGAAGGGAACTCATCTACTCATCTAGAAATAAGGAGACATTTTCTGACAGTGAGAGCAATCCACCAATGGAAGAGAAGTTTCCTTTGGAAGTTGTGGGAGCTTCATCACTGGAAGCTTTCAAGAAGAGACTGGACTGCCATTTGTCGGAAATGGTGTTGAGTCTCCTGCTTGGGCTAGATGACCTACAAGGTCCCTTCCAACTCTGTTAAGCTGAAATCTGAAAATCTACTTCCATCTCCTGCTCAGTGCAGGAATCATGCAAAGGAAGTGTCCCTTACAGATTTCCTATTGAAAAGATGTCTTATCTGCAAGGGGTATTCTCCGTTCTCTGGGATTTAATGGATTTCACAGTCTGATGGAAGGAAGGGCAGCCTTCAAATATATCCCGAGGCAGACTCCCACGCTCTAAAGCAAGCTCCTACATTTGACTTACAAATGCCACACAGTGCAACCTCACAGAATCAACCAAGAGAAATGACTAGTAGCTTGCCAGCATTTTATTAACTCGTGAAAGAGATTGAGATCTTGTTTAAGGAGCTGAACATTTTCTCCTCCTGGGGAAGAAGAGGGCAGAGGTCTAACACACAGAAATGCACACAGACACACACAAACACACATTGTTCCTTTGGTTCCATGATTTTTTTGCTGCTTGGGCCTATCCCAGCAAGTGCTTCAATATAACACTTCAATTACAGCTTCAATAATCTCCTGCTTTTTATGACCTTGTAATCCCTTAATTCGGTGAATGCAAGATGTATATTAAATCTATATCAGGAGCCTCCAACTTTTAAGACTTATGGACTTCAACTCCCAGAATTCCTCAGCCAGCCAACCTTAAGACTTATGGACTTCCGAGGAATTTTGGGACTTGAAGTCCACAAGTCTTACTTGCTAAATTTAGAGAACCTTAATCTATATGAAACATTTTCAGAAGTAGACAAAGTGTTGGGAAAGGGAATTTAACTCATCCTCCACCGATTTCAGACCTATGCATGGTGTAAGTAAGTAAGTAAGATTGCTGGGATGGGGGTGGGAGAATAATAAAATCACTTTTCATTCATTCAAGCCACCCAGTCTTATGAATTTGGAAAACACAGCTTTGTGAGGTTCCTGGTACTTTCTGAGCTTGGTTGTTTCTTGCAGATATTTTTTTACCCAATCAAATAACATCATCACAGCAAGCCGACTGTATACAGAGAGCCAACCTTACTCCCTTCTGACACTGATGATGCTACCTAGTTGGATAATGTAACGTCTGACAGAAAACAACCAAGCTCAGAGAGCACCAGGAAACACTTCTCAGCAGTTCAACCCTGAGCTATAAATATTCTCTTCTATTGGAAATACAGTTTTGTCTACGATTTCATGAGATGATCCTGGGAGACCTTTTTCAATTTCTATTGCCTTTCTCCAAAGAAATATTTACAATGTAGGGATATAACAACGCTGATCTACCTCACAAGATTATATGTCAAACTTGCCTTTAAGCTAGATCAGGCAGACAATTGATAAAAGTGAAATATTTTTTCTTTCAAATAGTCTATATTAGAGATGCCTTTAAAAAAAAAAAAAAAAACATCCCCATATTAAATAAAAGCCAAGAAGGTTTTGTTCTAGATAGACAGGCAAAGCTATTAGATTAGGGAGAAGTTTTCTAAATGGAGATAGTTCGGTTGTTTTTACTTATTTATAAGTAAAATTTTCTCTCCCATGATGGATGATATACAAATCTGGTCCCTAATATATCACAGAAATATCAAATACGATGCTGCGCAAGAAAGCAATTTGCTGCAAAGCCTACCTAGCAAAGTGGAATAGAACAAATATTGTTCTATTTCTTTTCCCTGATAAAAGCCTCTCTTGATATGAGTTTTCTGTTTGGAAAAAACATGTTTATGTACAAAGAGGCCTATATTACTTTTATGTAGAATAATGCATGAGCAGAAAAGGCCTCTCTCCCAGCCCGTTTCCTCTAATTCCATCACTACCTAGGGAGCATAAGTTCTTCCGACATCCTTATTCTTGGGCATCCTATAGATAAAACCCCGGGAGCGCACAGAGAAACCTCTGTACTATTTCCATTATTTTTGCAAACTTGCGAAAAACACAAAACATCTTAAATGTTGGTTTTGTCTCTTCCAGTTGCAAAGTGAGAAAGGTACTCCGAGTGTGTGTTATAGCGGTACCAATCCTGACAACCTCCTGGCTTTTTTGCTGTAACCTATTTTTCATCATTTAGCCACCCACCCAGAAAGTGATGGATGGGCCAGGGTCTCCTTTTCAGGGTAGGCATTCTCAACTCATGTCAAGAACTCCTGTTGCCCGTCGAGTTCTGAATAGACCACATGGCTGGAGATCTGGGATCTCACTTGTGAAGATCACAACAACACTACAAAATAACTGTGTGCACTGATGATGTTACCTTGTTTGTGTCATGAAACATCTTCAAAAAAACCACCAAGCTCAGAGAGCACCGAGGAGTCTACAATCCTCCTCCTCTCCACAAACTGTAATGAAAAGTCTGCAAGAAAACCACCAAGCTCAGAGAGCACCAAAGACATCTACCGTATTTATCGGCGTATAACACGCACTTTCCCCCCCGAAAAATAGGGGGCAAATGATGTATGCGTGTTATACGCCGATATACGCCAGGCGATATACGCCAGGCACACAGAAAAGGATCGCGGAGCGCTTCGCCCCAAAAGCAGCTGCTTTTCTGTGCGCCTGGCGTTTAAAACATCCGGCTATCTATCTAAACGCCAGGCACACAGAAAAGGATCGCGGAGCGCTTCGCCCCAACAGCAGCCGTTTAGATAGATAGCCGGATGTTTTAAATGCCAGGCGCACAGAAAAGCAGCTGCTGTTGGGGCGAAGCGCTCCGCGATCCTTTTCTGTGCGCCTGGCGTTTAGATAGATAGCCGGATGTTTTAAACGCCAGGCGCACAGAAAAGCAGCTGCTGTTGGGGCGAAGCGCTCCGCGATCCTTTTCTGTGTGCCTGGCGTTTAGATAGATAGCCGGATGTTTTAAACGCCAGGCGCACAGAAAAGGATTGCGGAGCGCTTCGCCCCAAAAGCAGCTGCTTTTCTGTGCGCCTGGCGTTTAAAACATCCGGCTATCTATCTAAACGCCAGGCGCACAGAAAAGGATCGCGGAGCGCTACTCAGCGGGGTGTGGGCGAGAGGAGGAGAGAATGGATGAGCCGTCTCTCCTCTCCCCGACACCCGACTAAAACGCTTTCTTTCGCCCGCGGAAGAGCTCGGGCGGGCGAAAGGAAGCGCTTTAGACAGCGGGGGTGTGGGTGAGAGGAGGAGAGAATGGATGAGCCGTCTCTCCTCTCCCCGGACTCCCGACTAAAAGTTAATAAAAAAAGGAAGGAGGGAAGGATGGAACTGGAAGGGAGGCAGGGAAGGAGGGAGGGAGAAAGGAAGGATAAGAGGATAGGGAAAGAGGAAAGAAGGCAGGCAGGCAGAAGGGAGGGAGGTGCAAGGAAGGAAGGAAGCATAGATAAGCAGGAGGGAAAGACGGCAGGCAGGCAGGAGGAAAGAGGAAGGAGGGAACTGGAAGGGAGGCAGGAAGGAAGGGAAGGAGGAAGGGAGGGTGGAAGATAGTAGCAGTGAAAGCAGCAGTGTTCATAGTTGCTTTTACTGTCCTTTTACATTATTTACCTTATAAGTGGTAATAATATTAATAAAAAAAAGTTCTGAGCTACCCTTATTTTGCTTCAAAGTTCTTTATTTGAAATTTAATTTTTTTTCCTGAAATTTCCCTCTTAAAATGAAGGTGCGTGTTATACGCCTGTGCGTGTTATACGCCGATAAATACGGTAAGTAGCAACCCTTTGATGACTGAACTTTGCTCCTGATTCTAAGTTCAGAAGATTGGGGTGACTCCAACTCCCGGAATTCCTCACTGGCCAACATGGTGATTGTGAAAATTTTGTGAATAGAAATTTACACTCTAGGAGGGCAGAGAGAGATTATTATTTTTATTTATCGAATGTTTAGAGCTGCCTATCTCCATGCAAGACTTTGATGAAGGATGCTCCAAGACTGAACTGCAACTGCGTGGCACCTGCAACATGCTGGCATTATAATTCTCCAGAACCCATCCACCTATCCTTGCACTATATCTAATATTTTTCATCCATGACTCTGACTTTTTCCAGCAGTGAAAATCTCTACAGATCAATACAAATTCAGAGAAGTAAAACTAAGTCTGTCATTCTTTTCCTTTTCTTTTCCAGGTGAATGTATCTATGAAGGGCTTGCATTATCATACATTAATCCTTCTAACTGAGGTTTGAACTAACTTTGCAGAATACGTGGAACCATAAACAGGCTAAATTTTATATTTACCGACAAAGAAATAAAGGGAGATTAGCATAGATCTATTTCAAGCTATTTAGCTCTTGTCAGCTAGCCATACCCTTCCTGGAAGCAGTATGCTCCGTCCCATATTTGGGTAGACCACGTTGCCCTGATAAAAAAACATTTCATAAACAGGCTAGCTTTGCACAACTTGCTAAACCATACACACACACACACACACACCCCAAAAAACAAACCTAACCAAGATTAACATTAGACAGGTCAGTGCTGTGTGAATGCCACTACTACCTTTAACAGTCTTGGTAAAGAGCGCTGTGTAAACATAACCAATGTGTATGAAATAAGTAGGGAAGGGAAGGCTAGCAAGTAGGCGTGGCTTCCAAAATCTAAGTCCAACATGCTGATAAAGATGAAGGTTGAATTTCCTAGTAGTTCCAGCCAGTGGTGGGATTCAAATAATTTAACAACCGGTTCTCTGCCCTAATGGTTTCTCCCATCAACCAGTTCACCAAACTGCTCAGAAAGTTAACCGGTTTTCCCGAAGTGGTGCCCACTGGCTGACTCCCACCACTGGTCCCAGCCCTGAACTACTTTATAAAAAGGAAATATTATTCTATCAATGTTCCTCTAATCATCAGACTTAGTAGTATTTTAATAGACATATATAAGCACACACCAAGGTTCAGACACAAATCTGTCTCTGGTTGTTTTGCAAAAGGCCTTTTGGCTTGAAAACTGTAAAACTGGAAGCACAATTAGACAAAACAAATGGCGCAAGACGCAGACAGGGAATGGCAGAAGACAGAGAGGCGCGAAGAAGGAAGAAAGAGAGTGAGAGAGGGGGAAAAAACAAAAATGCCAGGGCAGGAACAGCAACAGAAGATAAGCCAAATTTTTCAGGGGGTGGATGGAAAAGGAATATACAACCAATGAAACAGAGAGGAACGAAAACACACAGGAACTAACTTTCAAGGTCAAGCTCAGGGTCACTGAGAGGACTGCTGAGGCCAGAATCTGCAGAAAACAGTAAAACAAAAAGAAAAACAAAAAATATATATACACTTGTATAAAAGAAATGCTACTCAACCAAGAAAAAAAAAACCAAAACCAACAACAGTAACAAAAAAGGCAACACAAAATTTAAGAGGAAATGAAAGGATCTTTTTTCTTCTTCTCCTTTTTTTCTGGGAATAGGACGGCATGCGGGAAATGTTTTTTTTTCCTTGTTTTCTTTAAGGCTGATGTTTTATGTGCTTGATGCATTCCTAGCGCAATGGTATCAGGTCTTTTTTTAATAAACATGAGGATGTTTGTATTTATATCTGGTTATTAAAACGGAGAGACATTGAGCAAACAACCTTGGAAGGCACTTTCCCCATCCTTCTCCCCTTTCTCCCCCACAACAGTCAGAATGTGCTGAGGTGTTAATTTTTTTTAACTTTTAAGATAGATTTGCTTTAGAAAGGTATGCTTCATGCCCACATTCTGAGACAGAGAAGCTGATGGAGTATCCTTATTTTCATATTGAATATTATGCACAAACACAGACAGGAATATATGTATATATATACACAGTTTACCACATATGTATGCAAGTGAGAAATATGCATGTAAAAAAAAAACCAGACTCTCATAGAATAACTGAAAAGAAAGACAAAGCCAATAGAAAGGTTATGCAAATATTTACTGAAAACATCAAAAACACTTGGAAGAAACGTAAATGAAACATACAAATAAAAATGGTGGATTCTATTGTGCTCCAGAAGTAGCACTAAATTGCAACACCATTTTTATTTGGAAGAGAATATGCTCCAATTAATTCAATGAAATGTCAACAGATACATATAGGATCGTACTGTGAAAGTCCTTAACATATGATTCTTGGGACCGGTTTTTAAGAGTCATGCAAGATGCTACCATTTTTTGTAATTTAAAATAAAATAAAATAAAGACGTGTCTTCTCACCATTATTCCAAAATTTCTAGATTTATCCTATCTCTTAAGACCCCAAAAGATTTTTTTATTGTGCAGTCATTTTGCTTTGTCATGAAAATTCTTGCTGCTTTCTTTATTTTTATTTACTGCTAAAGCCTGACTTTCTCTCTGCATTAGCGTTCAAGGTGGCTAAAGAAATTCAGAATATAAAATCGATGGAGTTAACATCTATGAATTCCTTTTGCTAATACCCCGACTTGCTTCAATCTTCTCACCCAAATCAAAAACAAACAAAAATCCTTAACACACCTTTAAAGGTAGTGTTTGGGACTGCACATCTGGACATTGTGTGTAACAACCAATACAAAACTGCTGTCCCGAAAACACCCGGCTTCCTTCCAATCCACTGCACTTCTTTTTTTTTTCCTCCAGTCTTGAAATTTGGACTGCAAAATTCAGAGTTTAAATCACTCTTCTTTAGTCTGGGCTACACAGCTGGGTGGCTTTTTTACAACAACCCACAAATCTGGGCTATTTTTCTAAACAGAAAGAGAGAGAAGGGAAACATACAGGTAGTTCTTGACTTACAACCCTTCATTTTTCAACTGTCTGGAGTTACAACGGCATTGAAAAAAGTGACTTACAACTGGTTCTTGCAATTAAGATCACTGCAGCATCCCCGCGGTTATGGGATAAAATTTTGACACTTGGCAACTGGCATGTATTTATAATGGTTGCAGCAGCATACTGGGGTCATGTCATCACCATTTATAGCCTTCCCAGTCAGCTTCTGACAAGTAAAGTCAATGGGGGAAGAAAGGATCACTTAACAACTACAATGATTCATTTAACAACTGTGGCAAAAAAACGTTGCAAAATCAGGTGCGACTCACTTAACAACTAATGTTGGTGCCAATTGTGGTTGTAAGTCAAGGACTACCTGTTCCTGCCTTTTACCTAGCTAGATACAGTAGGCTCTCAGGGAAAAATACAGAAGTAATTTCCCCCCTGACTCAACTAATCAAGAATATATTTATATAATATATAAATAAAGAGACACCGGCAACAATAAAAAAAGAAAGGAAGAGAGGAGGAGAGGAAATGAGAGGAAAAGGAAGGAAGGAAAAGAGAGGTGAGGAGAGGAAGATGGAAGGGAGAAGGAGAGAGGGTAGGAAGGGGAAGGGGTAGAGAGAAGTAGGGGAGAGGTAAGGGAAGAAGGAAGAGAAAGGAAACAAGGAAAGAAGAAAGTAGAGAAGGGAGGGAGGGAGAGAAAGGAAGAGAGGAGAGAAGATGAGAGGAAGAGGAGGGAAGGAAGATAGAGAGGAGGAGAGGAAGAGGGAAGGGAGAAGGAGAGAGGGTAGGAAGGGGAAGAGGAAGAGAGGAGGAGGGGAGAAGTAACGGAAGAAGGAAGGGAAAGGAGGAAGGAAGGAAGTAGAGAAGGGAGGGAGGGAGAAAAGAAAGGGAGAAGAAGGTGGTGTCAAAACAGGCGAGGGATGGGAAACAAAGCAACCCAAATGGAATATTATAATTCTATAAATGGAATGACGAATGTATAAGAACCATGAATGTAAAAGAATAATAATAACTATGTGAATGTATACCTATAATTGTATATAGAGAACAAAAAAAAAGTATATATATATATATTAAAAAGAATATATTGGCAAAACGTTTTCAATTTTCTTGAATCATAGTGAAAAAATTTTCTCTCCACCTCCAGAGAGAGGATTAAACTAGATAAAGCAAAAAAAGGGAGATACAATAGTTTGGAGATAATTATTATTAAGTTATTACGTGTTATTAAGTTCGGCCAGAGAAAAGTGTTACCTTTACCTCTCTCCTGGCATCGGAGTTTTGGTCAAACCCTGTGAATATTTGTTTGTGATCCAAAGTGCCTAAAACCATATAAATGAATAAATCTATAGCTCAGCTCCTGCATTTCACCTCTCACTATGGATAGTCAAAACCAAATATTAATCATCTTCCAAGATAGCCCCAGACCAACATCCTTTTCTCTAAATCTCAGTTCTCTAGTCTAGAAATGTCCATTAAAAAATAGAAGGGGGAGAAAAGGGAGAAAAAAAGGGAAAGAAGAGAAAGTAAGTGTGAAATCCCAGAAGCTCCATTTTATACTGGCACAGGAAGGCACAGTTTTGCAACCAGTGGCTGTGGAATAACTTCCCCTCGGAGAGGGATAGATCAGCTGCAAAAGAGATGCTCTTGCAGCATTTGCGGTCTTGAAGGACAAAGGAGCTCAGACTTTCCTTCGTCATGCTGGGGAGTGGAAAAGCATAACAAAGGAATTGTTTGCAGCCTCGTTGGGCACAAGCTGGATGAGCTGCTGTGTCAGGCTGCCAGGAGTCAAAAGAATCAGTTTGGGAAAGAATGCCAGGCTCTGGGAAAAGGTCTGGTGATACCTGGACTGCAGTGGGATTATTGTTTTGCTGACTGTAGTTATGCTATGTTGTGCTTTATCATCTAACCATAAACCTTTGGCATTGCCTTGGATTAAATTTCCACTTGTGAGGAAAGAAGGAAGGAAGGAAGGAGGAAAGGAAGGAAGGGAGGAAATATAGATAGAAGAAAGAGGGCGGGAAGAAGGAATGAAACAGAAGAAAGGGAGGGAAAGAGGGAGGGAGGGAGGATACATAGACAAAAGAAAGTGGAAAGGAGGGAAGATGGAATGGAATAGAAAAAAGGGAGAGAGCGAGGGAGGGAGGAAGGAAACCCTTCCTTTGCAAAGAGGGAAGGCATGGTCCCAAAACAGGAGGCAGTTTTGTTTTGAAACCAGAATAAAACCACTGTGCTCCAAAAATGAGACGAGAACACTTGGGTTATTTGCAGTTTCGGACAAAATGGCAAAGCTGGATTCTCTGCCCTCCTACCTTCAATAGAATCCAGGGGAGCCTATCCAACCAACCCAATCCAGTCAGCTGTCTCTTGGCATGTTAGGATCTTCCTCTTTTTCCCCCCTAGTCCCTGCCCTAAATTATTTGTGCCTGGAACTACACTGCCCATCTCCTTCCAAGACACCTGTCCACACACTGCTACCTGCGGCCAGCTGTTTGACTGGAGATATCCTGGACATCACATTTATTTTATGCAGGTGTGCAAAGAAGCAGTTCCTCTTCCATCAATGCAAAAGTGGAAATGCTGCTTCTCCCATGGTGTCCACAGCTGTTTGGTGAAATGGTATACAGATCGTCCTCGACTTACAACCACTAATTTAGTGACCATTCAAAGTTACGCTAGCACAGAAAAAAGTGACCTTTGACTGTTTTTCACACAGTTGCAGCGTCCCCATGGTCAAAATTCGGGCACTCAGCCACAGCATATATGTCGGACAGTTGCAGCATCCCGGGGTCACGTGATCACCATTTGTGACCTTCCCAGCTGGCTTCCGGCAAGCAAAGTCCATGGGGGGGATGACGCTGGATTCGCTTAATGACCATAAGATTCACTTAACAACTGCAGCGATTCCCTTTACAACTGTAGCAAAAAAAAAGTTGTAGAATGGGAGCAAAACTCACTTCACCGCTGCCTTGCTTAGCAGTGGAACTTTTGGATTCAATTGTGTTCATAAATCGAGGACTACCTGTGGTGAAACAATATTATAAGAAGCATTTCCCCTTTTTCCATGTGCAAGTAAGAAAGCTTCTTCTAAAATCCTTTCCAGCTGCAGGTTTTTTTTTTTTTTAAAAAAAGACGACTTGCATTAAAAATGAGTTAAACGCTTTTTAAGAGGGCCACCGTTTTAAATGAATTGAAACGGGCATTGTTTTAAATCAATGTATTAGTTAATCACCTAAGCTCCTTCTTTGCTAAGCAAAGCTAAATTCTCTCTATTCTACCAAGCAAATTCTTTCTATTCTGCTGAGCAAAGTCACAAAAAATGTGCGGATTTCACCACCTGGTCTAATTTATTCAGCATAAAGAGAATAATGATGAATTATGGTGGTCCATTTGCCCACCAAAAGCCTCATCCAGCTATTTCAGATTTTTTTTTCAAGCCTGTCCTGTATAAAACAGGCTAAGATTTTGCCTGTTGGTTGGTTTACGTAAAGTGCACATCATCTCAAAACAGAATTATACCACCGATACCGCACCGGATATACAATTACACATGCGTGTGTCTTTGCGAACAGAACTTCGCCAGGGCATGGAGTGGTATCAGAAGCATGCAGCCATCTAGCAAAAGAGGGAGGGTGGCATGAAGCTGGTTACCTGGCGTCTGGAAGTTGATGCGCCTCATCTCCACAGGGTCTTTGGGGTGATGAGGGGTGATCTCAGCGTTATTCAGTAAGCACTTGATTCGGGGCTCGGAGTCTTTGCGTTTGCTGGAGGGAGAAAACAGGAGGAGGCAGGAAAGAAGTAGGTGGGTCAAGAGAAGGGGATCAAGTCCAGCACACAGCTGGAACCTGCAGTGTTTTAATCGGGCAAATGATGCTTGACTTTAGACAAATATGTGTGATGTTTTTGAATGAATAACCATTGGGCGTCTGGTAGCAGGGGGAATGATATATTAAACTAAAAACTGAGCTGAGCACCGGAAAATTAAGTCTTTTCAGTACAGATAGTCCTTGCTTTAATACTGTAATAGAGATGTAAAACGGGTGACCCACGTAAATGTGGAAGTCACAAGGTTAAGCTCTGTAGTACAGATGAGAAGGAGTGCTATCAGCTACCTCAGCCTCCTCCTGGCAATTATCTTTATCTTTAATTATCTTCTGTTTATTTCAGAATGAAAATTAATTTGTAGTTGTATTGCCGGTGATAGGCCAGTAAGCTAAAAGGACCTGTCTCTTCCACTTTGTTTTCTCCAGTTTTCAGAGGTATTCCTGATTTTCAATTGCATCAAAAGAGACATTAAGCATTTAAACAAACAAACAAAATTCTTACCTGTCTGGCTTGCTGTCCAGGGACGCACAAAAAGGGAGTGGGGGAAAACAAAAAGACACAATATAAGACAGTAGCTGGGAGATTCTTGGTTATCCTTAAACCTACTGATTGTTCAGGAACCTTCCCAGTTCAAAGCTGATGATCGCTTTTGGAAGTTCAGCCTTCTAGGTATATTTCTGGTCAACATCAGTTGTCCTCCATGAGATGTCTTCCAGATGTTTGGGGTTAGAGCTCTCTTCTGCTTCCCCTCCCCCTCTTAGCTATCATTTTGGAGCACACCAGGTTGGAAAAGTCTGAATTTTATATATGAAATAATATATATTATATATATATATATATATAAAGGTGGCAGACATACCTAATATGCCTTCCTCCTCCTATTCCCCGCAACAACAACCCTGTGAGGTGGGCTGGACTGAGAGAGGGACCTGGCCAAAGTCACCCATGATGTCTAAGGCACGAGTAGAACTCAACTTTTCCTGGTGATTGGCTCAAACTGGCTTTCATGGCTAAGGCTGAACTAGAACTCCCTGTCTCCTGGTGATTGGCCAGTACCTTAATCACTTAACCAAACTGGTCTCGGGGTTAGATTAATTTGCCCCAGGAGACACAGTCCTTCAAGGAAAATAAATCTGCTTTAAAGAGAAAAAAAGGAATAGCCTAGCCCATGGAAGAGGATCCTCACAAACCAAAGAAATGGACACTCCCACTTACTTCTTGTACAGGAGGATTGCAATAACAATGCAGATAATAAAGACTACAGCTAAAACCGGTCCAATCACCCAGATCAGCCCCTCCTCTCCTTCAATCTTGGGCTGGGGATCAGAGCTGTCCATTTGGATGGGATCAGAGAAGGGACTGGCAGCGTACATCTGAAACAGAAATCAAAGACAACAAGCGTGTAAAGAGAGGTGGGGAACTACGGCCCCTTTATGAATGAATTCCTGAGCATAGATGACTCAGGAATTCTGGGAGTTGAAGTCCAAAAGTCATAAAAGGACCGTAGCTCCACATCCCTGCTGTAAAGGAGGAGCCGTGGTGGCGCAGTGGTTAGAGTGCAGTACTTCAGGCTACTTCTGCTAATAGCTGGCTGCCTGCAATTTGGCAGATCGAATCTCACCAGGCTCAAGGTTGACCCTTCCATCCTTCTGAGGTGGGTAAAATGAGGACCCAAAATTGTTGTGGGGCAATAGGCTGACTCTGTAAACCACTTAGAGAGGGCTGGAAAGCACTGAGAAGTGGTATATAAATGCTATTGCTATTTCCCTTCGTCTTCTCATTGGGGAAAGGTAGATAAGAGGTAGAAAGCAAAGATGTGAAACTGACAGTTCTGACTCAGATCAGCAAACGTGAGTGAAAACCCAAACGTCAAAAACTGTAATCTGTCATTGTGGCTGAGGTATAGAATGCAGGTAGTCCTCAACTTACACTGTTTCATTTAGTGACCGTTCAAAGTTACAATGGTACTGAAAAAAGTGACTTAGGACCAGTTTTCACTCTTATTACCATTGTAGCATCCCCATGGTCACGTGATCGAAATTCAGACGCCTGGCAATTGACTCATATTTACAACGGTTTCAGTGTCCTGGGGTCACCTGATTCCCTTTTGCGACCTTCTGTCAAGCAAGAGTCAAGGGGGGGACCCAGATTCACATAACAAAAGTTTGACAATTTAACAACTACAGCGATTCACTTAACAATTGTGGCAAGAAAGGTCGTAAAATGGGGCAAACTCACTTAACAAATGTTTCATTTAGCAACATGAATTTTGGGCTTGATTGCAGTCATACGTTGAGGACTACCTGTAACTGATTTAAATTAGTCACTTGAGATGTGCAAAATTCACTGATTGGGGAAGGAAAGGTTCCACAATTCTCCCGAATCAATTCTCCCAGTGCAATTTATGAGTTTTCCAAAGGAAATCCTCTAAATCAGGACTTTTTCAAGAGGTTCTGGGCGGACGCCCCGGAGAGGCGTCCTGCCGAGGGAACGGCTTGCGGAGGGTCCTGGCGTCGGCGGCGGCTGGCGGGGGCTTCTCCGCTTCGTTCTAGGCACCGGGGAGCAGTATCGGAGGGCGCCCGTGTGCGCGCGTCTCGCCCCATGCCGATCGGAGAATACACTTCTGAATGAAGCAGCGGCGGTGTGGTGAGAGGCTTCCCTTCTCCATTCCCTCTCTTTTGAATTAATGGACTTTTCAGCTTTTTTTTAAACAAAGTTTCTTTCGGACTTTTGCTGGAGGTGCGGCTAGAGGGAGGGGGATTTCCCCCCCCCCTTGGACAAGCGGCTTGAAAAGATTTTGCTCTCGCCCCCAGGGGAAGGAGGGAGGGGGAGAGCCAATTAATGATGCCTCACCCCTATAAAAGTGACTTTCCTTGGACTTAGATTCAGAACTTATGGGTGAACTGAGAATTTTCTGAACTTTTAAAAGTTTGCTATGCCTCTGAGCCCAAAACTGGCAGGGCAAGATGGCACACTTCCGTTGTCTTTGTGAACTGTGAAATTTGACTCCACCTTCAAAATTCAGGCTTCCGGTCTTTGTCTCCGAGCCACCCAGAGGAATCTCTTGTGGATTGTGATTCTTTGAACCCTTTGGAGAAAAAAAACTTTCACCTATTGCTAGAGTTACTAAAGAAATTCCCATCTGTCTGGATTCTCTGTCTCCTGGACTCGTCTGCCTGCTCTCCTTCTCCAGCTGCCCAGTCTCTACAGTGATTGATTCCCTTGCTTCCCAAACCATGTCTCCAAAAAGACCACCTCCTGGAAAACCTGGTTTTGCTACTTCTGCTCCAACATCTGCAACATCTAGCCCAGCTACACAGTCAAAGATAACAGAATTGATGCAACCCAAGACTACAGAGATAGACTTTCAACAAATGCTCCAACAAATTTTACAGGGCCAAGAGGAAATTAAGAAACAGTTAAGGGAAATGAAGGATGAAATCAAAGAAAATCAAGTGCAAATCTATAAGAACTCACAGAGACTGGACGTTGTGGAGGGTGGGGTGGCGGAGGCGAGAGGGGGGGTTGAGGCCTTGCAGAGGGGAAACAAAGAACTTGATACCCAACAAATGAAAACAGATTTTGAGAGAATGTCCTTCTATCTTAGATTTCAAA
Source organism: Natrix helvetica (assembly GCF_964273705.1). Classification (NCBI taxonomy): domain Eukaryota; kingdom Metazoa; phylum Chordata; class Lepidosauria; order Squamata; family Natricidae; genus Natrix; species Natrix helvetica. The sequence goes on from NC_138548.1 coordinate 8,273,996, forward strand.
ATGTAATAGAAACAGATGGGGAAAATATAAGGGACATAATGACCAATATTTTAGCTGAATACATACACAAAGATAAACAACAGATGGAATGGGAGATAGATCTGGCTTATAGAGTGAACTCAGTATATGCCAGAACACACAATGTGCCCAGGGAGGTTCATATTAGATTCCTTAGGAAAAGCACAAGAGATGAAATTCTGGGTGTGCAAAGGGGGCAAACACTCACATACCATGATAGGGAGATAACCATTCTAAAACAGATTCCCAAAAAAATTAGGGAGATAAGGAAAAATTATTCGCAATTGGCGAATAAATTATACCAGAAGGGGGTGTGGTTTAGATGGTTGATGCCTGAAGGTATGCTGATATTCTGGGAGGAGAAAAGAATCAGAATTAACACACCCATAGAGGCACAGGCCTTTATGGAAAAAAACAAAGCGAACCTAGAAAAAACAGAAGATACCACAATGGTCACACAGGACACGGGAGGGGCCGGAGCTCTGCCAGCAGGGGGAGAAGGGGCAATACCAAGAAAGCTCAGATCACAAAAATGAATAAGAAAGCCACAATGTTATAAACAAACCGAAAGTAATAATGAAATTATATCTAGATTATATATTATAACAATATAAGCTGACTGAAAAATTTTTTTCTTCTAGAATTAATATGCTGATCTTTTATGACTATGGATTAATGCTTGATATATGGATGTAACCTATGAGACTGGAGGGAGGGGGCCCCTGTCACACTTGCTACTGCCAAAATCTGTAACCATTCCATTTACCCTTTTCCCTATAAATGTTTTAAAAAAACCAATAAAACTTTTTTTCAAAAAAAAAAAAAAAAAAGAGGTTCTGGGCATAACATTCCATGTACAGCAAGCAGTTCCTGGGGCCATAACCCTTGTTGGTTATTAAACTAACCCATTTCTGAATATGCACATAATTAGAAAAAACAGCTAGGCCTGTGCAAAATGCTAAGCATAAAGGGAAAAAAAACCCCAAACCATAAGGTTAATGTTAAATAAATTTAGCCTGCTGAGTAAATACAGCTTCTACATTTTTAATTGACCTGCCCGAATGAGTGGTGTGATCTCAGTAGGTAGGACAGCCTTGTTCAAATTTAATTTAGCCTTTTATGCTCTTGCTCTATTATTGCAGTGTTGGAGAAATTTCAATGTATGTCATTTTTATTTTTTTACTTTATGCTGCTTATTACTTTTCTACATTTGGGCTTTATGGATCTTGACTTTGAATGCTTTGTAAGATATTCATTCTAAGAAACTATACCATCTTATCGCTTCCGCTGCCCCTCAAAATATTTTTTGGCTGTTTTTATTTGTAGCACGGTAAATTAATATCATTCAGACAAAAGCGATAAAAACACAGAAGAGGACCCATCGCAACAAGAAGCTTGTTTGTTTTTGATCCCCATTGAAAGGAGGTTGACGTTAACCCACTCAGGCTCTTAAAGGGGTCCTAAGAATGAGTGGGGAGACGCAGAGGGAACTCACGGGTTCATTGGTCTGCAAAACGGCCAAAATGAAAATGACATATTTCTGTCCGGCCTCCAGGGCTTTATTTTCGAAGTTGTCGTAGCGTTTCATATCCCCGAGGGTGAAAATAGAGGGCAGGACGTGGACACGGGCTGCGATGTACGCTTTGTGGGGATCCAGCTGACGGGAATGGCGGAGGCTTCTCCGTTGCAACCTTGAGATCTGCTGAATTAGCTGGAAAAGGAGAAAGAGGCTATCTAGGTAAGCTGAGATGAATAAAGATTGATACATATAAATAAAAGCAGTCCTTGAATTACGACCATTCATTTAGCAACCATTCAAACTTAGAAGCACTGAGGGGGGGGGGGGGAACGACATACAATCAAACCTTGCTCTTACAACCACCGCAGACCTCTCCAAGGTCACCAGATCAAAATTTGGACGCTTGGCAACCAGCATGCATTTATAATGGTTACAGCGTCTCGGGAGCTTTGTAATCATCATTTGCGACCTTCCCAGCTGTCTTCTGACATGCAAAGTCAATGAGGAAACCTGGATTCACTTAATGGCGGCATGATTCATAATAACTGCAAGTGATTTGTTTAATTTTAGATGGCCACCTCTGTCATCTTACATTTGCAAACGCAGATCAGAGGTCCCCCAACCTTGGCAATGTTAAGGCTTGTAGACTTCAGCTCCCAGAATTCCTTAGCCAGCCAAGCTAAAGTCTTAAAGTTGCCAAAGTTGGAGACCCCGAACTTTTGAACCCATTACAGTTCCAATAGCAGTTATGCCACCTAGCTCACCATGGATTAGTTTGTTAATTACAAGGCTCTCTGTAGACTTTATTGTCAAATGCTTCCCCCGCCCCCCAGAGAAGATATACTGTATTTTTTGGAGTATAAGACACACCAAGATTTTGAAGACGCAAATTAAAAAAAAAGTTTTTGCACTCTGCAGACCTCCCAAAAATGGCCTGTTTTCGTAAAAATGGGCCCTTTTTTGTCAAAAAAAGGGCACGCATAGCCTTTAGGAGGCTTGTAGAGTGCTCCTGGGGGCCGTGGGGGGGCCAAAAATGAGAAAAAAGCAGGCTGTTTTTTTGCAAAAACGGGCCCAGTTTTTGTCAAAAAAAGGACATGCTTAGCCTTTAGGGGCTTATAAAGTACTCCTGAGGGCTGGGGGGGGGGTGAGCAAAAAACAGCCCATTTTTCACTTGTTTTTGCCCTCCCCAGCCTCCAGGAGGTCTCTGAAAGCCACCTAAAGGCTATGCATGGCCATTTGGGTGAAGGGGGTGGGGTTTTGGGAGGCCAAAAATGCTGAATTCAGTGTATAAGACGCACCCAGATTTTCAGCCTCTGTTTTGAGGGGAAAAAGGTGCGTCTTATACTTCAAAAATACGGCATGTATAACATCTACAGCATTCTCAAGATGTACTAAGGAAATTACAAGTTCAAAAAATGAAACAAGATGAAATCTCTTAGGATTTTTTCATGGCAAATCCCCACTTACCTCTTCTAAATCCATTTCTTCCGGACTATTGTATGGATTTTGGAATTGGCCACTTTTAGTTTTCTTCAAGGGTAGCACCACAATGTAATATGCTCTGATAATCAAAAGAAGAAACAGGGCAGGGAATAGATTAAAAGAAAGAGGCAATGAAGGAGAAGAGCTAATCTAAATGGGAAATATGATTAATAGAGTTAAGACTCAAAGCAGGAAGTATGTATTGGCCTGTCTCACCAATGGTGAAAAATAATTGCCTCCAAGCTCAGTGACTTTGGGATCTAGCTTACAAAATTCTCACAAGATTTCTAGTTAATCCTAGAAAGGTTTCCTCTGGCATTTTATTTCAACAAATAACACGTTTTAAGTTGTTCAGGCAGCAAAATCAAAATGGGGCAGCTTGCCACAGCCAACTCACCACAGCCAAGTCACCAGGGCCAACTCACCATGGAACAATTCAAAATTCAATTATTTCAGATAATTAAAACATTATGTTATTTTTGTCATTCAGATTTCATTTGGTCCCTCCTTTTGCAGCCTTTCTTCTATGATTCTATTCCACTATTTTTTCAATATTAGTGTAACTCTTGTCCCAGGGCGAGTTGTCTTGTGGCAAGTTGGCCATGGCAAGGTGGCTGTGGTGAGTTGGCTACAGCAAATTGTCCTAGACCCCAACAAAACTGGCCCAGGTGGTAAAGATGTTTAGGTGCAGACAGTGCAAATGCCTGGGTCTAGCTCTAAATGATTCTTTCTGTGTTTTATAACTAAATGGTTCATGGATCATATGCTTTGATAGCTTCCTGAACATTGACCCGCTTCATGTGGAAAGGTCAAATGCAAATGATGAAAGGGAGAAATATAAACTATGTAGCCAGATTCAACAGGGTCCCCCCAATGTATACATACTGAACTGGGGGGTCTGAAGTCCTGACATCTGGCAGAGTCACTATCACGTTGCCATCAATTTCGTGTCGGTAAGACACCTCTGGTTTTCTGCTCAGCATATTGGCTGCGGTGGACACCACCACTTTCTGCTGAAGATCTCCTTTCTCACTTCTCTGGCCCACGAGGGAAAATCGGTAAGATGTTTGTGGCTTCAAGTTAGTGATGAGCTTCTTGGTGGCACTCCCACCCACCTCAATCTCTTGGCCGGTGTTCTCATGCCGGATCTGGGAGAAATGGAGGAAGAGGGCATGTAAGAAACATAATTGGGACCATGTAAGAAACCCAAAAGAATCCTGCTATACCGGACCAACATTAACCTTCATCTTATAGGTAGTCCTGGTAGGCAGGAGAAGAAGCAATGGATGAAAACTAATCAAGGAGAGATCCACCCAGAACTAAGGAGAAATTTTCCAAGAATGAGAACAATTAATCAGTGGAACAACTTGAATAGAATAGAATAACAGAGTTGGAAGGAACCTTGGAGGTCTTCTAGTCTAACCCCCTCCCTAGGCAGGAAACCCTATACCACTTCAGACAAATGGTTATCCAACATCTTCTTAACACATCTAGAATGTGTTGGCACATTCTCAACTTCTGGAGGTAAGCTGTTCCAGTGATTAATTGTTCTAACTATCAGGAAATTTCTCCTCCAGAAGAACCTGCCTCCAGAAGTTGTGGGTGCTCCAACACTGGAGGTCTTTAAGAAGAGACTGGACAACCAGACCCCACAAATAGGATCTGGACACACTGCATTGTTCTATTTATGTTCCACAGCAGTGTTTCATTATTTTCATTGACAAATTTGGAAAATCCTACAAATCATTTATGCCTATTATGCCTAGTAGCCATTGAGAATGTCAGCCTCTGTGGATTTTTTCCAGCTGTCCAAATCTTTTTGTCATTACAGTGCTGCATAGCAGCAAATTCCCTAATTTAGCTAAACAGATTTCAATTAAGCAGGAAGAAAGAAGTAATTTCTGAAGGGATAATTTGTTTAAAAATGTTCTAGGTTGCTTGGGAAGAGGGCACAGTTTTTCTGTGGTGATAGATTTTTGAGCAAAATACTGCGTATCCAAAAATTTATTTGATCAAAATTATTCAATCAAAAATTTGTCCTAAATGAATAGATTTGATCGAATAACATTTCAAAACAAGGGTGATGACAAAAGTAGGTTGCATGTCACGACATCCCAGCACAAATGACACAAAAGCGGATCCTTTTTGTACAACAGGCAAGTTGGGTAGTGATCAACCGATCAAATTGCCTCTGTTGCACAAAAGATGCAGGATCCACCTTTTCAAGGATTTCTAGCAGACACTGATATAAAACATTTACCTTGTATGAAATAGGGGAATTGTAATTTTCAGGAAACTCCCAGCCCAGAAGGACCGACGTCTTGGTGATCATTTTCACTCTGAAGTTTTTGGGAAAAACTGTGGGGAAGAAAAATAATCAGCGAAGGGCAGAGCAGGCGACTTGGAGTGAAAATGGCAGAATTTGGAATTTCATCAACGGAGACACGTTTTTTACACACTATGTGCTACTCCAGTCCCCCAAAGTTACCTCTGGCCATTTGTGCCTCGTGAAAACTCTTATCTGTTACGTTACCAAAAAAAAAAAAATTCTTATGATCCTAGGGTCCTTACAGCATCCTAGTGCAATGAAAACCAACTACAAATTCTCCTGTTTGGCTGCTGAGGACAGAAACTGTGCATGGAATCGTGCAACTTTGTTGTTTTAAAATTTGGTTTGCATAGGTGTATTTTTCTCCTTTCACCAGCTTGCAAAATAATAATAATAGTAATAATAGTAAAGAAAAGAAAGAAAAAGAGATCAAAGAGAGGGAGGGGGGCAAAAGCTGAAGAAAAAACTCCGCCCACCTGTGATGGCAACTGCTCCGCCCAGCTGTCAATCAAGAGGCTGCCTGGACTGGACTTTAGCAGAAAAAGGAAAAAAAGACTTACCTGCCGAAGGCAAAGGGAAACCACCTGCCTTGTTATGATTAATTGTTTTTAAAAGCCTGCATAGTTTTTTTTTTTTAACGGTACTCACACGCCATCTTCAAGCCGGCGAGGAGTTTAGGACTACGGCTGTTTTTGGTTTAGGTTTTGGCTTCTCTGCCTCCCAGGATTCAGAGAGAGACCCTTGGGGCAGAAACTGGCAAGTCCTACCTTGATCCAGAAGGACCGTCCGATATTGAACAGTCGGGCTGTACGGCCCGGGACCTTTACTGGTATGTGCTCGGATTTTAACATCGTAAGCGGTGTTGGGCTTGAGACCGTTCAGGATGTATGAGTTTTCTGGAGAGGGTGGGAGATCTTTCTCCTGGGGGTTTCCCGAAGAGGTAGTCTCTCGGTAGGCTACGGTGTACTTGACGATGACACCGTTCCTCTCGGCTAAGACGGGGGGCATCCACTTGACCTGGACTGATCTGGAGGTGATGTTGCTCGCCTCGAGAATCTGAGGGTAACCCTTCGGCACATCTTCTGGGATGGTAATTTCTTCCAACGCTTCCTCCCCAAAGCCAGCCCGGCTCTTCACGGCCAGCTTGAAGACGTACGTGGCACCTTTGTGGACATGGGTGGCGGTATATTTGTCCTCCTGGGTGGCAAACTCCAGAGTGGCCAGCGGGTCGACGTCTTTGCGGCCGAACTGGAGGCGGTAACTCAGCACTTGGCTTTCGGCTTCCACAGGGGGTTCCCATTTGACCAGGAGAGAGTTTTCATGGGTGGGATACACGGACAAGATCGGTTTCCCTGGGACTAGAAAACAAAGAGAAAATCAGTTTGCGATGGGAAGCAGACTACTAGTACGGTAAAAAAATAATAATAATCACAGATTATACTGCAATATATTGCAAACTACATTTTTGTCTGCTGCAAGGATATACAATATTAGGTTTTAGGAGAGTTGTGTTAGTCAATGTGGGCCCAAAATCAGGAGGCATCTGGGAGCACCTTTTCTGGCGCACAGAATTTATTCAAAAAAGATAGAAAGCTTCTGCCTTCAAATAAAATATGTGATTAGGAAAAGATGCTTCCAAGATACCTTCTGATTCTTTGTCTTCCTTCCTTCCTTCCTTCCTTCCTTCCTTCCTTCCTTCCTTCCTTCCTTCCTTCCTTCCTTCTTTCTCTCTCTCTCTCTCTTTCTTCCTTTCCTTTCCTTTCCTTTTTTCCCTTTTTGGATTTCAACTTTTGAACTTTTAACTAAAACAAATGAGATTAATTGCTTTGTACTTAATAGCCTCCTGATTTCAAGGCTGAGTAACCCGCTTAGATTGTGACCTAGACTCAATAGATACAAAGGACTGGAAATTTGGACTATTGATTGGTTTTATTTTTTAAAATCCCCCCCCCCCCCCGCCCCAGTGACTAGGGAAAGTCTTTTATTTTACACAAATGAATAAAAGAAATGCACAATTAGACAAAATCAAGTTGAAGACTAGTGTAGAAATGAATAATTTTAATAATAAAACATGTTTCTATTTTAACTCCAGCCTACTTTGGATACGTGGCTCTCTGGAGAACGCTGTAATACCGGGAAAGATTGGGGGGGGGGGGGGGAAGAGGACCAGCATCAAGGGAGATGAACAGAGTTTACATCAGTGACGGGTGCTTTGTTGGAAGACCTGAGAGGCCAGGTTGGGGACAGATCCGGGAGAAAATCCACATGGTCGCTCAAAGTCAATTCTTATTTGATGGCACATAACCAATCAAACAACTTAAAGATCTAGTTCTGATGCTGGGAAAGATAGATGGAAAGAGAAGACAACGACCAGCAACGAAGTGGATGGACTCATCCATTTTTGGTCACCACGATATAAAAAAGACATTGCAATTCTGGAAAGAGTGCAGAGAAAAGCAACAAAGATGATTAGGGGGTTAGAGGCTAAAACATACAAAGAACGGTTGCAGGATTTGGGTTTGTCCAGTATAATGAAGAGAAGGACCAGGGGTGACACGAGAACTGTGTTCCAATCTTTGAAAGATTGTCACAGAAATAAGGAGGATCGACATATTCTCCAAAGCACCTGAAGGCAGGACAAGAAGCAATGGATGGAAACTAATCAAGGAGAGAAGCAAGCTAGAACTAAGGAGAAATTCCCTGACAGTTAGAACAATTAATCAGTGAAACAACTGGCTTCCAGAAATGGTGAGTGCTCTATCACTGGAGATTTTTAAGAAGAGACTGGATAGCTACAGTATTTGTCCAGAATGGGTTCCTGCTTGAGCAGGGGATTGGACTAGAAGACCTCTAAGGCCCCTTCCAACTCTGTTATTTTATTATAGAAGCAATGGTTAAGTAGGAGAAAATCTATCTATGTGGCCAATCCAAGAGCTGACACCAACTTGACAGTACAAAATCAATCCATTTTAACTATTTCCTTTAAGCTCTTTATCTACAATATTTTCTTTAACCTAATTTCACTATACTTTCATCTCTTTCTATATTGTATTGCTAATATGTTGCTTTATGGCTGATTTCTCTCTGTCCGTAGTATTAATCTTTCTCTATCTCTATAGTCATTGTCTCTGAAGCGATACCATTTTTCCCACAGAGCTCCATCGGACTTTTACAGATAGTCCTCAATTTATTACCACAATTGGGGCCCAAAATTTCTGTTGCTAATCAAGACAGTTGTTAAGTGCGATTTGCCCCATTTTACGAGCTTTCTTTGCCAGAGTTGTTAATTGAATCACCACAGTTGTTAAGTGAATCATAGGGTCATTAAGCAAATCCAGCCTCCCCCATTGACTTTGCTTGTCAGAAGGTGCAAAAGGTGGTCACATGACCCTGGGACACGGCAGCCGTCATAAATGTGAGCCAATTGCCAAGGGTCCGAATTTTGATCACCTGACCATGGGGATGCTGAATTTTGATCATCTGACCATGGGGATGCTGAATTTTGATCACCTGACCATGGGGATGCTGAATTTTGTTCACCTGACCATGGGGATGCTGAATTTTGATCACCTGACCATGGGGAACTGTGAAAAATGTTCATAAGTCACGTTTTTCTGTGCCGTTGTAAGTCGGGGACTACCTGTAATTCAATAAGTGTTTTTAAGTTTCTGTTTTTTATTCTGTTCACATCTAAAATTTGCTCTATTTCCCCATCTTTTCAGTTTATTTGTTCCTGACTAGGATTCTTTATCCTTCTCTCTCTCCCCCCCCCTCCCCCAGTCCTTATTTTTACAGTCTCTAAGAGAAATAGCTAGGAGAGTTTTTCCCTCATGCCACTCTGAGGGAAGGGATAAAATGCCTCTTTCTCCCCAGTTTTTTCAGCTGCTGATTCCTTTCTGTGGCCTCTCCTCATCGGGGCAGTCTATCTTTCAATCTGCCTCTTTATTTGACTCCTCGTGTTTGGCTCTCTTTATTTAGCTTCCTCTTCAAAATGGCTGTGGTGGCTGAGTCCTCAGGCAGCCATCTTGTCTTCCCCCTCATCTTGCCTCCTGCCCAATGCCTCCTGCCAATCAATCCTTTGATTGGCTGCTGCGGTTTGGCTGCCTCCGTTTGATTGGTAGCTGGGTTGCCTTGACGATGGGGGAAGGGCCAAGAGAGGGAGGGGGAAGCAGGACTACAGGTGCTTATCACCTGTTGGGACAGGTGGTCCTTTCACATTGGTAATCCCAAACCTTGGCGATGTTATGGTGCAGTTATTTATTTATTAGATTTCTAGCCCACTTTTATTACTGTTTATAAGTAACTCAAGGCGACGAACATATAGGTAGTCCTTCACTTGCAACAGTTCATTTAGTGACCATTTGAAGTTGCAACAGAACCGAAAAAAAGGGACTTATGACCATTTTTCACACTTAACGCCCATCTTCATGGTCACGTAATCAAACTTCAGATGCTTGGCAACTGGTACATATTTATGACGGTCACACGATCCCCTTTTGCGACCTCCTGATGAACAAACTCAATGGGGGAACCAGATTCACTTAACAACCGTGCCAAGAAAGGTCGTACAATGGGGCAAAATTCACTTAACGGCTGTCTTGCTTAGCAACATCAATTTGGGGCTCAATCATGGTCGTAAGTTGAGGACTACCTGGACATAATTCCTCCTCCTGCTTTTCCCACAACAGCCCTGTGAGGTGGGCTGGGCTGAGAGAGAGTGGGGGGAGGGGGGGATTGGCCCAAAGTCACCCAGTTTGCTTTCATGCCGAAGGCAGGATTAGAATTCTTGGACTTCCACTCCCAGAATTCACCAGCTGGCTGGGGAATTCTGGGAATTGAAGTCCACATATTTTAAAGTTGTCAGGATTGAGAACTACTGTGGCAAGCACCCCCAGTTTGAGAGAGGAAACTCCAGAGCTTCAGTATCTGTGAAAAGAAAGCATCCTTCCAGAGAATGGATTTCATCTTCCAACTGTGCTCAGTCTTAAATCAAGAGCTACCTGTATTCAGCGTTGGGATTCAGCCGGTTTGGACCGGTTCGGTCGAACAGGATGCTAATTTTACATCTGGTTCGCCAAACTGGTAGTTACAAGGACTGGCTGGCCATGCCCACCCCTCCCAGGAGTCTCCACGCGGTCCAGTTTGGATGCCAGATAAGTGCCTGGAGGCTCCAGGAGGACAAAAAAACGGGCCTCCCAGAAGTTTCGGTAGTCTGGAAACGGGCCCGTTTCCGGCCTCTGGACCCCTGGGGGGGGTCCGTTTTGCCCTCCTGGAGGCTCAAGGTAAGCCTCCGGAGCCTTGGGAGGATGAAAATGCCCCCCTTTCGCGGTACAGGAGGCTGAGTAGGCCACGGCCACCAAGCAACCGGGCAGAGAAATGGTTGCTAAATTTTTTGAATCTCACCCTTGCCTGGATTGCTTTTATCTAATAAATTGCACTGAGTGCCGATGGGGAAAACAGCCAGTACATGAATTAATTATCTTCTTCAAACATGTTTTAGCAGTGGAAAAGAAGCCCAGTGATCAGTGACCCACCACAAAGATTTCAGGGGGAGAAAAACGCCTTACCTGAAACATTGGGAACTATAATTAAAAATTATCATTTTGAAGAAGAAAGGCATCGAGCATTTAGCTAATTGCTGATCTGCCTGAAAAGGCTGTTGCTCTGTGCTGCTTCTATTGATGCCTCGTGAAATGTTTTTTTTTTTTTAAACTACTTCCACAAATGGCTTAATATTGATAAAGTTAATGTTATGAAAAGTAACGTCCATGAATATTGGCCACATCAAAGGTTTCTGTTGACTATTTCAGCTGGAATATCACCTGCTTTGGAGGGGGCGGGGGGAGAAGATGGAAATAAGTGGGATTTATGGGAACTGATGTCAAAAAAGGGAATAGAAGCAGATGATCAAAGCTCCAGCCCCATTTTTGTGCAAGTGGAGTATGCAATCAATAAAGGAGAATTTTTGTAGCTTAGGATTGATATGAGGGGTTCTTGGTGCTTTCTGAGCTTGGCTGTTTTCTTGCAGACGTTTCATGACCAAACTAGGTAACCTCATCAGTTCTAGAAGGGAGTGGGGGAGGAGGAGGAGGAGGACTGTGGGGTCCTTGGTGCTCTCTGAGCTTGGCTGTTTTTTTGCAGATGTTTGATGACCCAAACTAGATAACATTATGATTTTGTCACTGACACCCTGCCGCAGATGATTTTACGTGGGTGGGTACAGCCAGTCTTAGCTGTCTGGAGAATTCCACAGAAATATATATTTAATCTTCACGTTATCAATCTATTCTGCCAAGCTTCTATTTCATTACTTAAGGCAGACTATAAATTCTATACTAAACTACTTGCTCACCGTCTTAAATTAATTACAGGCAAGCGGCTACCTCTGCATCAATCCAGATGTATGCCAAAGACAATAACATAGTGAGCTTAGATGGATAGTTATTAAATGTAATATCGTTTTGTAAAAATAATTCAATTCCCCATTTCATACCATTTCTAGATACAGTGAAAGGACGGTTTCTGGAAACAAACCATAAAAATAAAAGGACAAATAAAAACTAATAGAGTATGTCAACATGTAGAGAAAATGTAATATACCTGATATAGGAATATTAATGTGGAGGCTGTGCATACAGGTTGCCTCAACTTACAACAGTTCATTTAGTGACTGAAGTTATAGCAGCACTGAAAAAAGTGACTTAAGACCATTTTTCACACATACGACCGTCGTAGCATCCCCATGGTCACATGATCAAAATTCAGATGCTTGGCAACTGACTTGTATTTATGATGGTTGCCATTTCCCAGGATCACGTAATCCCCTTTTGCGACCTTCTGACAAGCTAAGTCAATGAGGAAGCCAGAGTCACATAACAATCGGGCAACTAACTTAAGAAATGCAATGATTCCCTTAACAACGGTGGCAAGACAAGTCATAAGATGGGGTAAAACTCACTTAACAAATGTCATGTTTAGCAACGGAAATTTGGAGCTCAGTTGGGGTCGTAAATTGAGGACCACCTGTATAATATATTTAAAGACACATACACACATAAAATCAGAGTACACACCCAAAACACTTTGCAATTTAGTTATCTCAGCTGTGCATTTGTCAAAAAAAAAAAAAAAAAAAAGAAGAACGAAAAGAGAAGGAATATTTTGGGGGGTATCAGAGCTATCCCTGAAGACCAAGAGAAACATCTGAAAACTGTATTTGATCTCTCCCACCAACTGCCAAATTCTAATTTTCAAAGATTTTCAATCTTTTCACTATACAGGTGGTCCTCAATTTACGACCCCAACTGAGCTCCAAATTTCCGTTGCTAAACATGACATTTGTTAAGTAGTTTAGTATAGAATTTATAGTCTGCCTTAAGTAATGAAATAGAAGCTTGGCAGAGTAGATTGATAACGTGAAGATTAAATATATATTTCTGTGGAATTCTCCAGACAGCTAAGACTGGCTGTACCCACCCACGTAAAATCATCTGCGGCAGGGTGTCAGTGACAAAATCATAATGTTATCTAGTTTGGGTCATCAAACATCTGCAAAAAAACAGCCAAGCTCAGAGAGCACCAAGGACCCCACAGTCCTCCTCCTCCTCCCCCACTCCCTTCTAGAACTGATGAGGTTACCTAGTTTGGTCATGAAACGTCTGCAAGAAAACAGCCAAGCTCAGAAAGCACCAAGAACCCCTCATATCAATCCTAAGCTATCCCTGAAGACCAAGAGAAACATCTGAAAACTGTATTTGATCTCTCCCACCAACTGCCAAATTCTAATTTTCAAAGATTTTCAATCTTCTCACTATACAGGTAGTCCTCGACATATGACCGCAACAGAGCCTACCTATTACAGTCGTTAAGTCATGATGGTCATAATACATGTTAGTCACGCAACCAACCCGAATTTACAACATTTTTTTTTAGGCGAAGGCGGCAATCATTAAGTGCGAATGCCACGGACGTAAGGGACGGGTTTTGACAAAACTGTTGTAAAATGTAGTCATGTCAGCGCGAGAGGCCGCCAATGGCCATTGGGGGGGAAGGGGATTGTGCTGTTGAGCACCCGAAGTTCAGTCATGTGATTGCGGAGAGCCCTGACTGGGTCATAAGTAGCTTGCAGGTATTCTGTTGCAACTTTGAAAAGTGACCGGTCGTAAGTCAAGGACTAATCTTTAGACAAGGATCCTGTAGGGGTGGTTAACAAGGCCCACCCTTCTGGGACGCTCACCTGCTCCCTTGGTCATGACCTGATTCGGCTTGCTCCGGGCTCCGTCCCCTTTCATGGTGTAGGCAGCCACTGTGACCGAGTAGTTGGTCTCTGGCTGAAGTCCAGAGATGACCATTTCCTGAGGAATTAAAGCAAAGAATTAAAACAAAAAAGTCTTCCTTCCTTCCCTTTCCTTCCCTCTCTTTCTTTTTTTTCTTTTCCTTCCTTGGGAAAATATACCGGGGTCCAGCATGCAGGACACAGCACAAAGCAATCCTCGACACATCACATCACATCACAAGGAAACAGGGATGGGTGGGAAGGAAACCACACATTCTCCATACCAAACCCACACCTGGCAATGAAATCAATCCCGCATTTTAAACCGGAAGCTTTGAATAGGGAGGTCTCCGTTCTTCCTCGTCATCACAGAAAATGGTCTTGTCAACGGGATTTTTGTGGGTTCCTCAAAAGGGCAGAACCCCAAAGAAAAAAAAATCACTGTTCTCAACCAAACGGACTGTAGAACAACAAAGTTGGAAGGGGCCTGTGAGGCCTTCTAGTCCAACCCCCTGCTGAAGCAGGAGACCCTGTACCATTCCAGACAAATGGCTCTCCAGTCTCTTCTTGAGGAACACTCACAACTTCTGGTGGCAAGTTGTTCCAGTGAATGATTGTTCTAACTTTCAGGACCCTTCTTTTCCCTGAAGCAATACAATACAATAGCAGAGTTGGAAGGGACCTTGGAGGTCTTCTAGTCCAACCCACTGCCTAGGCAGGAAATCCTATATTGTTTCAGACAAATGGCTATCCAACATCTTCTTAAAGACTTCCAGTGTTGGGGCATTCACAACTTCTGGAGGCAAGCTGATTAATTGTTCTGTCAGGAAATTTCTCCTCAGTTCCAAGTTGCTTCTCTCCTTCATTAGTTTCCACCCATTGCTTCTTGTTCTACCCTCAGGTGCCTTGGAGAATAGTTTGACTCCCTCTTCTTTATGGCAGCCCCTGAGATATTGGAAGACTTCTATCATGTCTCCCCTAGTCCTCCTTTCTCTTAAACTAAACATACCCAGTTCCTGCAACCGTTCTTCATATGTTTGAGCCTCCAGTCCCCTCATCATCTTTGTTGCTCTTCTCTGCACTCTTTCTAGAGTCTCCACATCTTTTCTACATCGTGGTGACCAAAACTGAATACAGTATTCCAAGTGTGGCCTTACCAAGACATTATAAAGTGGTATTAAGACTTCACGTGATCTTGATTCTATCCCTCTGTTGATGCAGCCTAGAACTGTGTTGGCTTTTTTGGCAGCTGCTGCACACGGCTGGCTCCTATTTAAATGGTTGTCCACTAGGACTCCAAGATCCCTTTCAGTTACTACTGTTGAGCAAGGTACCACCTATACTGTACCTGTGCATTTCGGTTTTTGTTGCCTAAATGTAGAACCTTCCTCTTTTCACCATTGAATTTCATTTTATTAGATAGTGCCCAATGTTCAAGTTTGTCAAGATCCTTCTGTATCTTAAGCCTATCTTCTGGAGTGTTGGCTATTCCTGCCATCTTGGTGTCATCTGCAAATTTGATGAGTTCCCCATTTATTCCCTCATCCAAATCATTGATGACATTGATCATTGATCATGTCACCCCCTAGTCCAGTGATGGCTAACATTTTCCCCATCACGTGCCAAAAGTGGGGGAAGTGCTTCCCTGTAGCCTCCGGAGCATGAAAAAGAAGGCTGAAGTCAGCTGACAGGGCAACGCCTCGCGTGCCCTAACAAATGGCTCTGCCTGCCACCTGTGGCATGTGTGGCATAGGTTCGCCATCACGGCCCTAGTCCTTCTTTTCATTAAACCAGACATACCCCATTCTTGCAACCATTCTTCATATATTTTAGCTTCATATATTTTAGCCTCCAGGTCCCTTATCCTCTTTGTTGCTCTTCTCTGCACTCTTTCTAGAGTTTCCACCTCTTTTTTCACATCATTTTAAAACTCTCTTTTCTTGTTTCGTTTCAAAGGGGGAGTTTAGAGCACGAAAAATAGCAAGGGCTCTACTTCTAGCTTTCTAGAGCGCAAAAACCAGCTGCTTGAGAATAATAAGCCCAAAAGATGCATTTTACAATCCCGGCAACTCACAACAGTAGGTTTGCACAAAGAATCCACTTGTTTTGGTTTAATCCTTGTGTCTTAACTCGGTTTAGCTGGGTTTGCACAGTGGCTCATTTATATTAGTTCAATTCATGTATTAAGCTGTTTTAACTGGGTCTGCACAAGGCCACAGTAATGTTGGTTTAACCATCCCTTGTTAACTTAGTTTAACATGGTCTGCCCCCTTTGCACACTTATGTTTGATTTATCCCTTACCTCTTAAACTACTTTGGCTTTGCATGTCTGCACACTATGTTGGTTTAAGCCTCATTTCTAAAGCAGGGTTAACAGGGTGTGCATCTCTGCACATTTATTATGTTGGTTTAACTCTCATTTCTTAAGCTGGTTTAACAGGGTCTGCATCTTCACACACACTCATGTTGGTTTAACCCTCATTTCTAAAACCGGTTTAACAGGGTTTGCATCTCTGCACACTTATGTTTAATACAACAGAATAGAATAACAGAGTTGGGAGGGACCTTGGAGGTCTTCTAGTCCAACCCCCTGCTTAGGCAGAAGATCCTACACCGTTTCTGACAGATGGCAGTTCAGTCTCTCCTTGGAAGCCTCTAGTGACAAAGCTCCCACAACTTCCGAAGGCAACTTCTCTTCCATGGGTTGATTGTTCTCACTGTCAGAAAATTCCTCCTTACTTCTAGTTTGAATCTCTCCCTGTTCAGTTTCCATCCATTATTCCTTGTCTGACCTTCAGGTGCCTTGGAAAATAGCTTGACCCCCTCCTCTCTGGGGCAGTCCCTCAAATATTGGAAGACTGCTACCAAGTCTCCCCTGGGCCTTCTCTTCACTGGACTAGCCATGCCCAGCTCCTGCAACCATTCATTTTATGTTTAGCCTCCAGTCCCCTCAACATCTTGGTTGCTCTTTCTAGAGTCTCAACATCTTTTTTACACCGTGGCGACCAAACCTGGATGCAGCATTCCAGGTGTGGCCTTACCAAGGCACTATAAAGTGGTATTAACGCTTCACGTGATCTTGATTCTATCTACGTTGGTTTAACTCTAATTTCTAAAACTGGCTTAGCAGGGGTCTGCATCTGTGCGCACTTATGCTGGTCTAATCCTCACCTCTTAAGCTAGTTGAACAGGGTTTTCATTTGTGCACTCTTGTGCTGGTTTAACCATCATTTCTAAAGGTGGGTTAACTCCCCCAGATTCCATGCAAAAAAGCCAACCCAACATTCAGAGGGGCTGAAGCACACCAAGCTGCACAAAACCTAACGGGGGGGGGGGGGGGAGAAGAAGGGGCCGGGGGGGGGGGGGGGAGAAAGGGAGATACTCAACACCATGCCATCACTAACAACATGGAAGGGAGCCAAGTACAGGTCATCACAGCGGAAGCGTCTTACTTACGTATTCTGCAGTATCATCGGTCTCCCACTGAACAAAAGAAGGTAGGCAGGTGAGGATGAAAAGGGGAAAGAGAAAGAAAAGTGAGGTGATGGTGGGAGTACAGGGAGGGGGCTGCCTGGGGAGAGAAAGGTCAGTGCTCAGAAGCCCCCCCCCCTGAGGTTGCTGGGGCAAAGTGGGAGGGGGTGGGTGGGAGATTGGTGAGTTTAGTTAGTAGAATGCATCACTCTGGTTAATGGGTGGGGGACGGGTGGCTGAACTGGGCTGGAGAGAGTGCGGTTTCAGAATTATAGATAGTCCTCGCCTTACGGCCATTACATTTAGTGACCATTCGAAGTGACAACAGCACTGCAACAGACGGGGCAACCCTCATAAATACACGCCAGCTGCCAAAAGCGGGCAAATTTTGATCCGGTATTTTCATCTTGGGGATGAAAACTGGTCCTAAGCCACTTCTTTTTCCCCCAGTGCTGTCGTAACTTTGAACTACGGTTGTTAAGTCGAGGAGTACCTGTAAGCATTTTAAAATGCTTTGCCTGCAATCCCTTCTTCGACCATGGGCTGCTCTGGCTGCCCTTTGAAACCTGGAGAAAGTGCTTTCCTGGGTCAATTGATTTTCATCAGAATCATGAGGACTAGAATCTTTCTCCATACAGGAGGGATGCAGCTGAATCCTTGCTTGGCGTGTAAACATCAGGGCTTAGCACCTCCAGGTAGAACTGGAAACGGCTTCTACCTTATAAATAAAAACTCCTTGGCATCAGTCTGCACCAGATCACTATAGGCAGTCCTCATTTAATGACCATTCATTTAGTGACCATTCTAAAGTTATGGAAATGCTGGAAAAGGGACTTATGACCATTCCTCACACTTATGACCACCAGAGTACCCTGCGGTCATATAATCACAATCTGGGCACTTGCCAACCACCCTGATTTTCCGACAGTTGTGATTGCAGGGAAGATCTCAAGCGATGCCTCGTTTAAACATCATGGCCGATTCGCTTAACGGCCACAGGGAAAAAAAAAAAAAGCTCATAAAATCAGGGGCAGCTGTGCGATGCCTGACTTAATGACTGTGCTGCTTAACAACAATTTTTCGGGTCCCTATTGTGGTCATAAGTCGAGGACTACCTGTAGAACTGAGTGGGTAGACGAGACTTATCTTCTCTTTTAATATTCACGTTAGGGACCATCAGGGGTCAACCTCAACCCTCCAAACTTCTGTCATTGTCAGTTCCTAGTTTTTGTTTCTTTCAACAACGAAAGAAAATATTTAATACACACCTGGGCAACGATTAAAGAGGTTTTTTTTAATTGCCTTATTTTACAGGATCTGTTTTTGGGGAAAGGCAAAAAATATTCTTGTTTATGACGAACAAAGGCAAGAGAGGGGGAGGGCCGTAACTGTGAAAAGCAGCCCTAAGTTCCCATTTTTCAGTGCCGTTGTAACTTTGAGCAGTCGCTAAGTGGACTGTCGTAAAGCCGAGGACTACCTGTATAAGGATGGAGGGAAACTTGGGTTTTTCAAGATCCCTGTTGCAAGTCAAGGACTACCTGTAGTAGCCAGAAGTCAAAAGTTGACTCAGGCCCCAAAAAGAGAAAGAGGAGGAGGAGGAAGAGGAGGAGAAACAGGAAACATCCGTTGTTAATAAACTGCGTGGTTGCCTTGGGTTCGAATCCAGCCACGAGAAGCGCCTTGCCACCCAAAAGGAGAGAGCCTCGTTCCCCACCCCTCACCTGAGCATCAGCCAACATGACATCCTTGATCTGGGGCAACCCACTGGCTTCGCCGTTCTCCATGCGTACGTAATGCACTTGGTAGCCACGTATTTGACCGTGCTGGCGGTTCTGGACTGGGGAACGCCAGAAGACTTGGATGGCCGTTGAATTGAGGACTTCCACCTTCACCTTGCGAGGTGGGGCGCTGGGCACTGGAAAGTGAGAAGGGAGGAGGAAGAGAGAGAAGAGGGAAAGGGGGGGAGGAGAGAAAGAAAAGGGTTCGACTTTAATAGGGAGGAATTAGTCATTGAAAAAAGGCCAGCGAAAGCGCGCCTGGTTTTCAGGTGGACCTAAAAGATGCTGGCATGGAAACCCACCCGCCGCTCCTACGCCTTGCTTAGCGATGGAAATTCTGGCCCCAACTGTGGCCGTAAGTCGAGGACCTGTGTTAGCCAGTTGGGATATTTTATTCTTGATATATTTGCGGGTATGTTTTACGCTGGATGTTTTAATGGTTGAAAGTCACCGTGAAACCAATGAAAAGAACCGAGTATGTAAAATTAAATTCAGAAAGACGTTTTCCTAGTTTTATTTGGAGAAGTGAGGAATTCTAGCTGGCATTTCCCCCAAGGATTCTGCCTCTGGACTCTGATTTGTTCCCAGAAAGAAAAAAAAAAAAGCTTAATTAAGTCTCTTCCCTATGGCAACCTGACACATAAGCCGGTGAAAAACCAGCCATCAACTTATCTTGGATTTAAATTTTCTTTATATACTGCAGCTATTCCTTCTACTCTGGTAGCACGTTATTTCCCCCCCCCCCCCTCTTAAATTTGGATGATTTGGGGGAATTGCTAATTCCTAAAGGGGAATAAAATGCTCCTTTAACCTCAATGTTGGTCTGGATGAAACTAAGAATTTCTTACAGCAAAGGCCAGAAGGAGGCAGGCTGGTTGCCTTGGGGCAAAATTATTGGTAGAACATAGGTAGTCCTTGACTTACAGCCATTCGTTTAGTGACCGTTTGAAGTTACAACAGCACTAAAAACAGTGACTCGTGACTGTTTTTCACTCTTACGACCGTTGCAGCAAAAATCAAAATCTGGTCTGATCAAAATCCGGAAGCTTGGCAACCGGTTCGTATTTATGACGGTCGCAGTGTCCCGGGGGATCATCCGATCCCCTTTTGCGACCTTCTGACCGGCAAAGTCAACGGGGAAGCACGATCCACTTAACAACCGTGTGACTAACTTAACGACTGCCGTGATGGACTTAACAGCAGTAGCAAGAAAGGTGGTAAAATGGGGCAGAATTCGCTTAATTTTGCTTAGCCATGGAAATGTTGGGCTCAATTGTGGTCGTAAGTCGAGGACTGCCTGTATAACTCGGCAAACATTTTAACTAGGTTAAAAGTAGGATTCTCTGAAATCCTGGAAGACGTAGGACCTCGGGCAACAAATCGCCCTGCTGTCACAGAGACAAAGAAGGTGTTACAATTCGTAGTAAATTCTCAACCATCCAGCTGTGGCCGACCATACAAAGATTCCCACAGGCTAAACTTCATTCCTGAACCTTTGTGGATTCAATCCAGTAGCTTTCGGGACAGCAATTTGGAAAGGATTTCTCACTGCTTTTTCTAGGAATTTTTTGGGGGTTTCTCAATCTAACTTACATTGGGATCTCCTGGTGGCCTCCTTTCCAGGGATAAATAACAAGTGATCCTTCTTAACGTCTGGGGAATCAGACAAAATCAGGTACGTTTTGCTACCTGTTAGCAAACGTTAGAAGGACAAGCTAACTTTCCAGCCAATAGTGGAACTGGGGAAGATATTATGGGTGTAAATAAGAATTGACGGGCTTAGAAAATAGGAACAGGGCAACGGCTTCCCTTAAGAAAAGCATATTGTTCCATATACAGGTAGTCCTCGACTTGCAACAGTTCATTTAGTGACGGCCCTGGAAAAAGTGATGTATAACCATTTTTCACACTTATGACCTTTTGCAGCATCCCCGTGGTCATGTGATCAAAATTCAGATGCTTAGCAGCTGACTCACATTTATGACCGTTGCAGGGTCCCCGGGGGGGGGGGGCATGTGATTCCCCTTTCGTGACCTTCTGACAAGCAAAGTCCATGGGGAAGCCAGATTCGCTTTAACAGCCGTGTGACTAACTGAACAAATTGCAGTGATTCGCTTAGCAACGGGGGCAAGAAAGGTTGCAAAATGAGAGAAAATTCACTTAGCAAATGTCTCTTGACAGAAATTGGGGTCGTAAGTCAAGGACTACCTGTAGTTCAATACAGCCACACAAAAAAAAGCCTTTAAATCAATGCTTGTGCAACTCGGGCACTTTAAAATGCATGGATTTCAACTCCCAAAATTCCCCAGCCAGAAAATCTGGCTGGGGAATTCTGGGAGTTGAAGTCCATGCATTTTAAAGTGCCCGAGTTGCACAAGCACCGCTCTACATTCTCAGAGTTAGTTTTTATGGTCCCAGGGAAATTGGCACGACAATACTTGGGATATTTTCCCCATTATCCAGCTGCCGTTTGGCCGTCCTACCACGTCCTTTCCAGAGAGTGTGATAAATGAGACGCTCGAAAATAAAGTGCCAGTAGCAATTCATTAATGGCTGTTCACTATACCTCTCCGCAGGAGATTGCCTTGACTCTTACCTGCCGCGGCAATCCTCTGCAAGAGGTTTCCACGGATCTCTGGACAATCCCCCCCACCCACCCACCAAAATGCCATTCCTATTGCAGATGCCGAAGAGAAAGTGTCTCTGGAGTTTTTGGCAAGGAGAAACCCACTTTCTCACACGGAAAGGGAGGTATCATTTTAAAAACAGTTGGGCCTTACACCGTTTTTTAAAAATGAAATTATGTTTTAATCTTAAAACAAGTTTTTTTTCCCCTTGTTATGTTTCATCCGGGTACCAGCCAGTTTGGCCTAGTGGTTAAAGCATGAGGTTAAGAAAGCGGTGAATGATCGTCCCACCTTAAGGCATAAAAGTTGGCTGGAGACTTTAGGCCCACCCCCAGGTGATTGGGAGTTCTAGTCCTATTTTAGGCATGAAAGCCACCTGGGAGACTTAGGGTCCATCACTAGGAACTAGAAGATGAGGAGTTATAGTCCTGCCTTAGGCCCAATAGATGGCTGGGTGACACTGAGCCAATCTCTAGGAGATGAGGAATTATAGTCTTGCCTTAGGCACAAAAGCTGGCTAGGTGATTTTAAGCCAATCACTAGGAGGTGAGGAGTTATAGTTCTGCTTTAGAAACAAAAGGCGGCTGGGTGACTTTGATCCAATCACTAGGAGATGAGGAATTATAGCACTGCCTTATGCATGAAAGCTGGCTGGGTGATTTTGGGCCAATCACCAGGAAACCATGAATTCTACTCCCTTTGGCTTACTTTGAGCCAATTGTCTAGAGAGGCAATGAATTCTAGTCCCACTTTAGGCATGAAGACCGGCTGGGTGACTTTGGGCCAATCACCAGGAGACGGTGAGTTCTAGTCCCTCTAGCTTACTTTGGGCCAATCGTCTAGAGAGGCAGTAAGTTCTAGTCCCACTTTAGGCATGAAAGCTGGCTGGGTGACTTTGGGCCAATCACCAGGAGACGGTGAGTTCTAGTCCTGTCTTCACCACTGGATAACTTTGGGCCAATCACCAGGAGATGATGAATTTTGGTCCTGTGTTAGGAATGAAAGTTGTCTGGGTGACTCTGGGCCAATCATCAGGAGATTATGAGTTCTAATTCTACCTTAGGCACAAAAGCCAGCTGGGTGACTTTGGGCCAGTCCCTTTCTGTCAGCCTAACTCAGGGGTGTCCAAACTTGGGAACTTTAAGACTTGTGGCTGGGGAATTCTGGGAGTTGAAGTCCACAAGTCTTAAAGTTCCCAAGTTTGGACATCCCTGGCCTAACTAATCCACCTCACAGGGTTGTTGTTATGGGGAAAACTGGAAGAGGTTTGTTAGCTATGTTGACCGCCGTGGACTGTTTGTAAAAACAATGAAGGCAAGCTACAAATACAGGCAGAAATCAATTTAGGGAGAAGTCCCACTTACCATCTTCGTCGGTACGGACAATGACGGGCGAGCTTTCCGGGCCGGGCCCCATAATCGTATGCGCCACCACGGTGATACGGTACTCCGTCCATTTCTCCAGGGAGTCCAGGCTGATCTGGGTAGTTGTGGCGGGAATATCCTTCACCTCTTTCAATTCGCTGACCTCGGGATCCAGGCCTCGGTAGCGGACGCTATAGCCTTCCAAGTCACCGTTTTGGCTCTCCACGGGAGGTGGTTGCCAACTTACCAGAATGGCCGTGGACCTGGTGCTGACACATTTTACGTCTTGAGGGGGGGCGGACGGTTCTACGGTAGCGGGAGGGGTAGTTCGGGGTGGCGGGAATCGGGGGAAGAGAGGGGGGAGGAGAAGAGGGGGCGGGTGGAAAACAAAATATAGGAAAGATAAAAGGAAAAAAAAAGGAAAAAATGATAACAAAAAAACCCGAAACGAAACGCACCAAATAAATAATAATAATAATAAAAAAAAAAAGCTCGGTCCGGGAACATAAAAACTCAGAAAATAAAGAAATAAAAACAAAATGGGCTTCTTTTCCATGAAAACGGAAATAAACGAAGGATTAACGGGGGAAAAGGCAAACGGGCAATGCAACTCAAGAGACACCGTATTTAGTTGGGCTAGGTGGCGCTTAGCGGGTCAAAAAAGGCAAGATGGTGGCAGCCATCTTGAGTTTCTGCCTCTCTGAGATCAGCGTTTCTCAACTGCAGGGATTTTAAGACGCCATCTTGAGTTTCTGCCACTCATAGATCAGTATTTCTCAACTGTAAGAATTTGAAGATGGGTGGACTTCAACTCCCAGAATTCCCCAGCCAGCTTTTGTCCACCCATCTTAAAATTCCCATAGTTGAGAAACACCGGCTTAAAACATTGTGCTTCTTCCATTCCTATAAAAAGGATAAATTCTCCCTGCCATCCATCCTATTCTCATCATTGGGAAAAATCTTGGGACCGCCAGGATCCATGCAATTCCACCAATAAGCAAACACATCTCAGCCCTGAATCTGCTTCCTTCTCAACCTGGCCTAGAAGCCGGGAGGGATCCATTACGTTCTGGGATCCCCTCTCGGCAACCACAGGAGAATTGTAAGACATCTTCTCCATTCGCTAATCTGCAGGTGGCAAATAGCAATTTATAACCGTGATTAAGGCTTTAAGCGCCACAGAGCAGAAAGTTTTCCTATTTATTTTCTCTTTCTTTCTTTCTTTCTTTCTTTCTTTCTTTCTTTCCTTCCTTCTTTCTCTTTCTTTCTTTTTCTTTCTTTCTTTCTTTCTTTCTTTCTTTCCTTCCTTCCTTCTTTCTCTTTCTTTCTTTTCTTTTCTTTTCTTTCTCTCCCTCCTGATTCATATTCACCTTCCCGTCTTCAGCTAGGTTCCCCTTGAAAGGGGTTTAATAGCGAGTTCTACAGGTAGTCTTCGACTTACGACCGCAACCGAGAGCAAAATTTCCATCGTTAAGCAAGGTGGTTGTTAAGGGAGTTGCGCCTGATTTTACAAACTTTTCTCTCCGTGATTAAGTGAAATACTGCAATTGTTAAGTTAATCATCACATGGTCGTTAAGCGAATCCAGCTCCCCACCCCCCAAATTCAGGTCAGAAGCTGGCTGGGAAAATTTGCAAATGGCTTCCCTGCGACCCGGGGAGACTGCAGCCGTTGTAAATACATGCAAATACAAGCAGCCTAATTTTTATCACGTCAACCTGGGGATGCTGCAACCATCATAAGAGGAGGGGCCTTTTGCCACTTTTCTTCTCCAGTGGCGTTGTAACTTTGACTGGTTGCTAAAGGAATGGTCGTAAATCGAGGACTGCCTGTAATTTAGAGGCTTATGGTTTCTAGCAGACCTAGTTACTTGCGGGATCGCATCCTCCCACATACATCCCTGCGGCCAATCCGCTCTCACAGGGAGGGCCTTCTCCAGGTGCCGTCCACTAGGCAATGCCAGCGGGCGGCGCCAAGGAGTAGAGCCTTCTCTGTGATGGGCCCAACCCTCTGGAATGACCTCCCCCCCCCCGATATCAGAACCACCTTAGACTTCCGCTCCTTCCGACAAAAATTGAAGACTCACCTGTTCTGATTAGCTGGCCTGGCATAATTATAATTATAAATGTTACAACTATGAACTCCTGGTAGTATACTCTCACCTGGTTATTTTAAGGGTAATGTTTTAATTTCTAATTGTTTTTAGGGCTTTTAGACCCATATTTATTCTTCAGTACAGTACTCTTAATTTTAACCTCCTCCACATATATATGTATTTTTATAGTTATATTTATATTTGTATTTTATCTTTATTTGCTGTGTGGACTGTACACCGCCCCGAGTCCCTTTTTGGGAGAGGGGGCGGTTTAGAAATATGAAGAATAAATAAATAAATTTACAGCCGATACATCTTGATAAAATCTGGTTAATAAGATAAGGAAAAACTTCTCTTTAATTTTAGGCGGCTCAAGGAAATTCTCATCCGGGCACCCTGGTTTCTTTTAGGGTAAGATTCTCCAAACTTGGCAACTTTTAAGACTTGTGGACTTCGATTCCTAGAATTCCCCAGTCTTGGTTAGCTGAAGAAGTCTGGGAGTTGAAAGGGACCTTGGAGGTCTTCTAGTCCAACCCCTACCCCCCCACCCCACAAGTCTTGAACGTGCCATATTTGGAGATCCCTGGTTTAGAAGACTTGTGTTTAGGGGAAGGAGAGTTGATGCCCAAGCTGCCATCGCTTTAAAATAATTCACCAACTGTTGTGAAATTCACACATCTCAATTTCTTAACTAGCCCTCCAATAAACAACCAGTGACAGACAATCAAAAGCAACAGAGCAGTTTGGAACGCAAAATATATATATATATATAAAAAAAATCAAGCAATAATAAAAACCATATGGTCGGGTTTAAAATAAAATTAAAATAAGGGAAATGACTGTAATAATAATAATGATAATAATAATAATAATAATAATAATAATAATAATAATAATAATAATAATAATAATCCTCAAATTATTCATCAAGCAAAGCCGTCTAGAGTCCACGTTCAGTAGTCTGGTTTACCTACCTTCAGCACCGCTTAACTTTATCAGACTGTTCTCGCGAAAGTTCAGCTGGGGACGATGGGATTCATGGGAGGTTCCTAAGACCAGGGCCTGTACTCACTGGCTCTCGCCCAAAGCACCCCTGTTCCTGTAGCCCCCAAGCTGCCATCTTATGACAGGCTTCAGCAGAGAAAGTAACAGAGAGGCTCCTTCTTTTTAACTGGTGCCGAGAGGGTTCTGAGATCAAATTACCGTCCTGAGCTTACCCCTGACGCTACTACACTTGCCCGGAAGAATGGAAATCCCGACTGAAATGAGTAGGACACCTGTCCTCCAAACCGAATCCAAGCAAAAGTGTGGCGTTTTTTTTTTCCGATTGTCCGAAGCGGCGTTTCCCAAGCTAAGATATTTTAAGGTGGGTGGACTTCAACTCCCAGAATTCCCCAGCCAGCAAAGAATTCTGAGAATTGAAGACCAACATCTTCTTAAAAACTTCCAGTTTGGGATCATTCACAACTTCTGGAGGCAATTTGTTCCACGGATTAATTGTTCTCACTCTTGAAAAAAAAAATTTGTGGGTAACTCAAAACAAGGAGGGCAACATTTGCAAAAATGTCACAAGTCTTCTCTCACGTCCAGGTCAAACTAATTCCGATGGAAAAGCCCTCACTCCCATCCTTCTTTCCTTATTTATTTCAAATTACCGATCCTGTTCCTAAATTTTAAATTCTAAAATTTAAATGGCTAAATTTTATTTGTATTAGGGATGCCATTTCTAAACGCCTAGCCATATCCAATGGGAAGCGAACCCAGGGGTGTTTATGGAAAATGTCTTTCTCACTTTTTATCTTTTATTGTTTTACAGTAATAGAGAAGGGCAATTAATTTCAACAGTGAGAACAATTAATCCCTGGAACAGAAATTGCCTCCAGAAGTTGTGAATGCTCCAAAACTGGAAGTTTTTAAGACGTTGGATAACCATTTGTCTGAAGCAGGGGGTTGGACTAGAAGACCTCCAAGGTGACTTCCAACTCTATTCTTCTATTCTATTCTATTTTCCGAAGTTACGCCAGCACTGAAAAATGTGACTTGTGACCGTTTTTCAGAGTTACAACCTTTGCAACATCAGGTGATCAAAATGATCAGGTGATCAAAATTCAGATGCTTGGCAACTAATTCATATTTACGACAGTCGCAGTGTCCCGGGGTCACGTGATCCCCTTTTGCGACCTTCTGACACGGAGAGTCCTTGGGGAAGCCAGATTCACTTAACAACGGTGTCACTAATTTAACAACTGCCATGATTCACTTAACGAACTTGGCCAGGAAAGTCGTAAAATGGGGGAAAAAATCACTTAAGACACGTCTCACTTGGCCACAGAAATTTTAGGCTCAATTGTGGTCGCAAGTCAAGGACTTCCTGTATTTCGTCCATTCCCAACCCTTTAAAATATTCCAGTTTAGAGGGAGAATGAGAGCTAATTTTTCACGCATGCTAGTTAACGTGGCCGTGGGATTATTATACAATTAGTTCTGCTTTGAACCTGCTCTATGGACTTAAATTAGTCTTTTGTGCTGAATTCCATTGTTCCCAATTTACACACCTGCCAATAATCCCATTACTCTATTCTGGGTTTGTTCTTTTTACTATTTAATTGGGAAGGTTTGAAAAGGAAAGAGGAGATCAGCCTGTTTTAAGTAGGTTTTCTTTTTTAAAAAATCTTCGGCTTCACAAGTACAGGGCCTAATCTGTGTTGTTGAGTGTGTCTCCTGCTTCAAAACTGGGACAAGTCAATTATTCCAATCAAAGACAATCAAATTGTCATAAGTCCTCTTCAAGGATAGACAGTGTAGTGCCGAAAATTATCCAATTTATGCTGGATTTGTTGTTTTCCTGCAGAGAGGCTACCTATTTTGGAGGAGGGAGAAGGCGCGGTGTGATAGACTATATAATTTGAGGTATGAAATCCAACTTTCAATTCATCTTCGGTAATTCAATTTATTTTGCCCCAGGTGATCACACAGCCCTGGAGCTGGGTAGAATCTCAAAGGCATCTAGTGAAGGGTGGGATACACTAAAACTGTGTTTCTGAACCTCAGCGACTTTAAGCTGGGCTGGCTGGGGAATTGTGGGAGTTGAAGTCCACCCAGCTTAAAGATGCCGAGGTTCACTTTAAGAGGTGAGCATCCAGCTATATTTATTTTATAGCTTGGCAAACTATCCTTGCCCAAATTTGGAGATGTTGAGTAAAGGCTACAGAAGGACCTCATTCTACATGCCATTTTTTATTTGGAAAATATGATTTTCTCAAGATGTCCACAAACTCACTCCCCTTGCCACAGTGCTTTCAGGATTCCTGTGGTGAGACAGGCAGTCGTGCAAATGGTTTAAATCCATGCTTTTCACACTTGGCCATTTGAAGACCAGTGGACTTCAACTCTCAGCAAGCGAGCTGAGGAATTCTGGGAGTTGAAGTCCATGGGTCTTAAGAGAGCCAAGTTTGAAAAAAAAAACACTGGAGTAAACAAATGGATAGGCTAAACAAGAAGCATTAAACAAGCTGAAGGATTAAGCAAGGCTAAACAAGAAGCACTGAATAAGCCAGTGATGGCGAACCTATGGCACGCGTGTCACAGGTGGCACGCGGAGCCATTTCTCAGGGCACGCGAGGAGCTGAGTTCACCCTTTTTAAAAGCCATTTTTCGCCCTCCCCAGGCTCCAGAGGCTTTATAGGAGCCTGGGGAGGGCGGAAAGAGCCCACCCACCCACCCCAGAGGCCCTCCGGAGACTTCATGAGCTTCCCTGAAGCCTCCAGAGCGCAAGAAACCGGCCCTACGGGCAAACCGAAGTTCGGGAACGGACTTCCTGTTTGCTCGGAGGGTCATTTTTACTGCTCCGGAGGCTTCAGGGAAGCCTCTTGAAGGTCCCTGAAGCCTTCACAGTGCTCAAAACAACCCTGGAGGGTCGTTTTGACTGCTACAGAGGCTTCAGGGAAGCCTCCTGACGGTCCCTGAAGCCTCCGGAGGGCTTCCGGGATGGCGGGGGAAGCTGTTTTTGCCCTCCCCATGCTCCTATAAAGCCTCTGTAGCCTGGGGAGGGCGAAAAAAGCATGCAAAAATGGGGGGGGGCGCCTGTTGTGCGGGCATGCACACCGGGGGGGTCACACATTGCATTATGGGTGCAGCACGCCTGTACACGACCCCCCTGCACTCCCCCCACTTATGGCACACGTGCCAAAAAAGGTTCACCATCGCTGGAATAAGCTGAAGGATTAAATAAAGTTAAACAAGAAGCACTAAACAAGAAAGGTTTTTGGGTAACCCTTTCGCGTCCTCTGAGGAATGAGTTTTATTTCTTAATCTGCACCCGACAGAGAGAGCTATCCGAAAGGGATCTTTTTCTACCCAAGATCCTCAACAAGATAACCTTATCTAACCCTCTCCTCCTCACCAAGAAGCCCACTATAATAAGACCTACCAGAGTCTGGGTGGTTTTGAAAACATGGAGTCCTCAACCCAGGAAGCTCTACTTCCAGAAAACAGGGGCATCACCCCCAAAATGCAGAATTCCAACTTGTGCCAGCCTGGTTCCCAGCGAAGACGGGACTGTCCACTCACCCTTCTAAACAATCCACTTCGGGGCAGGGCAGATAAAAACCATCAACTGGGTTTCTCCCCACCCCCACCCCTCTGGCTAAGCCACAAGAGGCCAAGGGAATGCTCCATTCTACGACTTGTCTGGACCATACCGTCTGTGCCAAGATGCCACCCCACGCTGGCCTTGCTCTTGAGAGGATCCACAAGGAGTTTCCTTCACAAATCCAGCCAACCTGTGTGAATTCGAGGAGGCAAGCACGCACGTGGGCGGGCGGATGTTGGCGTGCAGGCAGGCGCTTGCATTTTCTCGACCAAGGGGCAAGGGAGATTAAGCACTGGGAAGGTGGTGTGTGTGTGCCCGCACACAGCAGCGGGCACTACACCCTCTTCTTCTCCCCGCAGCCACCAAGGACTGGGCAGGTATCCCAAGGGGTGCAAATCAGGAGAGGCCATTTTTAGAGGGGGTGCAAGAGGAAACAGGTTCAGCTGTATTTGTGAATTAGCTGGTACTCACCTTTTGAACACTTTCGCACGCGTTAAAAGTTGACCGTCCAAGACTCAACAAGGGACCCTGACTGAGCTTTCATAACCGAAGCGATAAGGATTTTGTTTTTTAAATTTTAACCCTTTAGGTACCATAGACTTTGGAGACCTCAACGTCAGGCCACTGAGCATTTAAAAAAGAACAAAAGAACCAAACCTACGTCTCCCCAAACTTTTGGGTTTTTTTTGAAAAGGGGTTTCCTAGCGTCAAATGGCTCCGTGGGGCAATGGAGGGGGCGGGCGGGTTTGGTCCTTTGGTGTCTTCCTTCGCCCATCTAACTAAGTCAACGCTGAGAAGACAAAGGACTTACCGAAAGGGAAATGAAACGACTTAGCCAAAAGAAGAAGCCGA
Organism: Natrix helvetica; assembly: GCF_964273705.1. Taxonomy (NCBI): domain Eukaryota; kingdom Metazoa; phylum Chordata; class Lepidosauria; order Squamata; family Natricidae; genus Natrix; species Natrix helvetica. Next base: position 8,304,396 of record NC_138548.1, read on the forward strand.
ATCTATGGATTTTTTGGGAAGAATTGGGGCAAGGTATCTCTTTTGTTTTTTCATCCCCGTAATTTCATTTTTTCCTCTCCCTAAATCTCTGATTTTGGGGCACCTTTTAGAGATTCTCTAGGCACCCGAGCCTATCGTCTTTGGTACTTGAAGAGTTAAAGACTAAGTTCTTTCAAGATCGGAAAAAAAAAGAAGAGAGAATACGTTACCTTTAGTTTAATGGATTTGTTTTTAACAAAAATCTTGGGGTTTTGATGCTTGGAGGGCCCCCTCCCCCCACTTTAGTGGAGAAGTGCTGTGAAAAGACATGCCGTGCAAGGCGGGGAAAGGGGTACCAGCCAAGCCGGGGATGGTTGCATGGAGGATTTGGGACCATTTGCAAACGGGGACGATGGACGGATTGGGGGGAAAGCTAAGCAGAGATGTGGTGACAGGACACCTTAGAGGAAAGGAAAGGAAAGGGGCATATCTGCATAGAAAAGATTCCAGAGATGAAGAGCAAGCCTGGGAGATGTCTCCTGGAGAAGATACCATAGATCCTGCTCAGTCTGAAGATTCAGGGATTCATCATGATAACAATAGCACTTGTCTAACTTGGACTTATATGCCGCTTCACAGCCCTCTCTAAGCAGTTTACAGAGTCAGCCTACTGACCCCCCAACAATCTGGGAAAGGCTGACTCAACTTTGAGTTGGTCAGGATCGAACGCCTGGCAATGGGCAGAGTTTGCCTGCAATACTGCATTTTAACCACTGTGCCACCAGGGCTCTGGAAAGAAAGAGAGAGAGAGAGAGAGAGAGAACGCAAGAGCGAGAGAGATATTGTAGATAGACAGAAGTTAGAGAGAGAGAATAGATAGATAGATAGATAGATAGATAGATAGATAGATAGATAGATAGATAGATAGACAGACAGACAGACAGACAGACAGGTAGGTAGGTAGATAATAGCAATAGCACTTAGACTTGTATACCGCTTCACAGTTCTTTACAGCTCTCTCTAAGAGTTTTACAAAGTCAACATATTGCCCCAAACAATCTGGGTTCTCGCTTTACTGACCACGGATGGACAGTTGAGAACGACGTGGTAATAGTCTGGCATTTCTCTTTCACTTTACAAAGAAGAGGGGGGTCAACCTATTCTCCAAAGCACCTGAGGGCAGGATAAGAAGCAATGGGTGGAAACTAAACCAAGGAGAGAAGCAACCTGGAACTAAAGTGGAATTTCCTGTCAGTGAGAATAATTAATCAGTGGAGCAACTTGCCTCCAGAAGTTGTGAATTCTCCAACAATGCAAGTTTTAAAGAAGAAATTGGACAACCATTTGTCAGAAATGGTATAGGGTTTCCTGCCTGGGCTTCTTGTTGGACTAGAAGACCTCTAAGGTCCCTTCCAACTCTGCTATTCTATTCTATTCTATTCTATTCTATTCTATTCATTCCGTTCCGTTCCGTATTCTGTTATTCTATGCTATGCTATTCTCTATTTTATTCTATTCTATTCTTCTATAACCTTGTTTAGCGTTCACATTTTCCTAACACTTTTCCTACCTGCTTGTTGGCATCTGTTTTCGTCATCACACAGAGTTGATGAGCTGCTTTTGGTTAAACTAAATTTGCACCTCAGTAATTGCATGACCTCTGTAAAGTGTCTTAAGCTAAATAAATAAATAAATTAGAAGTCACTCCAAAAATGACACACCAGCAAAAAAAATAAAAATAAAAAGAATCATGCTGGTTTATGCACGCAGCGGAAACATTCCCTGTAAGATATGCACATATTCCTCAACGCTCTGCATAAAATAACATTTTGAAATAATCTCTTCCGATGTTGTGTGTTCGGGGGGCAATTATTCCTCTTGGAAACTTAGTGTGAAGCTGCCTCATAATAGCCTGAGAAGAACAGTTTGGTTCAGAACCGGTTGAGAAGTGTCAAACTTGACTGAAATGCAAAGGGAGATTTCTCCCCCGCTTCTAATTTTTGGAAAACATCATCTCAGCCTGCCGAATATCGGAAATCCTTGCAGAACTTAGAGAAGAGAAATCTGGAAAGGCTGAAAAATATGCAGATATGCCCTGGGAGCGAAGACAAGAAAGAGGAGGGAACAAACCATGCTATATATCAATATATCTATATTGTATATATATATATATATGTATGTGAAAAACATATTTTATTTTTCCACATAGAGAAAGCATCCATGCATCAGACAGACATGCCAGGCGAGGGACAAAGAGAGACAGAAAGAGGGAAAGAGAGAGAGAGAAAGGATGGAAAAGGAAAGGGAACTCGCCAGGAAGACTGCATGAGGAGAAGGCTGCATTGTAGGAGAAAACAAGTTAAAAGAAAGGAAGAAGGAGGAAGAGGAAGAGGAGGAAAAGACACAGAAGCCTGCCCAACTGGGAGGTCTGAACGCTGAAGGATGCCGCCAGGAACAGGGAAGATTTGGGCTCCTTCCTCCAGCAGCCAGTCAGGAAACAAAAGACAGGTTTTCAGGGGGTTACAAGACCACCGGGCAACCCGCCCCCCTGCCCCAGGTGCCCTCCCCCCAGGAAGCAGAGATGCTGTGAACTGATGGATGGGGGGGGGGGAGAGAGAGAGAGAGAGAGGAACAGAGAGAGAGAGAGGAAAGGGATGGGAAGGGAAGGAAGGAAATGGGTGCGGAGAAAGGAAATAGATGGGTGGGAATGAAGGAGGAGTGAGAGGAAGAGAGGAAGGAAATGGGTGCGGAAAAAGGAAATAGATGGGTGGGAAGGAAGGAAGAGTGAGAGGAAGAGAGGAAGGAAATGGGTGGGGAAGAAAGGAAATAGATGGGTGGGAAGGAAGGAAGGAAGGGTGGGAGGAAGGGAGAGAGGAAGAAATGAAGGAAATGGGTGGGGAAGGAAAGAAATAGATGGATAGGAAGGAAGGAAGGATGAGAGGGAGAGAGGAAGGAAGGAAATGGGTGGGGAAGAGAGGAAATAGATGGGTGGGAAGGAAGGAAGGAAGGGTGGGAGAGAGAGGGGAAGGAAGTAAATGGGTGGGGAAGGAAGGAAATAGATGGATGGGAAGGAAGGAAGGAAGGATGAGAGTGAGAGAGGAAGGAAGAAAGGAAGGAAATGGGTGGGGAAGAAAAGAAATAGATGGGTGGGAAGGAAGGAAGGGTGGGAGGGAGAGAGGAAGGAAAGAAGGAAATGGGTGGGGAAGGAAGGAAATAGGTGGGTGGGACAGGGGTGGCTTGCTGCCGGTTTTACTAAGTGCGCTGTTCAATGTAAATTGCTTTTTGCGCATGCGCAGAACAACTTACAGTGAACGGCACATGCGCAGTCACTACAAACCAAAATGGTGGCCGCCCAGCACTGGTGAGGGTTCGGGGGCGTGGCAGGCCTGGATCGCTGCCGGTTTTGCAACCCAGGCCTGAATTCCACTCCCAGTTCGGCCGAACGGGGAGCAACCCACCTCTGGAGTGGGAAGGAAGGAAGGGAGGGAGGAGATTGATGGAAAAGGAAAGAAATGGCTGGGAAGGAAGGACCGAGGGAGGAAGAGAGGAAAGGAAGGGAGAGTGACCCTTGGCCCCAGACCTCAACCGAGGGCCTAGGTTACTCCTGGTTTGGCTTCATTCCAAGGCCCTCTCAAGGGAGGCCGGGAGTGGGGAGGGGCAGGGATGGCAACTCTCCTCAGGGCCGATGGAATCGAAGGATGGGAGCCCAGAAAGATCCTCAGCCTTTCCTCCTGGGTGAGCAGCCGGTGGGTGAAAGACCCTTCCCTTTCGGGGGGAAGCCAAATACACAATTTCCCAGAGACCCTCAACCGCTTCCACCGTGGCCTCTGCCTACCCTTCCTGCAAAAAAACCACACACACCCCACCCCATCAAACACAACCAACAAAACAAGGCAAAACATCAACATCAAAATCAGCGCCTGGTCGTTTCCAGCTGCCTATTTTCCCTTCCAATCCTCCAGCCCTCCCGCCGTTAACTCGGTTAAAAAAACAAAATAAAGGACGTTATTTCATCCACCGCCCCCTTTTCGTTACAACGGAAACGTTGCCAATCCCTTCTCCCGCCCTTACAAAAACCGTACGCATCAAGGCGGCTCTGAAAAAGGAGAAGGAGGGTCCCGGCTGTATGTTGGCCCCATAATTAGTCAGGAAGAATGCAAAAACAGAAAATAAATTAACGGGACCCCATCGGGCCCCGATCCCAGGTAGTTTCCCCCCCCTTCTGCCCCACAAAGCTAAACAGCATCCTGCAAGCAATCCCCCATTCCTTGAGACTAGATGGCCATGTTCCCATGGTACGAAGAGATGCTGTGAAGCCCATGTTTTACTTCTTGATCTCCTAACATTCTGGATCGAGGTACGATCAGTTGCACACCCTCCCAAGAAGAGAATATTTATAGCTCAGGGTTGAGTTGCGGGGTCCTTGTTGCTCCTTGAGCTTGGTTGCTTCCTTGTAGACCAGGGGTGTCCAAACTTGGGAACTTTAAGACTTGTGGACTTCAACTTCCAGAATTCCCCAGCCAGCATGGCTGGCTGGGGAATTCTGCAAGTTGAAGTCCACAAGTCTTAAAGTTCCCAAGTTTGGACACCCCTGTTGTAGACGTTTCGTGACCCAACTAGGTAACATCATCAGTGGGGTTTGCTCTCTGTGTCAGGCCTGCAAGCCATCTTTTCTTTTGGACCTTAGGCCTGCCACACTTTCTATTATTCCACTATGCATTTTCTATTGTGGGAAAATGGGAGGGGGGATCATACGGAGTTGGGCAAAATGTAGCCATAACAAAATTCTTTCTAGAAAGCCAAGGTCATCTTTCGTCTCTGCCCCTGGCCGGAACTGGATGGGTGGAAGCTGCCAGCGTGGCAGTGGAAGATTGGACCATGTGATGGGACTTGTGGGTTAGGGGACAGGATGCTTATACACAAGTGGCTTGACCCATTAGTGGTAAGAACCAAGTAGCTCTTGGTAGTTCCCCCCCTTTTTTAATGTTTTCTTTATTTTCTTTATATTGCTTCCATTTCGAGTGTGGTCTCTGGGTTTTAGACAATCAAAACCCACATATCGGTTATAATATTCATCACAATGCTACTAGTAATATAGCAATGCAATTATAATAGTACATAACATCTTCATCATCAAATTCTCTCCACATTCATTTCCTCTTCTTCGTATCTCCTTTTCTCCAACTTCTGTTTCTATTCACTAACCATTGATAAAACACGTCCCAAGTCAGAAAGTATTCAGTTTCTTCTTTATCCTTAATGATAAGCATTAATCTATCCATTTCTGCACATTCTAATATTTTCTTAATTACACACTCATCTGATGGTATTTCGTCATTTTTCCATTCTTGCGCAAATACAATTCTATCTGCAGTTAATATATGTCAGGGGTGTCCAAACTTGGGAACTTTAAGACTTGAATTCTGGGAGTTGAAGTCCACAAGTCTTAAAGTTTCCAAGTTTGGACACCCCTGACATATGTAAAACCAGATATATACTGTAGTCTTTTTGTCATATTTTTCCTTTAGAATGCCCAGCGAGAATATCTCAGGTTTCAGGTCAATATGCTGCTTTATCATTTTTTCCAACCAAGTGTGTATTTTCATCCAAATTTGGGGGGCTTTTAGGCAAGTGGCTCTTGGTAGTTCCTTGATAAGGCTGTTAAGTCAAGCCACTTGTATAGAAACAAGAGAGCAAACCCCATTCTCCTCTAACACTGATGATGTTATCTAGTTGGGTCATGAAACGTCTGCAGGAAAACCATCAAGCTCAGGGAGCCCCAAAAGACCCCAGACCACAACTAAATTCATCTCAAGACCTTGAGACGTTTGACCTCATCCTGACACCAGAATTATGCCTCCAGGTTCAGACCATTCTTTCCAAACTGGCTCCCTCCCTCCAAGTGTCTTGGACCACAATCCCCATCAGCCCCAACCAGATTGTCGGAGAACTGAGTGCACAGCACAACAGGGGTGGCGACTGATCTACATCCCCGGTGTGCAGAAAGGATAAATTGTGTATGTTGGGAATGGTAGTGGGGAGAAGACAGAAGTCAGAGAAAATAAAATAAGAGTCCGGAAAAGAAACAACAAGAAAAAAAGGCAGATGGAGATATTCGTAACCTTTGGATGGGCAGCTGTCCTACTTTGAGGCTTCCTGGGAGGACAAAATGCAAGTCCTTGGGTCTCCCACCTCACCAACCCCCCACCCCACCCCTTTCTGGTCACAGCGACCCCCAACCCTGGGGCCAAGTTCAATACAGTAAAGATGAAAGAAGGCAGAAATACAAAGAACAGCCACAGCCATTCATGCTGTTGGGGGGGGGAAAAAAGAACGAACAGAAAGAAAAAGAAGGAAGGAAAGAAAGAAAGAAAGAAAGAAAGAAAGAAAGGAAGAAAGAAAGAAAGAAAACCAGAAGGAAGAAAGAAAAGAAAATAACGATAAAGAAAACCACCTCATTCTTTTTTCTTTTTCTTTTTCTTTTTTAAAAAAGCAAAGTTTCATATTTTATTGCCAGCCAGGATTGGTGCTGTTCCTGGTGCAACCGTGAAGGGAGACAATCCATTAAACTAAAACCAGCACTCGCAAAAGCTCCCGGTGGCATGATTGTGCCCCCCCCATGCCCTCCGTCATACTTTCTTTTGGGGGTGGGGGAAGGGAGGAGTGGAAATGTTGTGACAGTGAATGATGGGATAGGGAAGAGGGAGGAGCGAGGGGGAAAGGTCTCCCTCAAAAAAACCACAGTCGTGAAGTCGTCCGGTGTGTTTTTCCTCCCGTTCCATCCAACCCCGAGCCGCAGCATTGGACGCTCGCAAACCCCACATCCCTTTGTGGCTGAACGTCCACACCCTGCCAGCCGATGCCGGTTACCGAACTTACAATGCCAGGGAGCCACGTTTTCCTCACTAAGGAAAATGCCATGTTTCCAAGTTGGGTAAGGAGAGAGGTGGCATTCAACCAGTTGGGATCGGTTTCGCCCGCTTGGGATCAGTTGGGATCGGTTCTACCGGTTGGGATTGGTTAGATAGCGGACAACGAGGGTGGCCCCGCTCCCTCGCCCCGGCTCTACGGCATCCCATTTAGGCCCTTTTTCCACCAAAGGTGTATGCGCGGAAGACAGCCGTACTCACATTCGCGAACCGGTAGGGAAGGTAAGTCAATACCACCCCTGGGTAAGGGGGACAGCCTTAAGAGAGAGTCAACAGGCAGACTGGTGAATAGCCGATTGTTCCCGCTCTCACCCTTTGAGCCCAGCATGCACTCCTCGAAACGCACCCCCAAGGACACTTGCGTTGCGTCCCGCGATAAACCAGGCGCAGCCACACAAAAACCTCCCCACCCTCCTCTCTTTGGTACCCAGAAATGCGCCTGGTGAGCCTGCAGCCAGAAAAAGTTAGCCCCTCGCTTAACTCCTAAGGGTCAAAAGCCATTGAAACGCAGACAGTGTCCAGTTTTGCTCTCCCCGGTGCCCTACCCCGGTCACCATTCCACACCTTGGCCCCCAGCTGTTGTGTCTCCTGCCTGACCGTCATCCCTTCAGAGAATTCTGGGTAAGAAAAGGGACACCTACTAGACTGCAGCGTGCGCTCCCTGACCTCCGATGTCGGGGCTCCAAGGCCCAAAGCTGAGCGAGCCGCCAACTGGAAGACGTATTCCGTGTTGGGGTTGAGGTCTTTCACCAGGAAGAAAGTCACGGGGTCAAACGTCTTCAGAAACTGCAGAGCGGCAGACGGGTGCGAGTGTCGGCAAGCCGAACCAGCGCCAGAAGCAAAGGACAGAGGTAGTTTAGTTTAGTTTACTTTATTGCCGTCGCCCCCCCACCCCATGCAACTAAATTAAATGCCATCTTCAGGGTACATTATAACTATAAAAATAAAACATTCTATACAATTGAACTGAAAACCATAATATTGCATTGATGTTGCACTATACAGTAGAATATGCACTATACAGTAGAATACAGTACAATATAGTTACTGCCCTGGGACAGAAGCTGTTTTTTCAGCCTGTTTCTCCTTGCTTTTATTGCCCTGTACCGTCTGCCAGAGGGTAATAGTAATAGTAAAAAAAAAAAGGGTGCCCAGGATGAGATGGATCTTTAAGAATGTTAAAGCGGAAGCTATATAAGCTCTTCCAAAGAGGGGGGTTGTGGCCCACTAGCAGAGCTGGCAGCAGATTCAGACAGTGAGGAGGGTTAGGGAGGAAGATGGGCCAGTCCTGGAGTCTGGGGGAGGCTCTGATGAGGGCTCTGTGTAGGAGGCAGAGAGGGGGCCAGGGCCGTACGCCAGTTATCAGCTGCCTTCAGAGTCAGACATCAGTGGGGCAGAAGAACAGCTGGAGCCTGTTCCCGATGTCCGCATGCTTGTTTGTTTGTTTGTTTGTTTTTATTGGATTTATATGCCGCCCTTCTCCCAAAGGACTCAGGGCGGCGTACAACATTAAAAAACACACATCCCGAAAGTTAAAAAGAAATTAAATACATATCCAAAAAAACAAACCCAATTTATAGGACAATAAGGGGAGAAAGGGGAGGGGAATTTGCAGGAGACCATTCGTTCATTTAATTAGTGTGAAGATTTGTTCGTGGCTCTCAGAGACTCCTTACCAAGTATTTTCTCCTACAGCTTTTGCGTTTGGAAGATATCGGCCTGGCAGCTCTCCAAGCCTGATAAGGTCTGTGGTTGTAAATACACCCCTGAAAGACTGTTTGCCCGGATTTTGGAGGATGTGAATGAGAGGAATTCACATTCGCTTAATAAAAAGGGCTTTTGTCGGTGCAAGGAGTCTGCTTTATGATTTGGTGAAGCCTGGGTCAGAACAAGGGGAGTGGGCAACCCATGATCCTCTGGGCAAGGACGTTAACCCTCCGGAGGGCTCTCCTATCTGCCACTGTTGGCAAACCATAGGTGCAGGTATGAATGTGAGGCATGGTCACTCCCGGGATTCCTTGCAGCAGATTCCCATTCCCAAGAGCGGACTCACCTCCGGGGTTCCTGGTTTGTTGCTGATTTCTTTGTAAAGCAGCTCGTACTTCAAAATAATGTCCTGGCGGGGAGGACTCCAGGTTAGTAAAATTGTGCTCTCGCTCTTCGCTTCGGCTCGGAAATTCATCGGTTGCCCGGGAACTAGTGAAGATAAGAGAGGGGAGGGAGGGTAACGCAGAACGGTTGTATGTGAGAATAGGTGAGGAGGAGACAGAAGACAACTGAATTGAACGGATAGTCCTCGGCTTACAGCCAAAATTAGAACAGAACAGAATGAGCTGGAAGGGACCTTGGAGGCCTTCTAGTTCAGCCCCCTGCTCAAGCAGGAGAACCTACACCAATGTTGCCAAACCTTTTCGGCACTGAAACAGGGGCGCACACGCACCGGAAGAGCAGCCACCTGGGGCGCATGCACGCCAGGAAGATGATCTTCCGGTTTCTGGGATGCGCACGGGCCATCTGGCCTTTCGGTTTCTGGCGTGCATGCGTGCACGAGGACCAGCTGGCATGCGTGCTTGCGTGCGCTGGAAACTAGAAGATAATCTTCCCGGCGAGCGCATGCACACCGGGTGGCTGTTCTGCCAGTTTCCAGCATTCCCGCACATGGGAACACCAGCTGGTCGGTGCACTGGAACCCGGAAGAGCAACGGGCGACGGCTCGTGTGCCCGGAGAGATGGTTGCGTACGCCACTTCCGGCCATAGGTTCGCCGTCACGGACCTATACCATTCCAGAGAAATGTATTCATTCATCTTCCATTCATTCTAGATTCCGTCTCTTTTTGGCTGACAGATATTCCTTAATTATTCTATTCCTATGACATTCAACTCTCATAGTTAAAGTTAATACTCTGGCAAACTAAAATCTATCCCACTACAAAAATGGACACTCTTGAAAACTAGTTTAATGGTTGTTGAGCAGTGAAGTGGCTCTGAAGACAATTTGGAGGACCAAAGGAAGTGCCATACTAGATTATCATCTATCTATCATCTATCTATCTATCTATCTATCTATCTATCTATCTATCTATCTATCTATCTATCTATCTATCTATCTATCATCTATCATCTATCTATCTATCTATCTATCTATCTATCTATCATCTATCTATCTATCTATCTATCTATCTATCATCTATCTATCTATCTATCTATCATCTATCTATCTATCTATCTATCTATCTATCTATCTATCTATCTATCATCTATCATCTATCTATCTATCTATCATCTATCTATCTATCTATCTATCTATCTATCTATCATCTATCTATCTATCTATCTATCTATCATCTATCATCTATCTATCTATCTATCTATCTATCATCTATCTATCTATCTATCTATCTATCTATCTATCTATCTATCTATCATCTATCTATCTATCTATCTATCTATCTATCTATCATCTATCATCTATCTATCTATCTATCTATCATCTATCTATCTATCTATCTATCTATCTATCTATCTATCTATCTATCTATCTATCATCTATCTATCATCCATCCATCCATCCATCCATCCATCCATCCATCCATCCATCCATCTCTATCTACTTACCTACCTACCTCCGGTCACTATAAATAACTCCAGCTTGGGTACACACACAATACTATTTTCTCCTTCTATTTTCTCTATAGCAACCACCTAGTGAGGTGGGTTGGGCTGACAGAGAATGAAACCCATTGTTTCCCAGCTGGCTTTCAGGCCTAAGGTGGGATTAGAACTCACTGTCTCCTAATTATTGGGCCAAAGTCACCCAGCTAGCTTTCATGTCTAAGGCGGACTAAAACTCACATGGTGATTGGCCCAAAGTCACCCAGTCAACTTTCATGCCTAAGGCGGGATTAGAACTCACCACCCCCTACTCACTAGGGCCTAGTGATTGGCCCAAAGTCATCCAACTGGCTTTCATGCTTAAGGCGGGACTAGAACTCCCCATCTCCTGGCAATTGGTCCAAAGTCATCCAGCCAGCTTTCATGTCTGAGGCAGACTAGAACTCCCCATCCCCTGGTGATTGGTCCAAAGTCACCTAGTCAGCTTCCATGCCTAAGGCGGGACTAGAACTCACCGGCGCCTAGTTATTGGCCCAAAATCACCCAGCCAGCTTTCATTCCCAAGTCAGGACTAGAATTCCGTCTCCTAGCCCAGCACCTTGACCACTAGACCAAACACAACCTCACCTCCTTGTTGGGTCTTCACTTGGATGGGATCTGAGAGCGGGCCGTCCCCCACGGACGTGAACGCCAAGACTCGCACGGTGTAGGTCTCATGCTCCAAAAGGCTCCCGACAGTGGTCAGGAGGCTATCGTCCACGTTGTGTTTCTGCCAGTTGTTGACCGGCTGATCGGGCTCCATGGTGTAATATACCCTGTATCCCCGGATCTGACCGTTCGGCTCCACCGGTTCCTCCCACTGGATGATCATGGTCGAAGCGCTCAACATCCGGCCCTGAACATTTCGGGGGGCGCTGGCGGGTGCCTGCTCCCCCGTACGGGTCACAACGGAATCGCTGTGGGGGCCCTGCCCAATGGTGTTCACCGCCGACACCCAGATCTCATATTCTGAGTTGGGACTAAGCCCCCCAATGCTGTAGCGGGTCGTAGTGATGTCCTCCTTGATTTGATACGGCCCGTCCTGACTCTTCGACTTATACTCGATCACGTAATAGGAGACAGGGTCCGGATTTCCGGAGTCCCAGGTTATGGTGATGCTGGTGGCAGTGGTCTCGGTGACAACAGGGGTGCCTGGAGCTTTGGGAAAGGCTGAGAAAATGGGAAGAATTGACTGAAAAGAAATACAGTCATGCCCGCGGCACGCGCTATGTTTCCCCCTAATGGGCTGGTGAGAGCACCGGCCGTGCGGCGCAGGGGGACGGCATGCACTGAAGAAGAGGGGCTGAAATATCCCCACGCTAGTTAAGTGAAGTTTATGAAGCTTTTAAAATAGCGTTATCAACTCACGAATAGCAATAGCGATAACACGTAAGGCTTATATACCGCTTAGCAGTGCTTCACCGCCCTCCCTAACTGGTTTGTAGAGTCAGCCTCTGGCCCCCCAACAATCTGGGTCCTCGTTTTACCCACCTCGGAAGGATGGGAGGCTAAGTCAAACTCGAGCCTGGTGAGAATCGAACTACCAAAATGCCAGGAACAGGCAGTCAGCAGAAGTAGCCTGCAGTACTGCATTTTAACCACTGCGCCACTCATGACAGAAAATGTTCAGCTCAGTAATTGGCATCAGTAATGTGTGTCCGGAAGCCAAAAAATGGCTGTATGCTTCAGTGGTGGGTTCCGGATCCCGTTGTAACCGGTACGGTTGCAACGGGCCCCGCCGTCCTCCACATGAACACACACAATGTGTGCATTCTACACTCCAGTGATGCCTCTGCGAGCCTCCGCGATGCTCCAACTGCTTGGCGGAGCATTGCGCAGGTGCTGTACATGCCGTGCGCGGAAGCGCCAAAGAGTTTAAACACAGGTAAGGACGACGAGCAGGCGGATGGGCCCTCCGGAGCACCGTACCGGAACAGTACCCGGTGCTCCGGGCAGGCACTGGTATGCCCATACCGGGGCGTACCGTCTGCAACCCACCACTGGTAACCCTTGATTTACAACCACAATTGTGGCAAAATTTATATGGCCGAGCAAGCTATTTGTTAAGTGAGTTTTGCCCCACCTTTCTGGCCACAGTTCTTAAGTGAGTCACTGCAGTGGCTATGTTAGCAACATGCTTGGCCACTGGTTCATATTTCAGATGGTTGCAGTGTCCTGGGGTCATGGGATCACAAAAGGGGATCCCATGACCCCCAGGACACTGCAACCATCTTGAATATGAACCGTTGGCCAAGCATGTTACTAACTGAACCAATGATGTGATCCCCTTTTGTGACCTTCTGGCAAGCAAAGTCAACGGGGAAGCCAGATCTACTTAACCACCATGTTACTAACTTAGTAACTGCAGCGATTCACTTAACAAAGGTGCCAAGAAAGGATGCAAAATGGGGCAAAACTCAGTTCGCAACCGTCTCGCTTAGCCACATAAATTTTGGGCTCAGTTGTGTTCGTAAGCCCGAGGACTGTCTTTATTTGTTTAGTAACTTAGGCAGTCACTTAACGATTGCATCTGGGAGGGCCAGGACAACAGTCGTTAAGCAAAGGGATCACTTGGGTGTCTTACTTAACAACTGCAATGATTTATGTCGGTAATGGACCAACTCTGGAGCCTTAACTCAGTGGCCCTCAACGTTTTGGGTATCAGGGAGCGAAGGTTATTCGTGGACCGGAGGAAGCATGGTTTTGCATGTTTCCTGCATCCCATGGATGGGTCTTTGCTTGTTTGTGTGTCCCGGTTTCTGGCATGCCATGGACCAATGATGGTTCAATGACTGGGGCTTGGGGACCCCTGCTTTAAATGACTCTTTCCCTTCCATCAACCATTCACCCCACTGCCAAATTCTATTGATTTCCTATCCCTATGGGTAGTCCTCGACGTACGACTGCAATATACCTTACACATCACAGTCGCAAGTCCCGAGAGTCGTTATTACAACCTTTTCTTGTGTATGACAATCGTGAAACAGACAGTGCCATGGTGCTAAAGCGACCACCAGGGTCGTTATACAAACGCTGCCGTTGTTAAACGAATCCAGGGTTCGCTGTGAGCTCGGTTTTGCCAAAAGCCGGAATGAACGATATTTGGCAAGCTGGGTGCAAAAGGCAGGGGCACGGGATGCTTCAAAGGGCCATGAAGGCAGCTACGAAGGGTCGGATGGTTGGAATTTTGGGAGCAGGTGGTAAGGAATCCCCAAGGTAGGTCTGGCGTAACTTCGAACGGCCGCTAAACTAAGTCACCGGTCGTAAACCAAGGATTTCCTGTGTAATCTTTATTCCTTTGTTTTTGCTGCCTCTTGCAGTTGGGGCAATAAATGAAACATCTGCTTTCAAACATTTTGCAAGCATCCGTGATGTTCTAGAACAGTATTTTTCAACCTTGGGCACTTTAAGATGGGTTGGATTGCCGCTTTGCTGGCTGGGGAATTCTGGGAGCTGCAGTCCACCCATCTTAAAGTGCGCCAGGGTTGAGAAAGACAGTTCTAGATTGTTAACTAATGCTGGATCATCTTGGCCAATATTCCTTTTGTTTTTTCTCTTGGGCCGTTCCAGAAATACAGATGTTAATATAGCACACCTCTGGTTTCCTTCAAGTCAACACACAAATACACCCAGACTCTTTCCTGCACCAGGGCAGACGAGACGCCCGTTGCTCATTTACTCTGTCAAATGCTTTCTCACGCTCACATTACCCAGGTGGACAGGACCTTGGAGGTCTTCTAATGCAACCTCCCCAAAGGCCGCACCATGGTAGCATGCCTGAAGAGCCCACAAACTGGCCACAAACCTACGCAAAAGTACACGGGAGGCAGGCATGCGTCTTGAGGATATGAAGGCACGAAGCAAATGAGACAGACTGTGGTTGCGTCTGGACCTTTTTTGCAAACAGCATGGCTGCAGGAGGGGACATCATGCAAGGCCCCCACCCACCCAAGGAGCCTTTGAGGGCAATTCTGGAACACATGCAACAGGTAGATGTCACATCATGCAACAATGCTCTTCTCGTGCATAACTCTGTTTCCCCCATGTAGGAAGTGAGCCAGAATTCACAATCCCCCAGGAAAATGCAGAGGCAGACGACAGGATGCATTTGAGATATATTGGACGACAGGTAGTCCTCGATTTACAACCATTCATTTAGCGACCATTGGACGTTACAACGGCGCTGGAAATATGGGGCTTACCCTCGCTCCTTTCACTTACAGTACAACCGTTGAACCATCCCCATGGTTACGCAATCATAATCCAGGCGCTTGGCAACCGGCATGTATTCACGACGGCTGTAGCACCCTGGGGTGATGTGCTTGCTGTTTGGAACTTTTCCAACAAGCGAAGTCAACCGGGGAAAGCCAGATTTGCTTCGCGACCGCAGGATTCACTTAACAACTGCAGCAACGCGGCAAAAAAGTTCGTAAAATCGGGCATGGCTCAGCAATAGCACTTAGACTTATATACCGCTTCACAGTGCTTTTACAGCCCTCTCTAAGCAGAGCCAGCCTTTTGCCCCCAACAATCTGGGTCCTCATTTTACCAACCTCGGAAGGACGGAAGGCTGAGTCAACCTCGAGCCGGTCAGGATCGAACTACTGGCAGAATTAGCCTGCAATACTGCATTCTAGCCACTGCGCCACCACAGCTCCAAGGCTTAAAAACCGCCTTGCTTATCCCCAGAAATGCTGGGCCCAACTGCAGCCGTAAGTCGAGGACTACCTGCAGAACGTCCGCGAGCTCCAATCCACATAGCCAAAGGCAAGGCGTGATCAACATTGCAGTCCCAAACACGGGGAAGGCATTCGATTATCTATCCCCGGAATCCTAAACCAACAGGATTCCAACTTGCAAAATCAACGCATTCAGTTCTGCCGATCGACAGAAGAGACAAGATGGGAGTCAAAGCAGATGAAAGGGGAAGGAAATGGCCACCATGCAACAGGAAGACGCGGGGGATCTAGGTTAGGGAGAGATTGGCTCACCTAACCAACATCCCTTTTTGGTCGGAAACGACATTTTCAACCCAGCAGTTTTGTCCAATGAAACTCCCCAGATGCCTGGGAGTTGTCATGTGGTGGAAAACGGCTGTTGTTCAAGCTCAGCTCCGCCATTGGGAGGAATCAAGAACGAAGATCACCAGGATCAAAATCAGCCAGTCGGAGAGCAAACCCGATCAAGGAATGGTGCACACTTACATTTGACGGTGATCTGGGCCACGGCTTCAATCACGCCCAGACTTGACATGGCGACGCATGTATAGTTCGCGGAGTCTTTCACGTCGGTCAGCTCAAGGACGTTGCGTCCCACCGGCATGTCGTCTTCCGGCGTCAAGTCTTCGGCCCCTTGCATCCACTTGACGTACGGCATCGGGGAGCCCACCGCCACGCAGGTGATGTTCACATTCCCGCCCGGCATGATCTCGTGGCTGGTGGGCGGGATGGAGAACCGAGGAGCCACGCGTCGCACTGCGGACGAAATGCACAGCGGTAACAAAACAAAACGGGAAAGAAAAAAAAAGAACAAAGGAAACAAATAAAAAACAAAGGAGGAGAAAAAAGAGAGAAGAGAAGAAAAATAAAAGATAAAGGACGGGAAAGGGGAAAAAAGAGCAGAAGAGAATTTAAATACAGGTGGGGAGGGGGCGGGGCTCGAATTACTTGCAGTTCCTTCATTTTCAAAATTAAAAAAGGCTGAAATTAAAAAAAAAAAAACTTGTCGGAATGCCAAAGAAACAAATCAAGAAAGGAAGGGCGGGGAGGGGGGGGAGGGGGAGGGAAAGGGGGAAATAAACAGAACTTCGAAAAGAATTTACTTTCACAAACGATATATATAGATATATATAGAATTTATAAGACATCAAAGCAATATTTCATATCAACAGAAGTTCCAATGATCGGGTTGAGACCTGTCATCACAGCACAAATATAGACACAAAAATTTATTAGCAATTTCTCATCTTTGGAAAAAGCAAAGAGAGGGCTCAAACACGTCCGGACGGGGGGTCCCTCCTATGTCTTGGCATTTGGGGGGGGGTTGTTATCCATGTCCCGCCACTCCAACCCCGAGGACATGGCCACCAATAAGAAAAAGTGGACTTTGTTCTGCATTCCCTTTAAAATCTACGACCTGGTTTGGGGGAACAGAAAAAAAAAAACCCTGTATAAATAATGGGGGGGGGAGGGGGAGGCTCCATCAAAGCCTACCTCCTAAATAAAAAAATGGAAGACGAGGGGAATGGTTTCTTAAAGGTAGTCCTCAACTTAACAACTATGTTTTTAGGGACCGTTCTATGTTACAACGGCACTGAAGACAGTGACTTCTAAACGGTTCTCACTCTTACGGCCGTTGCAGCATCCCCATGGTCAGGGATCAGCAACCTGTGGCTCTGGAGCCACATGTGGCTCTTTTATCCCTCTGCTGCGGCTCCCTCTCGCTGGTCGGTTCCACAATTGATAGGGCTTTCGGTTAGGACAGGTAGAGGAGAAAGGACGCCCCACTAGGAGGAGACTCTATGGTGGGGGAACCGGACTTCCGGTTGGCTCCACAATTGATAGGGCTTTCGGTTAGGACAGGTAGAGGAGAAAGGACGCCCCACTAGGAGGAGACTCTATGGTGGGGGAACCGGACTTCCGGTTGGCTCCACAATTGATAGGGCTTTCAGTTAGGACAGGTAGAGGAGAAAGGACGCCCCACTAGGAGGAGACTCTATGGTGGGGGAACCGGACTTCCGGTCGGCTCCAGAATTGAACGGGGGGCTTCCGGTTAGGACCTTTGTGGCTCTTTGAGTGTTTAAGGTTGCTGACCCCTGCCCATGGTCATGCAATCAAAATTCGGATGCTTGGGAACTGATTTCCGACAAGCAAAGAAACCAGATTCACTTAACAACAACCTAATAACTGCAGTGATTCACTTAGCAAGGGTGGCAAGGAAGATCGTAAAACGGGGCAAAACTCACTTGAGAACGGTTTTGCTCAGCAGCAGAAATTTTGAGCTTCATTTTTGCGTTGTTTTGAGAAATTCACATTTGTACACCTGAAAAAATTTGGGAAAGAAAACTTCCGAAACCAAATATCCTGTTGGTTTAGATGGCCATTATTTGAGGAAATGTCTATGGATATTCTCAGCCACCCAGGTCATGACTGTCCCAAAGTGCTTTTTTTCCCCCCAAGAGGCAAGTGGACTTTCTTTCTTGGTTTTTCCTTGAAAACGTTTCGCTTCTCGTCCAAGAAGCTTCTTCAGCTCTGACTGAATGGTGAGGAACGGAAGGATTTATGCTCCTTGCAGACAGCTGGTCCTTTGCATCCTTTTTTGAAAGCCGTTGAGGCCGCTTGGAGGTTTATCGGTGTCCTCAGGGTCGCCTGAGTGGTGCAAATGGGTGTGGCACCTTCCTGGAACTGCTGAAAGGACTGTGTTGTAGACTGGAGATAGATGGTGTCCTATTCCACCAACCCACCCCACCCCTTTGAAATTTTGATATAGATGGCTTCTTTGACCCCTCTTTCAAGGCAGTGGTCCTCTCTATCTAAAATGTCTTCAAAAGAGCGGCCTTTGTCCTTTAAGTGTAGGTGGACGGCTGAATTGTCCTGATGGGTTTGTTCTCCTACGTCGTGCCATGCGTTTGCGAAGTGGCTGTTTTGTTTCCCCAACGTACAGAGCTGCAGGTGGCTCACTGCTTTGTACTGCATGTACCACGTTGCTCCGTTTGTGTCTGGGTGTTTTATCCTCGGGGTGGACAAGCTTCTGCCTGAGTGCATTCTTGGGTTTGAAAGGTGCCCACCTATGTTGCGTTGGCTGAAGATCCTCCTGAGCTTTTCCGATATTCCTGCAGCATATGGAATGACAACATTGCTTCGTTTATTGTTCTCTTTGTTGTCTGTTATGGAGAAGCTCCTGTTGGGTCTTTGTTGAGATTTGATGAAGGCCCATCGTCTCTCTCCAGTCTACAACACGGTCCTTTCAACAGTTCCAAGAAGGCTCCGCAGTCCACACCCATTTGCACTCAGGAGACCCCGAGGACACAGACAAACCTCCAAGTGGCCCCAATGACCCTCTAAAACAGGGGTCCTCAAACTTGTTCAACAGGGGGCCAATTCATGGTCTCATAGACTGTTGGGCGGGCGGTGGTGGACCAGCTGCGTGGGTGTGGCCAGGTGGTTGTGTGACTGGGTGGGTGTGGCCAGGTGGTTGTGTGACTGGGTGGGTGTGGCCAGGTGGTCGTGTGACTGGGTGGGTGTGGCCAGGTGGTCGTGTGTCTGGGTGGGTGTGGCCAGGTGGTCGTGTGACTGGGTGGGTGTGGCCAGGTGGTCGTGTGACTGGGTGGGCTTGGCCAATTTAGCAGTCCAAACAATACACACAAACTTTAATTTGTTTTGTTCCTGAGGGCGGAAAGCAGGTTAGTGAAGGGATGTGGCTGTCTTGGGGTGTGTATGAGGGAATGTGTGTGTGTGTCTGTGTCTCCCTCCCTCCCTCCCTCTCTCTTTGGAGGCCAGGGAGGCCAAAAATGGGACATGCAGAGACCCCGGAGGGCCAAAAACGGCCCCATTTTTGGCCTCCATAAGGTAGGTGGGGGCTGGCGGGGCGATGTGGGCGGGGCAGCCTCATGGTCCTGCACGGGTCGGATTAATGACGTATCTGGCCCGCGGGCCGTAGTTTGAGGACCCCTGCTCTAAAAAGGATGCAAATGACCAGCTGTGTGCAAGGAGTATAAATCCTGCCATTCCCCACCAGCTAGAACTGAAGAAGCTTCTTGGATGAGAAGTGAAGCGTCTTCAAAGAAAAAAAAAAACCAGAAAGTCCAGTTGCCTCTTGAAAAAGCACCTTTGGGACATTATTTGGGACGGGATGATAAGACAGTTGTGCTTCACATCTGGATATGCAGTCCCTCCTGAGGGTTAGGCACGGAGCCCTCGACTGACAGCATTTAGCTGCTGTTTGAAGTTACAGCGACACTGGGGAAAGTGACTTGTGGCTGGTCCTCACACTTACAACTATCGTAGCATTTCCCATGGTCATGTGATCAAAATTCCAGGGGCTCGGCCACCGGTATGTATTTACGATGGTTGCACCATTTTGGGGGTCCCCTGATCACCATTTGTGACCTTCCTAACTAGCAAGTAAAGTCAGTGGGAAAAGCTGGATTTGCCTAACCATCCAGCTTAATATTAAATGATCCGCTTAATGACTCCATGGATTCACTTAACAACCATGGGGGGGGAAGCTCCTAAAAATCAGGCATGACTCACTTATCAACCACCTTGCTTGTGGTCATAAGCCGAGGACTACCTGTAGTCTCTCACAGCCAGCCTAGCTTGTTGTTTTTTTTTAATTCTCCTGGCCTTGTGACCAGATGCAAAAAAAAAAAATGGAACCAAAAGGGGCTGAAATCCTTTATAGCTTGTCCTCACTTAGTGACACCAGCAACTCAGTCGCTAAACAAAACCGCTGCAAACGGTCACTAACCAAGACAGCTGCTAAAGGAGGACGACCTGTAGCTATGGTTAAAGCTAGGTGCTCCTATTTTCCTGAAATGCTTGTGGGTGCAAAAAACAAACAAACCCCAAGGTGAGCAGGCAAGGGTTAAAGGGCCTTGCTCTCTACAGGTACCCCAAATTTAGCCCCCCCCCAAAAAATGGAAGAGAATGCATATAGAAGGGGGAAAGCCCTCTCCCCTACCCCACCTACCCACCGTCCCCAATAAGAAGGAGAAGCTGCAAAAGGAAGGCTGCGTACGGGAAAGGAAAGGGAAAAAAAAGATAAAAAGATGAGAAACTCTAATCAAATTTTTGTGGTTTTGGGGTATATACACCCTAACGAAGCTTCTTGGAAAAATCTAACATGATTCCATTGATAGATGCAGCTTTCAGAGGTCATGCAAAGGGAGAAGCAGAAGAGGAGAGAAAAAGGAAGAAGAGGGAGAGAGAGAGAGAGAGAGAGAAAGAGAGGAGAAGGAGGTGTAGAACAGTCGAAGTTATTAATTGGGCTGCTAGCAAACGCCCATGAGGTTAGGGGAAAATGGGGTCTGGGGGGAAATTAGAGAGAGACAGAGAGGTTAGGGATACGGGGAGAAACCCACTTTTAAAAATGCTGCATACTCTGTTTCTAGCTGATGTGATCCAATGTGCTGATCTAACATTGGCACATCACAGCCCTGCCAGAATAATAATCATAATCATAACAATAACCATAACAATAAAAGAGAATTCATAAGAATCCAAACCAAAAAAAAAAGGGGTGGGGGGTGGGGAGAGGAAACGAAAAAGGAAACGGACACAGGTCGGGGGGGGGGGGGGGGAAGACGAGAAATACACAAAATGACCACAATGGGGGTTTGCATGCAGAGACTATCGGATGCACCTCGCCGGAAGGATGAACGGGATGGGAAGAGAGAGAAAGCACTGTTTTGTGTGGATCCATTTTTCGCACAGACACAAACGCGCGCACGCGCACGCACACACACACACACAACTGCACGCCAAAAATGATGGGCTAACTCTACTGGTCGTAAAAGAGGGTTTGGGAACATTTTCGACATAGGGGATCCACCCATTTAGTTATCTTTTCTTTCTACCGTCTGACTCCTTCTGGGTTTACTGGGATGGAACTGGGTTAAGAGAGTCCCTTGTTCTGTCTCGAAATAAGCCTTGGTTTAAATCCAGCCAAATTCTGGATAATTTCAGGTTCTAAAATGATTGCTGTTTGCAAAGCACGTTTTCCCCTAACCAGGATTTAATAAAAAACCAATGATGATGTTTGCATTATTAGGGAAAACAATGGGCGATGTTTGCATTATTAGGGAAGACAATGGGTGGGCCTGCATTCTGCGTTGCTAGAAAGTTTTTTGGGGCGACTAGAGTGTCAATAAATTAAGAAGTTGGAGGACCAATTTCATTGATTTAACCTTCCTTGTTGGGCAAAGCTAGCCAGGAATGACCTTGAGGATCAGGAGGAACTGAGGCTAGCAAAGCAACATTAGATAAGAGGTGGCTGAGCCCTGGTTAGCTAAGAGGTGTGGGGACCTTGGTGCTGTTCTCTTGAGCTTGTCTGTTTTCCTGCAGACGTTTCATTACCACGCTAGGCAACATTATCAGTGCAGGAAAACAGCTCTCTGTTTCCATGCTCTGTTTGTACATTAGAGAAGAGGTGTTTGAGCCCCAGCCAGGAAAGTAATGCAAGTAATATTAAAGGATGGGAGGGGGAAGCACATTCCTGTTGCAAAGTGCTTTTAATTACACCCGTTACAATAAAAGTAGCTCTGGTCTATATGGTACTGGTTTCCTAGTCTGGCCTACCTTGCAGGGCTGTTGTTGCAGGCAACACTGAACTAAGAGGGGTTAATTCCTCACTAAAAACAAGGCATTCTCCTCTGTTCTAAAGTCACTGGGGGGATGAAATGGAGAATCACACCAACTTCTGGAAACCTTGCTTAATCATTTGATATTTTTTTTCTCATCTGAATTTAACTCTAGGAAGGAGAGAGAAAGAGGAAGAGGAAGAGAGAGAGGGAGAGAGGAGGAGAGAGGAAGGAAGGAAGAAGACGATGAGGACAAAGGAAGGAAGGAGAGGAGGAGGACAAGGAAGGAAGGAGAGGAAGAGAGAGGAAGGAAAAAAGAGGAGGAGGAGGAGGACAAAGGAAGGAAGGATACAAAATAGAGCCACAGGAAAACAGTGCCACCCATATGATAGATGAAAAGGGAAAACCGAAAGGAAGGAAATTGGCGGAAGACTTGCTGAAGGACGAGGAGTTTGAAAAAGGCACACAAGGAAAGAGAGTGAATTCAGAGAGGGGACAAAGCAGATGGAAGAGAAGGGGAGAGAGAAATATCCAACTGAAGAGATAAGCTCTGCAAAAGGCATCAAAATGGCAAAACAAGGCAGGTAGAAATGCAAACACCTGAGTATTTATTGGAAACAGAAGAAGGCAACAAAATCAAACTGAATATCATAATGAAGAAGGAAGGGAGGGAGGGAGGGAGGGAGGGAGAAGGGAAAATGAGAAAGGTGGAAGGATGGAGGGAAAAAAAGGGAGGGAGGAAGGGAGAAGGGAAAACAAGGGTAAAAGGATGGTGGGAAAGAAGGAAGGGAGAAAAAAGAAAGAAAGGAAAAGAGAGAACAAAGGAAGGGGAAGGTACGAGGGAAGAAGAAGAAGAAGGGAAGAAAAGAGAGGGAGGGAGGGAGTAAAAGGAGGGAGGGGAGGGAAGAGACCAAAAAAAAGAGAACCAGAAGAAATGAAGGAAGAGAAAGGAGGGAGCAAAGGAAGGGAAAGGAAAAAGGGAAGAAAGGAAGAGGAGAGAGGGAGGGAGGGAAGGGAAGGAGAAGAAAGTAGGGAAGAAAAGAAGGGGAAGCAGGGAACAAAGGAAGGAAAGAGGGAGGAAAAGGAGGAAAGGAAGGAGAAGAAAGGAGGGAAGAAAAGAAGGGGAAGCAGGGAACAAAGGAAGGAAAGAGGGAGGAAAAGGAGGAAAGGAAGGAGAAGAAAGGAGGGAAGAAAAGAAGGGGAAGCAGGGAACAAAGGAAGGAAAGAGGGAGGAAAAGGAGGAAAGGAAGGAGAAGAAAGGAGGGAAGAAAAGAAGGGGAAGCAGGGAACAAAGGAAGGAAAGAGGGAGGAAAAGGAGGAAAGGAAGGAGAAGAAAGGAGGGAAGAAAAGAAGGGGAAGCAGGGAACAAAGGAAGGAAAGAGGGAGGAAAAGGAGGAAAGGAAGGAGAAGAAAGGAGGGAAGAAAAGAAGGGGAAGCAGGGAACAAAGGAAGGAAAGAGGGAGGAAAAGGAGGAAAGGAAGGAGAAGAAAGTAGGGAAGAAAAGAAGGGGAAGCAGGGAACAAAGGAAGGAAAGAGGGAGGAAAAGGAGGAAAGGAAGGAGAAGAAAGGAGGGAAGAAAAGAAGGGGAAGCAGGGAACAAAGGAAGGAAAGAGGGAGGAAAAGGAGGAAAGGAAGGAGAAGAAAGGAGGGAAGAAAAGAAGGGGAAGCAGGGAACAAAGGAAGGAAAGAGGGAGGAAAAGGAGGAAAGGAAGGAGAAGAAAGGAGGGAAGAAAATAGGAAGAAAGGAAGTTCAAATCAGACTTCAAAAGAAGAAAGTGGCAAACCATGATTCATATGGGCCAGTGCTGTGAATCGGAGTCTGAAGTGGGGAGTCCAATTGTCAGTGGGGGGGTGGGGGTGAGGAAGGGAGGGGCCTGCTTTCACTTCCCCACAAAGGAGGGAGAACATGGTGGGGGGGGGGGGGAAGGGGGAGTAACAGTCCAGGATCCAACCATCCGAAAAGCTGGGGAATGCAGTTTGTGCTAAAATTTGCACTGAAAGGGGCGGCCGAAGACGGACTAAATCTGTCTTTTTTTAGTTTTTTGCTTTTAAGAAGAAACTTCTCTCTTCTCTCTTCCCGACGCTCAAAATCTCATCCTCTCCCTTTGTCCCGGTCCTATTTTAAAATGTCTGAAGTCGTCTTTCTCCTAGGGTAATTTAAAGGGAGTCCTCAAATTACGACTGCTGGCTTAACGACGGTTTTCAAATCAGAATGGTGCTAAAAAAAAGGGATTTGACAAGTGGCCCGTGCACTTAAAACCGTGCCAAGCGTGCGTGTGGTCCATTCACAATCAAAATTGGGGTGTTTGGCAACCGGCAATGGATTTACGACAGTTACACTATTGTGTGTGAGTGTGTGTGAGAAAGAGAGAGACGTGATTGCCGTTTACGATTTTCCCAGGGGCTTCCCACAAGTCAATAGAAGAAGCCAGTTTTGCTTAGTGACTGTGCTTAATAACCACTGCAAAAAAAAAAAAAATCAGGCACGGCTCACTTAATGACCACACACATCCAGGTCGTAAGTCGAGGACTCCCTGTCTCCCGACTTCCTTCTAAACTTGGATTTGCCCAACGTGCTTTGCTCATTGCCCATTTAATCCATTTGAACATCTTTGTACAAATAGACCGAGCCATAGAATTTGTTATGAACCTATTCCTCCCCCTCCATTAAACCAAGGTTTAAACTAACCAGGCTTGGCGCGATATGTCAATGCCACGGTTAAGTCTATCACCGGTTGGGTTTTCTCATTGAAGGCAGAATTTGATCTTGGGCGGTGGGGGGGGGGGTGTCATTAATCCTTATTCCTGGTAACATTTAGCAGAACGCAATGTTTGATATGTCAAGATCACGTTAATAAGTCCCCAATTGGCAACTATTTAAAATGCATGGAACAAGGGCTGCGCAGGGGAGTTTAGGCAGTGCAGAGTTAATACAGGTAGTCCTCGACTACAACAGTTCATTTAGTGACAGTTAGAAGTTACAACGACACTGAATAAAGTGTTGCGGCCCGCTAGCAGCTAGCGGACAGCAGATTCGGAGAGTGAGGAGGTTGGGGAGGAAGATGGGCCAGTCCTGGAGTCTGGGGAAGGCTCTGATGAGGGCTCTGTGTCGGAGGCAGAGAGGGGTCCAGGGCCGTCTTGACAGTTATCAGCTGCCTTCAGAGTCAGACATCAGTGAGGCAGAAGAACAGCTGGAGCCTGTTCCCAGTGTGCGCATGCGCAGATCTGCCAGGAGAAGGGAACAGCTAAGGAACAAGGGCTGACTTGGGAGTAAGGCCAGAGGTGGATGGTGAATGGCCCCTCTCAGAGGAAATGAAAGAGGAGCGAAAGGGGAATGGAGTTTGCAGGAGACAATTAGTTCGCTTCATTGGTTCATGACTCTCCGAGACTCCTTTACAAGTTTTGCAGATATCAACCTGGCCGCTCTCCAAGCCAGATAAGGTCTGTGACTGTAAATCCTCCCTTGAAAGACTTTGCTGGATGTGAATGAGAAGAATTCACAGTCAATGAATAAAAGGGGTTTTTGTCGGGACCAGGAGTTTGCTTCATGCTCTTGGGAAGCCTCGGTCAGAACAGAAAGTGACAGGACTGTTTGTCACCGTTATGACCATCCCTGTGATCGTGTGATCAAAAGTCAGACGATTGGCCACCGACGCAGAGTTACGACGGTTACGGTTTCCCAGGGATCACATGATCCCCTTCAGACCAGCAAAGTGAATGGGGAAGTCAGATTCACTTCACAACTGTGTGGCTCACATAACGACTGCAGCGATTCACTTAACAACCGTGGCAACAAAAAGAAATCGTCAAACTCATTTAACAAAGGTCTTGCTTAGCCAAGGATGTTTCAATTGCGGTCGTTAAGACGAGGACTACCTGTATACGGTCCACAGATTTGCAAGTGTTTTCTAAGTTTCCCCGATCTTAATTTAATTGAATGAATTTGATTTTAATTTAATCTTAATTTAAACCAGGGGTGTCCAAACTTGGGAACTTTAAAACTTGTGGACTTCAACTCCCAGAATTCCCCAGCCAGCCATGCTGGCTGGGGAATTCTGGGAGTTGAAGTCCACAAGTCTTAAAGTTCCCAAGTTTGGACACCCCTGATTTAAACCAACCGAATTCAGACCAAGTGATAAATCTCTGTGACTTTTTCCTTGGAGAATCAAAGCACATCCAGCTGTTATGGAGCAAAGGCCCATCACCTCAAAAGGAGGTGAAATCAGGACAGATCCTAAACCCTAAATTTGATTTACACTTACATTTCAGGTGGTCCTTGACTTACGACTGCAATGGAGCCCCGAATTTATGTTGCTAAGTGAGGCAGTTATTTGAAGTGTACTTTGCCCCATTTTGCCAAATTTCTTGCCACAGTTGTTAAGCGAATCACTGCAGCTGTTAAGTTAGTAACCCCGTTGTTAAGTGAATCTGGCTTAACAACCGCGTTGTTAAGCGAATCCCATGGACTTCGCTTAAATACTCGGCAACCGTCATAAATATGAATCGGTTGCCAAGTGTTCGAATTTTGATCCTGGGGATGGTGCAACAGCCGTAAGTGTGACAAAATGGTCTTAAGTCACTTGTTTCAGGGATGGTGTAACTTCGAACGGTCACTAAATGAATTGTTGCAAGTCGAGGACTACCTGAAACTACCTGTGGCCAGCCCTGCAGCTGGCACTTGAGCATCAGCTTTAGAGGAGGCGAGAAGAGGAAGAGAAACATGCCAATCTAAGATTTGCAACTACAGGGAGTCCTCATCTTATGACCGTAATGGAGACTACCCATCACGGTTGTAAGTCGTGATGACTGTGAAACCGGTCAGTCACGCCAAAGATCCAGACGGATGACCTTTTTGGCTGGCTGGGGCATTCTGGGAGTTGAAGTCCACAAGTCTTAAAGTTCCCAAGTTTGGACACCCCTGTGCTAAATCAATAAACAAACTGGAAGCAGATGTTGGGTTTTGACAAAGCTGTGAGACAGGCCAAATGGGCCATAAATGCATAATTGTAGTCCAGTCCTGAGCACTGAGAACTACGAATATAGGCGGTAAGTACCTTCGGTTAGCGACCGAGTCGTAAGCTGAGGATTGTCTATACAACAAGATTGCATTACAGCAGATATTACCAGGAATAAGGAGACGCAGGAAAGGGAGAACACGCAATCTCCATGTAAAGGAGAATATTGGTAGCTTGGTAGGTTGAAATGAGGGGTCCTTGGTGCTCTTTGAGCTTGTTTGTTTGTTTGTTTGTTTTTTGCAGACGTTTCATGACCCAACTAGGCAACGTCATCATCAGTGCTAGAAGGGTGTGGAGTGGAGGAGTAGGAGAAGGAGGAGATAACATCATCAGTGCTAGAAATGAATGGGTTTTGTGGAGAGAAGGACTGTGGGGTCCTTGGAACTCTCTGAGCTTGGCTGTTTTCTTGCAGACATTTCATGACCCAACTAGGTAACGTCATCAGTGCTAGAAGGGAATAGAGTTTGCTCTCCAACCCTTCTAGCACTGATGATGTTAGCTAGTCAGGTCATGAAACGTCTGCAAGAAAATAGCCACATTCAGAGGTCACCAAGGACCCCAGAGTCCTCCTCCTTCTCCTCCACTCCACACCCTTCTAGCACTGATGATGTTACCTAGTTGGGTCATGAAACGTTTCCCGGAAACCTGAACCTTCATCCTTAGGTCTTTAGGATGAATCTGGGGTTCCACCTAGCCTGTTTCCATCAAGGAGAATCCTTCTCTTCTGGAGATCCTAAGAAGGGCTGTCCTACGTGTTGATGGACCTCTACTAGAAGAGCAGAAAGTTCAAGAGGGCAAAGGAAGCAGGATGGGGTGCAAACTTGTTTTGACAGACCTGATTTTAGGAGAATGGAGCACCAGGATCCAATCATCTCTTGTCCTTACAACCCTGGGATCTCAAGATGGATCTGGAAAACAAATTCTGAGGACCACGTTCTTCCATGACCCCCCCACCTCACCCCCCGGATATAGGTAGTCCTCGACTTACGACCATTTGTAGTTAAAACGGCACTTTAAAAAAGTGACTTGAGGTCCATTTTCTGCACTTACAACCGTTGCAACATCCTCGTTGTGATCAAAATCTTGGCAATCGGCTCATATTTATGACAGTTCCCAGAATCACATGACCAGGTGATTTTCTGACTAGCAAAGTCGATGAGGGAAGCCAGGTTCCCTTCACCACCGCGTGACGAACAGAACAACTGCGGTGCTTCGCTTAACGACCGTGGCACGAAAGGTTTGTGAAATGGGGCAAAACTCACTTAACCAACGTCTCGCTCGGCGACAGAAATTCTGGCCTCCATTGTGGTCGTAAGTCAAGGACTGCCGGTAGGTAGAATTTGCAGCTGGTTGGAGAGGGAAGGATATTAAGGATGCCGGGTGGGGGGTGGGGTGGGGGGGCAGAAGCAAGGGGACCCCCCCCCATTATGAAAACTTTGGTTCCTTCAGACCCCGATCCACGTTTCGAAATAAGCCATGGTTAGAAAGCAGGAAGGACGGTGAGGGCAGGCGAGGGTGGCTGAACGCAAGGCCAGAAATCTGACATTCATTTTGCTCGACCCAACAAGCAAAGAGGGAACAGAGTTATTCGGTTTGTCTTTTGTGGGTGGGTGGGTCTTTGTGTGTGTGTGTGTGTTTTAAAAAAATTAATTAAAACAATAATTAAAATTAAATCGTGAATGGGAGGGTGGGAAGAAAAGGAGGTGAGGTTGAAAGCATCGAAGGAAACCAAATGGCATTAAAAAAAAAAACATTTTGACACCCAGCAAGCTGCTACTTTTTGAATGAGGTGAGAAGTTTTGGGCATTTTGGTGAGAAGACAGGGTCTTGCCCCAAAATGGGGACAGGAAAAGGGGTCCAAGATAAACGTACAGCCTCAACATAATTCTGAGGAAACTTAGATTACACCTGTCTTCTTGGGTTGTTATAAGGCAGGTTGTGTGAATCGTTGTGTTGGTACAATTCAATGGGGGAGGGGGATTTTTAAAGTGAGTTACCACCAGATTCCTGGGCTCAGAATTATTATTTTCCTCCTTAATTCTTCCAAGGGGAAATTATATGTTTGTTTTCGTAGATTTTCAGGGGTGTAGGTATGCTGGTTTTGTTGTATTCGGGTCTTTTCCCGTGTAAGGAACAACCTTACACAGGAAAAGACCCGAATACAACAAAACCAGAGCATATATATATATATTGAATTTATTTCCCCCAGGTTGATAAAAACTTAACCTTCACAGAAATGTGGTGTGTGTGTGTGTGCACCCAGGTTCATTTAAAATCTAAATTCTAAATGCTTATTTTGCAAGGTGGGTGGCAAAAAAACCCACCCAATTTTATTCCGAGCCGCCCCACCGAGGCCAGGATATTAAGATGCCCATCGACGGGGGGGAGGGGGGGGCAACGTGGATTGAAAAGGCAGGCGACCAGGTGTAATCTAAAAACCTCTCGCCCTAACCCCCAAAATAATAATCATTAAAAAGAACGAAAAAACAGAAATAGCAATGCAAAAGAGGCGTTAAGACATATAAGCAGGCACAGGGGGCGTTTTCATTTTTTAAAAAAAAACAATAATCACAATAGCACAGTGTTCCTGCAGACTGCCCTTCAGGAATTTGGGGGAAGAATTCCCTAAAAAAACACCCGCGAGAAATCCTTCTGCAGAAACAGAGTGTTAATTTGTTCACGGTTTTTTCCCCCCATTTGTTTTTTAAAAGGGGAAATTGGAGAGCAGGGGATTTATTTAAAAGCAGCAGAGGGTATCTGCTTACCCCTGAAACTATTTCCCCCCCCTCTCCTCTCTTTCTTTCTCTTTCTCGGTGCAAGTGTGTAGAAGGTTAGAAAGGATTTAGTGAGGGCCTTAAATCAGGGTTCTCCAAAATTAGCAACTTTTAAAGACTTGTGGACTTTAACTCCCAGAATTCCCCAGCTAGCATAGCTGGCTGAGGAATTCTGGGAGTTGAAGCCCACGTATCTTAACAGAACAAGCAAATAGCAGAGTTGGAAGGGACCTTGGAGGTCTTCTAGTCCAACCCCCTGCTCAAGCAGGAAACCCTACACCATTTCAGGCAAATGGTTGTCCAATCTCTTCTTAAAAAACTTCCAGTGTTGGGGCATTCACAACTTCTGGAGGCAACTTCTGTTCCACTGATTAATTGTTCTCACTGTCAGGAAATGTCTCCTTAGTTCTAGGTTGCTTCTCTCCTTGATTAGTTTCCATCCATTGCCTTCGGGTGCTTTGGAGAATAGGTAGCGCATGGAGGCGAATCTGAAAAGACTGACCTGCCATTTCCCCACCGCTTATTAATATCTACATTGGATGTGGTTTTCTGCCAATTTGTCCTGGATTGGGCAAACTGGTAGTGATGGTGGCGGGAGGCTCTGCCCACCTGCCCGTACGCTTCTGTGCATACGTAAAGCAAACCAGTAGTAAAATAAATTGAAACCCACCACTGATCTACATACCTCCCTCAGTATCAAGGGTTAGATGAGACAGGGAAGAAGGGGGCGGAAACGGTTTTCTCAGATTTTGGAACTGCAAAATAGCCACTAGGTAAATAAGCTTTTTTAAAAAAACTTATTTTAAAAAAACTGATCCAATAAAGAAAACAGAAGGAATACTAGGGTGGAAATGGATTTCATTCTGAGCAGGGTTAATCATATTTGGCAACTTTTAAGATGGGTTGGACGTTCATCTCCCAAAATTCCCTTCAACTCCCAGAAATCCCCAGAATTTTAAAGTTGGGAATTGAAGTCCACACAGAATTTCCATGGCTTTTAAGACTTTAAGCACTGCTGGCTGGGGAATTCTGGGAATTGAAGTCCACCCATTTTAATGTCTTAAAGCCATCCAAATTCTGGTCTAAGTTCTGATTGTAAGTTGAGGACTTACTTGTATGCAATTCAAGTTATTTCCATAATGGTGTAGTTATTTCCATAATGGTGTTGTAATGCGGACAACATCATTAGATGCCCTCAAGGTTTCTTCTGGACGCTGATGTCCTATTGTAGAAGAGGGTGAATGGGTGAATTTATCTGCCTTTAAAGGAGATATTGAATTTTTGTGGAAATCTGCGAATGGCAATAAGGTATTTCAGACTGAACATTTATCCTGATTTTTTTTAAAATATATATATATAATGGAAATACTGGGCTGTCTTCATTCATAACACCAGGACTGAATACTGTTTATTTGGTTTAGGGCCTTGTGGCAAATAAACCAGGATTAAACCAAATCTGCCTATATTTGGATTTTGCCATCCAGAAAATCTGCAGTATGCGGCTGATTTGCCCAATTCCTGCTTTAGTCAGTATCCTAGTCTTCAATTCTGTTTTCTTTACGTGAACTTCTCTACACCAAAAATGGAACCAAAGGACTTAGCTTTTCCAGGTGGATATGGGATTGGGCTAGACTCATCTATAGCTTAGTTAACATTACAATCACAATGGGAAACCTGGCTTATTAGGAATCCCAACCAAGCATGATTAACCACGATCTGTTCTAAAGAATTCTAGGTTCTTTCAAACCAATGATGCTGCCTTTCTTCAAAAATTGAGGCTGTTCTCTGCTAAATTAAGTCATAAGGCAACTCACTTCATCATCATAATCTTTTAACGACCCCATAATTCCTCGAGGGTTGGAGTCTGGCCAATTGAACAGAGCTGAGTGTTTACTGGCCAGATGCCCTTCCTGTCGCCAATGCAGTTATATATTTAGCAGATATATTCTCATTGTGCAGAGAGAGAAATAGCTGCCCTCTACCTAGGATCGAACTCACAGCCTCCTGATTGTGAAGCGAAAGCTCCATCTCTAGGCCTCCACACCACTTCATATGGCAACTCACTTATTCAGCAGAAAATTAAAATAACCAATTATCCACATATTTCCTTGAGTCTGCCCTAATGTCACAATCTTAATAAGCCTTCCTCCACTGGTGCCTTAATAATCCTTTATGCTATACTCTCCAAGAAAGAAGGATATCTTGTATTAAGAATAATTCTTTGCAATGTCTCCTAAAAGGTCTTGAGGTTTAAGATAAAGGTCAAGATTTAGAATGGAGGTATCCAAACTTGGCAACTTTAAGACTTGCGGACTTCAACTCCCAAAAGTCCCTAGCCAGCATGGCTAGCTAGGGAATTCTGGGAGTTGAAGTCCACTAGTTTTAAATTTACCAAGGTTGGACATCCTTAGTTTACAAGCTTTGTAGTTCTAGGAACCACTTTGACTTGGTAAACAAAAGGAAGAATATGGGACAGGATAATGGGTATATATATTTTTGCTGTTGGTGTGTGTGTGTGTGTGTGTGTTTATAATGCCTGCATCCAGGCATCTAAGCAAGGAATTGTCTGCATCTTCAGAGAGGGACAGATGGTGAGACAAAAGAAGAAAGAGGAAGAACGAGAGAGGCAAAGAGAAAAAGAGAGGGAGAGAGAGAGAGAGAGAAAGAAAGAGAGAGGGGATTTTTTTTTCCGAAAAAGTTGCACTGGATTTCTCAAACAAATATCAACGACAACAAAAATCACACAGCAGTTTCAGAATTTTAGAAAAAATTAAATTGTTCTTTTATTTTTTCTTTTGGTTTTTGGTTCTAAAAGTTGAAGAAATGGGAATAACAGCTGAGGAGAAAATGGGATGTGGCACAGTAGGAAAACATAAGGTGTTG
The DNA here is from genome assembly GCF_964273705.1 of Natrix helvetica. Classification (NCBI taxonomy): domain Eukaryota; kingdom Metazoa; phylum Chordata; class Lepidosauria; order Squamata; family Natricidae; genus Natrix; species Natrix helvetica. The sequence continues at coordinate 8,336,927 of NC_138548.1, forward strand.
GTTTGTCCAGCTCCTTCCTTCCTCCCTTCCCTTCCCTTCCCTTCCCTCCTATCTATCTATCTATCTATCTATCTATCTATCTATCTATCTATCTATCTATCAATCAATCAATCAATCAATCAATCATCTATCTATCTATCATCTATCTATCATCTATCTATCTATCTATCATCTATCTATCTATCTCAGAGGTATGTATGTATGTATGTATCTATCTATCTATCATCTATCTATCTATCTATCTATCTATCTATCATCTACCTACCTACCTACCTACCTACCTACCTACCTACCTACCTACCTACCTATCTATCTATCTATCATCTATCTCAGAGATGTCCAATCTTGGCAACTTTAAGACATGTGAACTTCAATTCCAGAACTCCCCAGCCAGCCATGCTGGAAAAATGAAATCCATGCTCGCTGGGGGATTCTGGGAATCGAAGTCCACAACTCTTAAAGTTGCCAAGTTTGGGGATCCCTTGTCTTAACATGACCCTTTGGCCTTCAAAATCATCTCTTGGCTGAGACCAGTTAATTTATTTGTTTTCGTGGATTGATTTTATGTATATCCTGCCTTTATTATTTTTATAAACTGATTTTTACCTTCGCTGTAGGAGAAATCAATGATTGAAAATGGAAGTCAACGATCTCTGTAAAGATCATTTTACAGTTGTGTCTTTTTAACTCTTTTGGACAGGGGGAAAAAACCAGATTTCTCTTCTACCAGTCCCTTGTTAAAATCCTTTTCCGTTAACATACATAGCACATGGTCTGCTCTGAATTCTGCAAGTAATTTTCCTGTAATAATTAAATCCAGGGTTATCCACAGGGCATGGTCAAAAGTCAAAATTGTAGTGCCTCAAGTGTGCAATCCACATTTTTTTTTGTCCACTCCACAACCCACAAACACTCTGGGTTGAATCAGAATTTTAAAGCCTGTACAACGAATTATGCTACAAATCTCCACACGCCACTTAAAGGCGCCTTCAATAGTTTTATCCGAAGCAGTTTTGTTTTGCATGGAATTTAACTCAAATTCTTCTTTTTTAAAAAATCAATCACTTCCATGATGCGTTTCAAGAAGAGACGGGATAAATTCTGCCCTCTTCACTCAGAAATTGGTTTCTCTGCCTCAGTTGTGACTGGAAGGGGCGATTTATAGCCAAGTATCCTCCTCTGTAAGGGAAATGGCTGGTTTCTAAGTAGGATATATTAAAAATAAATAAGTAGGGACCAAAAAAACTGTATTAGCCAAACCATGGTTTAATGAAAAAGCAGTTAAACAAACCATGGTTTATGTTGCCAGTTTCCAGCATTTACTTCCAGCAAAAAATAAAAAATAAATAAGGCCCATGTGGCTAATTGGTTTTCTTAATGACCGCAGTGTTCATTTAAGAACCACAGTAAAAAAAAATTGTTGAAAAATCAGGTCTGGTCATGTGATGCCTCGACTTACAACCTCAATAACTTACAACCATAATTCCAGGCTCAATTCCGGTCGTAAGTCGAGGACTACCTATATGTATTGCATTCATTTCTAGCCCTCCCTCTTCTCCCTAATAAGAATCTCTTAGCTGAGGGAGGTAGAAATTTAATAAATACCTTAATAAAAATAACTAAATCCCTAAATAAATAAAATATCCCATGAGCCCTTGCAACAAGAGGGTCCTGGCACGGCTTCACCCCAGTGGCTGCCTCCTTTTCCCACTGGTCAGGAAGCTGCAGCTACAGCTTGACACACCCACACACACCCAGCCAATCAGGGCCTGAAAATGCTGCCATGTCTTGGCTACCATAGAGTTGTGTTGGAGAGAGAAGCTTGAAGCCCCTGACCTTCTTTCTATTCAGCTCTTTTTCATGGAGGACCAGATAGGCGAGGAGCCCAATAGAATAGTATTGATGGAGTGAACATTGGAGTTCAGCAACAATTCTGTTTGGGATTGAATTTAGACCCCTGGGCGTTGTGTTCCTAAAACACACACATCGCACTCCCGTGACTCAGTTAAGGAAACAAAGGCGCCATATCTCCTATGCCCTGAATTGGAAACCTGTGTGATGTTTGTCGTTTTGGCTTGCCGATCATTTCAATTATCGAAGGAATGGAAAACGGGGTAGAATCGGAGAGGGTAGGAAGGGAAAGCAGGAGCACTGGCTTCTAATTTTATTTTTTTTCCACAATGCATTTGGAATAAATTGCAGCATAGCCGAACCAACTTAAAAGAAAAAAAAAGAAAACACAACATCCGAAACCAATGAACCCCAAATCAAAAGAGAGAGAGAGAGAGAGGAAAAATAAAAACCCTCCAAAAGCAAATAAATAAATAAACAAACAAATCGAGAATCACATAGGGATAGCTTGGAGGGGGAGGGAAAGAAATCCACTGAATAATAATAATAATAATAATAATAATAATAATAATAATAATAATAATAATAATAAAGAAAACGTAAAATATCGTTTTAAAAAATGGATATAGATATATCGATATATATATATACACACACACACATACGCACATTGGGAAGAACAACCTCCTCCAAAGGAATATTTTTTAAAAATAATAATAATAATAAAGCCGTCAAAACAAAAATGTAAAATAATTTGTTTTGAAAAAGAAAAAGGACCAGCATGCAAAGATCATTGTTCACATTCTCCTAATCATGCATCAGGCCCAAACGTCCGTAAAGAGGACAAAAATAAGTGCACATACAACGCAGCAACGTTACCAAGGATGCAGAGAGAGGCGCACAATGCAACTCAACTCATCTCCGGCGAGACCGAGAACGAGCAGATCTCGCCCGCCGTTCTTATATTTGATTTCTTTTATCATGATATCGACAGAGATTTTTTTCTTGCTTTCTTTCTCTTTCTTTCTCTCTCTCTCCCTTTTCTTAATTTTTTTTTCTTAATTTTTTTTTTGTTGCTAAAATAGACATATTCCGTTATCGATCAAAGAGCTTTCTTATTTAGTTAGTTAGTTAGTTTATTTTATTTAAATCATCATCACCACCATCGTTTTTTTCTTTCTTTCTTTTTTCTTTTTTAAAAAGATAAAGGTTATAGATAATAGATATATATACTTCTCTCTTTAAGAAATGTAAAAATGTGGGTAAAGAAAGTAAAAAAGAAAAAAAACCACACCAACCTTCTCGTAGCTCTGAGGGATGTTAAAGGGGTTTGATGCGGGACACAATGACATGAGAAGAGAGAAAAATAGGGAACACAGAGAGAGTAAAAAAAGGCCTTTCAAGGCTGGCAACTGCAAATCGATTTTGCTTTTTTTCTCTTTCTTTCCGTTTTTTAACTTAAAAAAAAAAAACAAAAAAAACTTTTTTTTTCTTTTTTTTTTTAAAAAATCTTCAATCTGTCCCTTTTCCTTCCGAACCATCGGGGCCATCACCAAGAGGCCCCCCGGGAAAGTTGAAGGTCTCTGAGGAAGGGGGGCGCTTCATATCAACCCGGACGGGCCAGTTTAAGAGAAGCCCCCCTCCCGAGAATTCGGAAGCCCGCCTGGCACTGCTGAATGGCCCACCCCCTCTTTCTCCCCAACATCGCCCCCCTCCCCACCCCGCGGCTGAAGGAAAGAAAGATTAACAAGGACAGTGTGATTCCCACCACCTCCGTCACCGTGGGGTCCTCGCCGTGGGTTAGATCTCTTCCGCGGTCCACCAAAAATATTGTAAGATAGTGACACTCGTTCGAGGCATATCCACATGGGTTTGGGAGTCGCGTCCTAGAAACTCAGGACGGGATTGCAGGTTGCAACGGACCAACCCAATTTGGCTCGAGCTAGCAAAAATCCCAAATTTGACGGAACCTCCAATTTTGAAATTTTGGGGAGAAGGAGGGCGAAGGCAATTTTCCATATCTTTGGATCAATCCAATCTCGTCGAATTAAAGCGGGAAATCGTGCGACGGGAGCCTCGTGTCCATACGGACATGCTTCGAACCCCAATCCCTTTGAATCTTCTTCCCCTCCACCAACGTAACAAAAAGAAAAAAAAGGAGGGGTGGAAACCAGACCTCTTTTTCCTGTTCAGGGAAAAAACAAAAACCCCAAGAAAAGGAAACAATAACTTGAGCTATTATTCCCTCCACACACACCCCTCACCCGCAAATCTCAAAAGTCATTAAGAGAAACAAGCATGTTACGGGAAGAAACAGTCAGAAAAAAACATCGAGGATTTTTTAGTGCAGCGACAACGAAGAGGGGGGAAAAACAAGGCGTCGAAGACCCCTCCCATACCCACCCCATCATTTCTGCCCCCCACCCCACTCCAAAATTCGATCCTTGGGGAGATATCAACCCAAATTAACCTTCAAGGCTTCCAAAGAGCTCACTTCATGGAAATCGGACCACCTTTTAAACTGGGGGCAAAAGTCTCCGTGAAGCCTCTTAAAAGAGGGGTTCAAATAGAACGGGCTCTTGTGTAAATTTGCACACGCGGGACATGCCAATCTATCCCGACCAGTTAAATTTGGAGCGGTGAATTTGTTTCATTCACACTTGTTGTAAAGCATTCAAACACTTTTGTACGTTGATTTTTGATGCGCTGACCGTTTAAAGCACCACTACACCAAGTGTGAATTCTGGTAGGATATTTTTTAAAAAAAATAAAATAAAATAAATTTCAGGTCAAGATTTTTAGGGCAGCCTGATATTCCAGCATTATCACCAGCGGGAATGAAATAATTTCAGGTCTGTACGTAGATGACACTACAGGAATTGTTTCTGCATTGCAGAATTCAAATGGCCGCCCGCAGAAATCCCCGGATTGCCAACTCGTTTTAAAAGCTTGCCAACTTGTCATTTTTTAATCTGATGATTTTAAGGTCTTTTTAAATGTTTTTTATGCTGGAAGCCGCCTGGAGTCTCTTTGAAATGAGACGGGTGGCAAATAAATTTAATCACCATCATAATTATCTCCGTTTTAATGATCCTATAATCTAGTGTTTCTCAACCTTGTCAACTTGAAGATGTCTGGACTCTGGGAGTTGAAGTCCAGACATCTTCAAGTTGACAAGGTTGAGAAACACTGCTATAATCCCTTGCGGGGTGGAGTCTGGGCAACTGAATGAAGTAGCTGAATGTTTAGTGGCCAGATGCCCTTCCTGTCGCCAATACAGAGTTATATTTAGCAGACATATTCTCATCCTGCCCAGAGAGAGAAATAGCTGCCTTCTACTTAGGTTCGAACTCACAGCCTCCTGATTGTTAGGCGAGAGCTCCACCTCTAGGCCACCGCTCGGCAAATAAATTTAATAAATAAATAAAAATAAGACTGAGAGACTGTAACCAAGGGAGGTAGGGGGGGAGAATCCTGCAAATCTGCTCCCAAAAACTACATCTCATTCTTTGCGGCCTGAAGGCATAGTTCCAAAGAGCAACAGAGACAATCTATACCTCATTATTATCATGACAATAAACAGTAACAAATGCACTTTTAAAAATTGTTTTGGCATAGATGGGCAGGGAAGGGAAGGATTTGAAAAATACGGGTGAAAAACCAGTGACATTTTCTGGAAGAATGTCTGGAGGCCACAGCTTCATGAAGTCTCCTGTAACTTCAGGTTAGCCAGCCAGGTAAATAATTTTTTTATAAACATTCATGAGCCTATCAAACGGTTAAACCAATTTTCATGGGGCAAATGGTAGGTTTTGTGGGGGCTTTTTTTGAGGGGGGGGGGGAGGGATGAACAGCTATTGAAACAAAAAACGTTCCTACTTAAAAGAAAAAAAAAAGAAAATTCAAGGAAAAACATTCAGCCAGATTTTTAAAAAAATAGATCCGTGCAAGGGGAAAAAAATTCACCGATCCAGTTCAGATCGATTGAAAGCTGTCAATTCAAAACGTTGGAAGCTTATGGGCAGGGCAGGCAAAGGCCAAGAATGACCATGTCCTCTCTTCTGAATGCAGAGGGTCCTCTATTTACGACTGCTTCTTTAGCAACTGTCCGAAGTTGCAACGGCATTGAAAAAATTGACTTACAACTGCCCCTCGCACTTATGTCTGTCACGACGTCTCCATTGTCGTTTTATCAAAATTCAGGCCCGTTGACAACTGGCATGTATTTCTGACAGTATCGATAAAGGAGAACATTTGTAACTCGCAACTTGAAATGAGGGGTCCTTGGTGCTCTCTGAGCTTGGCTGTTTTCTCGCAGACGTTTCATGACCCAACTAGGTATCATCGTCAGTGCTACGACAGTTTGAGAGCAAAACTCCAGTCCATCCTAGCACTGATGATGTTACCTAGCTGGGTAGTGAAACGTCTGCAAGAAAACAACCAAGCTCAGAGAGCACCAAGGACCCCTCGTTGATGAGAGTAGCAGAGTCACACAATCGCCATTTGCAACTTTCCTAGAAGCCAGATTTGCTTCGCAACCGTGCGATTCACTTAATGACCGCAGCAAAAAAAAGATCGTTAAAATCGGGCACGAATCGCCTGGCTTAGCAATCGTCAACCCAGGACTATCTGTATTCTGAAGAACCTGCTTACTTTGCATTTTGGTTCTTTCCCTAACTCATTTCTAGTGAATATTTTGAAAATAACGCTTCCTTGGAGGAAAGAATTGTGTTGTTCAGCTGAATTTTTTTTCCCCCGGGGCTTAAACAAAGCACCTTGCAAAAGGCATTTTATGCTCGCCGTTAATTTTCATCTGAGTCAGCCCCGCATTCTGCTACCAAAATTTCGTGCACAGAAAAGGGAACCAACAAAATTGCAATTTATTGGGCCATTTGGGATACCTTGTGGGAGATACAACTGGCAGAATTGGAAGGGACCTTGGAGGTCTTCTAGTCCAACCCCCTGCTCAAGCAGGAGATCCCTATAACATTCCAGACCAATGGCCGTCCAATCTCTTCTTAAAAACTTCCACTGACGGAACACTTCCAACTTCTAGTGGCAAGTCGTTCTACTGGTTCATTCTTCTCACCGTCAGGAAGTTTCTCCTCAGTTCTAGGTTGGTTCTTGCTTCGAGAATAGAATAGAATACAGCTGGAAGGGACCTTGGAGGTTGTCTAGTCCAGCTCCCTGCTCAAGTGGGAGAACCTACAGTATTTCAGATAAGTGACTGTCCAGTCTCTTCTTAAAAACTTTAGTTTAACTTGGATACCTCTTGGGAAAGACGTAGGAATTTAAAAAATGCCTTGAATTTTAAACCTTTGAAAGGATGACCCTCATCTTTCAAATGCTCCCTACACATTTCACTGAGGGACAGAATTCTTCCCATTTACTGGTAATCCTCGACTTGTGACCCCTCGTTTGGCGAAGCGTTCCAAGTTACGACGGTGCTGAAAAAAGTGACTTGTAACTGGTACTTAAAGCTTCTGATAAGCCAGGTCAATAGGGGGGGGGGGGGGAGAGAAGCTGGATTCACTTAACAACTCCAGATTCACCTAACGACGGTAACAAAAACGGGTGTCAAATTGAGCATGATTCACTTAATGTCTGCATCGCTTTTTGGTTTTTAAGAAGAGGCTGTACAGCTTCTTGTCTGGGATGTTACAGAAGTCTCCTGCTTGAGCAGTGGGCTGGACTAGAAGACCTCCAAGGTCCCTTCCAGCTCTATTCCGATGGACTGTTGGCTCATTTTTAAATGACCGTCCTCTAGGACTCCAATTAACTCAACTTCCTTCCTTTAAGAGAGGCCTTCAGCCCGAATTCTTCCATCTCGTGTAAAAAAAAGGCCACGCAAGGCTCCCGAAAGACCTTGGCGTGTCTGTGTGCATGCGTGTAAGGGCGGGCAGGGGGGAGGGGGGGTCACATTTGCCATTCTTGTGAGTCACGGCGCTCCCTACCTCTCACGTATAGGTTGGCGGGCGAAGAATAGCGCACTCCGGCACTGTTGCTGGCAACGCATTCATATTTACCCTGATCCGTCTCTTCGCTGCTCTCGATCTGAAGGCCACCTGGGTAGGGAAGAGAGAAAAAGACAAAAAGGAAAGAGGAGATGCCGAGAAATACGTTAATTGTCGACCGAGGGCAGATTGGGCACAAAAGGGAGAAACGGCTCTAAGGGGCCGAACGCACCAATTATTACCGATAGCATATCCCGAGCTCAGGGTTGAACTGTGTGATCTTTGGTGCTCTCTGAGCTAGATGGAGTTTTTTTTTCCCCCAGACGTCTCATGATCCAACTAGGTAACATCATCAGTGCTAGAAGGGAGTGGGAGTTGCTCTCTATTTATATCCTTGCTGTCGGGATTGGTGCGAGTGTGGTTTTCCTCGCTGGGAGTTTCTCGATTAGGGTGTTGTTCTTAGTTTATTTGTCAGGGGTTAATTCCTGCTTATCTGTGTACTGATTGATGATGTCTTAGTCCTTTGGTTTTTAGTTTTTCGATTCTGAATGACATATAAATAAATATCAACCGTGAGCCAACTCCACATCCTTCTAGCGCTGATGAAGTTCCCCGGTTGAGTCGTGAAACGTCCCCAAGAAAACAGCCAAGACTGGAGAACAACAAAGATGCCACAATACAATTTATTCCTGTGATTAACTCTTTTCTGCAGCCCAGTATACTTTTTCAACCATTAGGCCGCGCTTCCCTCTTCAGCCTTAAACAGCCACAAACGCAAGACACTTTCCTGTGGTTATTCCAGCTGCCAGGTTGGATTTGGCCACATCCCCCCCCCCAAAAAAAAAACCACAACCCATGCACCAAACAGCTTTTGCTATTCAGCTTTGGCTAAGAACGTAGCATTTTCCTCACTGTCAGTAAAATCAGTGTATTGCAATGTCCCCATCTCCAAGGAAAGTTATTGCAAACCAAAGTTGTGTTTTCAATCTGTGTAACTTTTAAGACGGGTGGGCTTCAACTCCCAGAATGCCCCAGCGAGCATAGAATTCTGGGAGTTAAAAGTTCACACATCTGAAAGAGGCCCAGGTTGAAAAACACCGTTGCAGACCGATACTACCTTTATTATAAAGTTATAATAACAAAATCTGAACTTTCTTCCAACTCCCTAACTTTGCTGACAGGGGGTGGGCCTCGCCTGAGACACTTTCATGTGTTACAGTCCTACCCTGGACTCGGGCTTCCTTTATCTTCCTCCTATCCCTCAAGGCCATTTCATCTGTCCTCTGGAGCAGTGTTTCTCAAACTTGGCGACTTTAAGTCCTGTGGACTTCAACTCCCAGAATTCCCCAGCCAGCTATGCTGGCTGGGGGATTCTGGGAGTTGAAGTCCACAGGACTTAAAGTCGCCAAGTTTGAGAAACACTGCTCTGGAGTTATGGAAAATCCACTACCGTATCATGAACCCTTTGAGGTTCCTGATCCTCAGGATCTCACAACTCAAGGTGGACTGCCCCCCTATGCACAGAGGCTCAAGGTTGACTCTCTCTGTGGATGGATGCAAAGTTATGGAAGTTCCACCACCAAACCACGAAACCTTCCTCGTCCTCAGCTCTCACAATCCAAGGTTGACTGCCCCTGTGCATGGAGGTTCTTAATAAAGTCCAATCAATGAAAGGACAAGATCAACCCATCCTGGATATTCCTCCCCTCACTATGGAGATCTATCTAGGACAGTGTTAGCAAAGCTTTTCGGCACCGAGTGCTGAAAACGGGAGCCCGCACTCACACATATGCCGAAAACTAGAAGACCAGGTGGCCTGTGCGCAGGCATGCGCCAGTAACTGGAAGAGCATCATCTGCGCATGTGAGTGCCAGAAACAAGAAGAACATCTTCCCGGTGCGCCTGCGCCTGCTAGGAAGATAATATTCCAGTTTCAGGTGTCCACATGTGCACTAGCCACCTGGTCTTCCGGTTTCTGAAATGCATGTGTGCGCAAACACAGGTGGCTTGCGCGCATACATGCACCGGAAAGTAGAAGATCATCTTCCCAGCATGCGCATGCACACCGGATGGCTGCTTTTCCGGTTTCCAACACACCCGCGTGTGTGAAGGCCGGTGCGCTGGAACCAGTGGTGGGTATCAATTTTTTTAGAACCTCTTCTGTAGGTGTGGCCTGCTTTGTGGGAGTGGCTTGCCAGCCATGTGACTGGGTGGGCGTGGCCAACTTGTAAAAAGTGGTGAAACTCACTGAACAACGCTTTTGCTTAGCAACCAAAATGTTGGCTCAGAAACTCTGGCATTTGAAGCACGCAAGTCTTAAAGCTGTCAAGTTACAAGACCCTTGCACCCCTAACCCTTTAGAAAAAAATACCCCAGGGGTGTTCAAACTTGACAGCTTTAAGACTTGTGGACTTCAACTCCCAGAATTCCTCCTCCAGTCATGTTGGCTCAGGAACTCTGGCATTGAAGTGTGCAAGTCTTAAAGCTGTCAAGTTACAAGATCCTTGCACCCCTAACCCTTTAGGAAAAAAACCCCAGGGGTGTTCAAACTTGATAGCTTTAAGACTTGTGGACTTCAACTCCCAGAATTCCTCCTCTCGCTCTTCATCTTGATGATGTGCGGACGGACGGGGGGGTGGGGAGGGAGCTGGAACCGGTTCTAAACGGCGCAGTAGATTTGTGGAACCTCTTCTATAGAAGAGGCTAGAACTGGCAGGAACCCACCCCTGGCTGGAACCCAGAAGAACAACGGGCGACGGCTTGGCGTGGCCAGAGAAATGGCTCTGTATGCCACTTCCAGCACGCATGCCATTGTCATCACGGATCTAGGAAATAGCCCTGATGGATCAGAGCAATATTGCAAATTCTTCCTTTTTTTTTTTTTTTTTTGCTACTGGTCCTCAAGATTTAGTTTTTGGACCATCCGAATTAGGGTAGGGTTAATTTTCTGCTATTTAGCAAGGTAGCTGAAAATGAATTTTCCATCTTCAGAGAGAGTCTACGAGAGGATTCCAAGGGGATCAGGAAAAATTGGCCTCCTTAAAAAAAACAACTTGTTTTGTTCTGATTCTGTACGTCTCTCATATTTCCAGAAGAGATTTCTCTCCTCCTGTGGTTTTTTTTTTTTCCACACCAGAAAACACCACTGCGATTTCATTAAAAATAAAAAAAATAAAAATATCCCACTTCTCGTGTCCTGCACTGCGGAGCTGTGTCAAATTAACACTTGTCATCTCGGTAGAATGTGGGAAAGAGTTATTCTTAGATCCCCACACCAAAAAAACAAAAGACAGACATTTCTAACCCCCCCTCCCCCACAATCCAAGCCTGTGAAAAACCAGCATTTTAAACCTGCAGGACCATAAATTGCAAAAATAAGCCCAGCATTTAAGAAGTCTTCCACCCCTTTTCTGAGGTGCCTCAGTCCATCCAGCCAGGAGAAAAAAGAACATTCCAGAAGGAACCATATATCCCCCCCCCTGTGTGTGTCTGTGTCTATGTATATGTATGTATGTGTGTGTCTATGATATATACACACACACATATATACATACATATACATACCGTATTTTTTGGAGTATAAGACGCAGCAAAGTTTTGAAGAGGAAAATAAAATAAAAAATTTTGCCCTTGACAAACCTCCCAAAAATGGCCCGTTTTTCACAAAAATGGGCCCGTTTCCCCCCCCCAAAAAAACAGGGCGTGGTTTTGGGAGGCAAAAAATGCTGTATTCAGTGTACAAGATGCACTCAGCTTTTCAGCCTCTTTTTTGAGGGGAAAAAGGTGCGTCTTTTACTCCGAAAAATACGGTGTATTTATATATATAAATATCGGTGGGCATGCTATGGGTTTGCCCGGGCTCAGGAGAACCCACAGCTAACGTTATGGGGGGTTCAGAGAACCTACAAATTCCATCCCTGGCTGGCCCCGCCCCTCCTACCCCTCCCAGGAGTCTCGGCGTGGCCCATTTTGGATGCAAGGTTAAGTGCAGAGCCCATGTGGAGGCTCGGGGAGGGGGGAAAACGGGCCTCCCGGAAGTTCTGGCCGGCTGGAAATGGGCCCAATTGCAGCCTCCGGAGGGCGTTGGAGCCTGAGCGTTGCGGGAGGCCGACTAGGCCACGCCCACCCAGCAACTGGGCAGAGAACCCGTTGTTTAAAAAAAATTAAGTCCACCCCTGTATGTGTGTCTAGCTATCTGTCTGTCTGTCTAATGTATCTATGTATCTGTCTGTCTGTGTATCTGTCTGTCTATATATCAATGTATCTATCTATCTATCTGTCTGTCTGTCTGTCTATCTATGTATCTATGTATCTCTCTCTCTCTGTCTCTCTCTGTCTATGTATGTATGTATGTATGTATGTATGTATGTATCTATCTATCTATCTATCTATCTATCTATCTATCTATCTATCATCTATCTATCTCTCTATCTATCTCTGTCTGTCTATGTATCTATGTATCTATGCATGTATATATGTATATATGATGTATGCATGCATGTATGTATGTATGTATGTATGTATCTATCTATCTATCTATCTATCTATCTATCTATCTATCTATCTATCATCTATCTATCTCTCTATCTATCTCTGTCTGTCTATGTATCTATGTATCTATGCATGTATATATGTATGTATGATGTATGTATGTATGTATGTATGTATGTATCTCTCTCTCTCTCTCTGTCTATGTATCTATGTATCTATGCATGTATCTATGTATGTATCTATGTAAGTATGTATCTATCTCTATCTATCTATCTATCTATCTATCTATCTATCTATCTATCGGGTAATATTAAACATATGCTGGACAATAAGTCAGAATTCAGAGGGAAGGAAGGAAACAAAAAAGAGAAGGCATAGAAAACAGAGGAGATGCACAGAAGGCAGGAAATGACATTTTCCAACAGTGACAAGGTAACACAATTCTGCATTGGGAAAAGAAACAACGACAACAACAGGCCACGCAACTACATGTTACAATAACTGGTTATAATCGAGAGGAAAAATGCTTTGTTTTATTTTTTAAAGGAAAGGGGCAATTGTACCCTCCAGCACAAAGCAAGGGGATCTTACCTCGGATTGGAGTACCTTCTGTAAGAAAAAGAAACACAAAACAAACAAACAGAAAAAAAAAGAACAACAAACACAGAAGTGAAAAGCCAAGTGGGGGGAAAAATGGGATTTTTTTTTCTTTTTCTTTCAGGACCGGCCAGTGGGAGGAAGGCACCCAGGAGAAAAATGGATAAGTGAGTTTTTAAGGCTGCTTCTCCAGGGCACGATTTGGGGTGAGGGACACACAGAGGTAGTCCTTGACATACGACCATCCATTCAGCGACCATTCGAAGTTACCACGGCACTGAAAAAAAAGGCAACTTGCAACCGGTCCTCATACTTACGACCGGCGCTGCATCCCCACGGTCACCCGATCAACATTTGGGTGCCTGGCAAACCGGCGTGTGTTTATGACGGTTGTCGCATCCTGGGGTCACGTGATTCACCATTTGCGACCGTCCCTTAATAACCGCCTTGCTGAACGATGGAAATTTTGCTCTCCGTTGTGGCCGTATGTCAAGGACTAACTGCGATTCGGTTTTTGGTACCTATGTTCCCTTTGGTTAAGGGGGGAATGAGGACGGGTGGAGGAGCTGCTATTATTCGAGTAAAATCTCCGAAGAACCCAAGTTTTAGAAAACAAAATGTAATAATTTACAGAACAAAATTTAATCATTTAGAGAACAAAATGTAATAATTGTTCTTCCTTACCTACCCAGGTGATTGCAAATAATAATAATAGTAATTCAGATAAGATCAAGGCCTGTTTTGACCCAGATCTTGAATCAGGCCCATGAGGACTAGAAACTTAAGTGGATCCGCTTTGCAAAAAAAAAAATGCCTTCACTTCTGCGAGTGCACAGGGGAAAAATTAGGAGATTTTAGAGGAACAGAAGGAGAACATAATTTCCATATTTTTTTTTGGGTTACCCAGGAAACCTGCAGAAAAAATATTTGGCAATTAGCAGAACCCCAGAAGGCGGTTTGTCCTTGGGGTTACTAAGAGAATCACATTTTTTTTTGGGGGGGGGGGAGATCTGACTTATTTTAAAAAGCTGAGAATTGCCTAGCTTGAAAAATGCCGTCAAGCAGTTTCTTCTCTGCACATGAACAGAAGCTCTATTTTTTTCCCCCTAGCCTGGCCCAAGAATGCGATTATACGAGGTTCAAGCCTTCCACTCTGCGGGAAATAAAATTTTGTCAGCCTGGGAAACGTCACCTTTGTCCTTCCTCCCACTGGCTTTTTCAAGGTTTATTTCTCAAGTCAAGAAGCACATTTTGTAAAATTCTCAAAAAGGGCTTGTTTTTTTTTTTTTTAAACCCCAATCCTGAAAACAAAGCAAAGGATTTCATGGATATTTTTCTGGATCCAGGTTCCCTCGGCGTCACAGACGCTGTCTAATAATTTTTGGTGGCCCATGCAAATATTTTTAAATGTCCCTATTGGTGTGACTTGCCGGAAGTTATGAATAATATCTGCAGGAGAAGCAAGGATAATACCAATTCTTTTTTTCCTCCAGCCTATTGTCCTCCTGCAGAAACACCAATTATTAGTTTTTTGCTTTTTCATTTTTTTTTCTTTCTTTCCCCCTCCTTCCACGCTACCCCAAATGCACTATTTTCAGGATCTGGGATAAAAACAATGTGGTTATTATTTCTGATTAGTTAACATCTGTGGAGTGGGAAAGGGAGTGGTTAGGTGGTTACAGCTGGTGGTTAAGGATCTAGTTAGATTTAGTTACTAATTAAGGAAAAGGTTAAAACACATTATCTATTCTAAAGGAAGGAGGAGTCAGCATCTAGTTAGAACTACCGGTTAAGGTTAATCAAAGCAGAGAGCTTGTTAGCTTGTGGGAGGAAGGAGAGTAGGCAAGGAAGAGGAGAGGGAGTAATGTTAATTTGGACTAGCTACTGTGAAAGAGCAGCTGGGGGGGGAAGGAGGGGGGTTTAAAGAGCAAGGAAACGAGAGAGAGTGAGATAAAGTAAGGTTTATTGGGAGAAACAGGATACCCTCAAACAGAGAAAGAAAAGAAAGGCAGGAAGGAAGAAAGGTGGGCAGGTGGGAGGAAGGAATGAAGAAAGGAAACTAGGAGGGAGCGAGGAAGGAAGGAAAAGGAGGAAAGGAAGAAAGAAGAGGGAAATAAAGGAAGGAAGGAAAGAAGGAAGGAAAAGGATAGGGAGGATGGGAGGGAATGAGGAAAAGAAAGGAGGCAGGCAGGCAGGGAAGGAGGGAGGAGTGGAAGGAAGGAGGGAGGGAGGGCAGGTGGGAGGAAGGAACGAAGAAAGGAAACTAAGAGGGAGTGAGAAAGGAAGGAAGGAAAAGGAGGGAAAAAAGAAAGAAAAGGGAAATAAAGGACAGAATGAAAGAAGGAAGAAAGGAAGGAAGGAAGGAAGGAGAAGGAGGATGGGCGGGAAGGAGAAAAATAAGGAAAGGAAGGAAAGGAAAGAGGGAGGCAAGGAGGGAGGATGAAAATGGAAGGAAAGAGGGCGGGCAGGAGGAAAGAAGAAAGTAAACTTAGAGGGTGTGAGGAAGGAAGGAAAAGGAAAGAAGGAAAAGGAGGAAAGGAAGAAGACAGGGAAATGAAGGAAGGCAAGAAGGGAGGGAGAGAGAGAGGGAGAGAGAAAGAAAGAAAGAAAGAAAGAAAGAAAGAAAGAAAGAAAGAAAGAAAGAAAGAAAGAAAGAGAAATTCAGAGTGGAAAAAATATCTGCCATCTGTAACTCAAATTTGGAATGGTTTAGGAAAACGGCGTTGACCAGAGCGAGGAATGGATGCGAGCCGTTCCAAGACAAGCTGCCTTTTGCAATTGACTGATGGGGAATTTGTCAATGCCGGTAGTGTTCCAGTAATGCTCCAGATGTTTTGGGATCACATCCAAGGCGCCTATCACTCTTGGGACTGTCTTTGCTTGGTTAATATGATCATTAAGCTACCTTGACAAGGGCAACCGGGAGGGGACGGAGACGGCCTTGGGACAACAGGGCACAGATGGCAGATCTTTTCTTTTCCTGTTGTTGGAGTTTCACATCTAAAGAGCTGAAAGAGGTTTAGCTTTCTTTTTTTTTTTCAAAGTGGAGTGTAAAAAAAGCCGGTATAAAACCCTGATTCCCCCCCCCGCCCCCCCTCAAATGTAACTCTTAAAAGGGACTCGGCCGAAAATGTCAAGCAAGTCCAGAGCAGACTTCTGAAGCAAGGGATAAAAAGTAGGACTGAAACAGACGGGATCTTGGCCCAGATAAAAAATAGAAGGGCTGCCCCAGAGAGGAGGGGGTCAAGCTATTTTCCAAGGCACCTGAAGGCCAGACGAGGAACAATGGATGGAAACAGAACAAGGAGAGATTCAACCTGGAAATAAGGAGGGATTTCCTGACAGTGAGAACAATCAACCAGTGGAACAGAAGTTGCCTTCAGAAGTTGTGAAGGCTTCATCCCTGGAGGCTTCCAAGGAGAGACTGGACTGTCAGAAACGGTGTAAGATTGTGATGGCGAACCTATGGCACACGGAGTCATATTTGCTGGCAGCTGATTTTTCGCCCTTCTGGAGGGCTGGGAGATACCATTTTTGCCCTCCCCAGGCTTCAGGAAAGCCTCCGGAGGCTGAGGAGGCTGAAAAACAGGGACAACAGTCCAACCGGAAGTTCAGGAATGAGCCTCCGGAGGCTTTCGTGAAGCCTGGGGAGGGCAAAAAACGGCCCCAATGGGCCAACCTGAAGTTCGGAAATGATCCATTTCCAGCTTCCGGAGGGTCCCCGGGGGGACAGGAGGGGCATTTTCACCCTCCCCAGGCCTCAGGAAAGCCTCCGGAGCCTGGGGAGGAGTTGTGCACACATGCGCAGGTGGGCGGGGAGGATTGAATTGGTGTGGGCACACCAGTGGTGGGTTTCAAAAGTTTTTAGAATCTCTTCTGTAGGTGTGGCCTGCTTTGTGGGAGTGGCTTGGCAGCCATGTGACTGGGTGGGCATGGCTTGGCAGCCATATGACTGGGTGGGCATGGCTTGGCAGCCATGTGACTGGGTGGGCGTGGCCAACTTGTAAAATGTGGTGAAATTCATTTAACAACGCTCTTGCTTAGCAACCAAAATGTTGGCTCAGAAACCCTGGCATTTGAAGCACGCAAGTCTTAAAGCTGTCACGTTACAAGACCCTTGCACCCCTAACCCTTTAGAAAAATAAACCCCAGGGGTGTTCAAACTTCACAGCTTTAAGACTTGTGGACTTCAACTCCCAGAATTCCTCCTCCAGTCATGTTGGCTCAGGAATTCTGGCATTGAAGTGTGCAAGTCTTAAACCTGTCAAGTTACAAGGCCCTTGCACCCCTAACCCTTTAGGGAAAAAAAATCCCAGGGGTGTTGAAACTTGGCAGCTTTAAGACTTGTGGACTTCAACTCCCAGAATTCCTCCTCTCGCTCTTCATCTTGATGATGTGCGGAGGGGCGGGGGGAGGGAGGGAGCTGGAACCGGTTCTAAACGGCACTGTAGATTTGTGGAACCTCTTCTATAGAAGAGGGTAGAACTGGCAGGATCCCACCCCTGGGGCACATGGGCACACACACACGCAATTTTGGCATGCCGTAAGAAAAAGATTTACCATCACTGGCGTAGGATCTTGTGCTTGGGCAGAGGGGTTGGAGTAGATCAGGGGTTTCCAACCTTGGCAACTTTAAGCCTGGAGGATTTCAACTCCCAGAATTCCCCAGCCAGCTGCCTGGAGAATTCTGGGAGTTGAAGTCCTCCAGGCTTAAAGTTGCCAAGGTTGAAGACCCCTGGACTAGATGACCTACAAGGTCCCTTTCAACTCTGCTAATCTAATTCTCTTTTTCTTTGACTACAGCAAGATACTTTTTTCCAATTTCCTTATCTTGGCTGGGCGCCCCTCCAGATAATAACCAAGCCTGACCCTGCCTTAGCTTCCAAACCCAAACCTAAAGCTCTCCCAATTCCTCTCCTAACCCTAGGCTGTGTTTGCAAGGGATGCCGGGACTCAAAGCCTATCTACAAAGCCAGCATCTAAATCCCCATCACTTCTGGCAACCCTAAGGGGAGGAAGGGGAGGTTTCAGGCCCTCTGCTTATGCTCAGAGACACAGTCCTCCCTGCCTGGGACTAAAGGCCCCCCTGAAATTACAGACTGAAGAGATGAGCCCCCCCCCCCAATCCCATGAAGCTCTCGATGGGGAGGAAAAATGTGGAAGAGATCCTTAAATCTGAGAGGAAGGCTGCGTCTCCATGGCAACCAAGGGAAGACAGTCCATAGCATCCGCTGATGGAATTCCCTCCGGGAAAGCGGAGTCAGATCGCTTTTTCCTGTGGGTCCCTCTCTAAGTCACCTCCCTGGGGTACCTCCTGCAAAAGCACTGGCTCCCAAGTAGGGCTCCAAAAACGGTGCATTAAAAACATTAGAATATTTCACAGCGTTTTATTGAAACGCAGGCATCCTAATGCCGAAAATTTGCAATGCTCTATTGTGGGGTTACTTCAATAAGTCGCTGGTCCTTAAATTAAGGAAAGGCTCCCATCGACTGAAAATCCCTAAAGCAGGAAAACAGGGGGGGGGGGGAAGAAAGGGGAGAAAAACAAGGAATCTCTCCCCCCTCTGTGGGAATTTTGCTAAGTCTTTTCCCGATCATCATTTTTGCTTCTGCTTTGTCCTTTCGCTGTGAAGGAATAGAATAGGATAGAATAACAGAGTTGGAAGGGACCTCGGAGGTCTTCTAGTCCAACCCCCTGCATAGGCAGGAAACTTTACACCACTTCAGACAAATGGTTATCAAATCTTTTCTTAAAAACTTCCAGGGTTGGGGCATTCACAACTTCTGGAGGCAAGCTGTTGCACTGGTTAATTGTTCTAACTGTCAGGAAATTTCTCCTTAGTTCTAAGTTGCTTCTCTCCTTGATTAGTTTCCACCTGTTGCTTCTTGTCCTACCCTCAGGTGCAAGGGTTAAGTAGGGGATGAGCAAACTATTACCCCCATTTGAGATGTCCCCTTTTGCATTTAAGAATATATAGCTGCCTCCAAAAATGGAAAAAGTATGACAAATCTTTTGCAGTACGTTCAAGGCTGGATTAAAAAAAAAAGGAAATTTTAAAACACGAGTGTTGATCCCGGCCAGCCCTTTTCACACCCCTTTCCTGCAAATCAAACTGATATTTTCCCAAAATCCTCAACACTTCAATGTGAAACTCCAAACCTCGATTCCGTTGGAGGCAAAGTAGAAAGAAGATAAAAGAGAGCGATTTTAGGGACCAAGCTGTGGAATTATTTGGGGAATTCCAGGTCAAGGCTCTGCATTTTGATTTTATTTCCCCCCAACCCCCCCAACCCCCTCAAACGGCAGGATAGTAGCCAATGTCAGAAACTTTGCGGAAATGCAGATAGAAGTTCCAAGCTTCGGTTTGGTGAAAAGGGGGATAAAATTCGGGAGACTGGGTATTTTGTTATGTTTTGCTTTTTTTTTTTTTTGCAGCCTGCAATACCCCATTTCTGAGTTAGTTCAACCGGGCAAGAAAATCCTATGGAAAATAAGGCAGTTAGTAACGGGAGAGGCATGCCTTTAAAAGGGAAAAAAAAAGCTATCGAGAGAGAATTAGTTTAAGAAATGGGAAGATACAGAACAGGGGAGATCTGGGCAGCAGCCGTTTTAGAGTTGTTAATTTTGTTTTACTTCTAAAAGGAGGATCGATCGATTTAAACAGAAACCTCACTTACCAAAGGTATCTGGAGGTAACAAAACGAAAAAGGAAACAGAAAAAACAAAATACAAAGGAGACGGTTGTTATAAGCCAGTTACTTGAAAAGGAAACAACAAGAACAAAAAAAGTACATAAAATACATACCACACAAATATACATAGAAACACAGATTGTATAATAACAGCTTAGGTCACCGTGCCCAACGTAGTTAGGAGAGAAGAGTTTCCAGGGCACAGTTTTATACACCGGGGGGGGGGGGGGGGGGAATCAGAATTCAAAACCAGAATTCGAAACCAGACCTCCCTGAACCGTTGCTCCGAGTTCGGAATAGGCTGTTCTAACCATTGGGGATGAATTTGAACTCCCAACCCTGCCAGCAAGGCTGAAGTGGACCATTCGAGGCTTAAGATTTACACCATTTCCCCGAAAGTAAGACCTCCCCGGATAATAAGCCCAATCGGGCTTTTGAACGCATGCGCTAAAATAAGCCCTCCCTGAAAATATAGCAACACAGCTGCAGCCATGAGGTGACCACGCTCGCCTCCTCCTCCTCCTGCACCCCAAAAACAATAAGACCTCCCCGAAAATAAGGCCAAGCGCTTATTCCAGAGGTCAAAAGAAAATAAGACAGGGTATAAAGATCCATCCACTCATCCAACCGTTTCTTCAGCTGACCCAGAACTGAATGCCAGCTAGTCTTCGCGCACGCATGCGTGCCGGAAAGCAAAAGAGCAGGTGGCCAGTGCGCATGTATGCGCCGGAAATCAGAAGAGCAGCTGCCCGGCACGCCAGAACAGCAATGGGCGATGGCTCATGTGCCGGAGAGATGGCTCTGCGTCACGGGACTAGATAACTCACAACAGGACGTATCCTCTAAAACTGAATATTTGGGCTTCATGTGACAATTCTGTTATGGAAACGTGCGCTTTCCACGCTCTTTCCCCTCTGCGCTAATGGTTCCCCCACAGCGCAATCTGCAAAAGGGAGGAGTTGATGAGATGCAAAACATTCTCTAGCAGCTTCCCATCTCTTGTTCTCTTCTTCCTTACGAAGAATAAAACATCGTGATAGCGACCCATCGAACGGCAGGGAGGAATCACGGCCTTCAGAAACGCAGTCCCAGAACCACATCGTTGTTGTTTTTTTAAAAAAGGCGTCTAGGAAAAGCTCTCGAAACACAGGTAGTCTCCGGCTTACGACCGTTCGCTTAGTGACCGTTGGACGTTATGAAGGCGCTGCTGCAAGGGGCTTAGGGTTGTTTTTACGGCCCTTGCAGCCTCCCTGTGGTCACGTGATCAAAATTCGGACGCTTGGCAACTGATTCATATTTATGACGGTTGCAGTGTCCCGGGGGAAGCCAATGGGGAAGCCGATTCACTTAACAACCATATTATCGCATTTTTGGAGTATAAGACGCACCTTTTTCCCTCAAAAAAGAGGCTGAAAATCTGGGTGCGTCTTATACACTGAATACAGCAATTTTTTTTTCCTCCCGAATCCCGTCCCCTTCACCAAAATGGCCATGCCTAGCCTTTAGGAGACTTTCAGAGAGCGCCTGGGGGCTGGGGAGGGCAGAAATGAGCAAACAATGGGGTGATTTTTTGCTCAATTTTGCTGCCCCTGGCCCCAGGAGCACTCTATAAGCTTTCTAATGGCCTTTTTTTTGACAAAAATGGGCTCATTTTTGTGAAAAACAGGCCATTGTTTGCTCATTTTTGCCCCCCCCATGCCCCCAAGAACACTCTATCGCGAAAAACGGCCCGTTTTTGGGAGGTTTTCAGAGTGCAAAAACTTTTTTTTAAAAATTTGCCTCTTCAAAACCTTGGTGCGTCTTATACTCTGAAAAATACAGTACTAATTTAACAACTGCAGTGATTCATTTAAGAACCGTGGCAAGAAATGTCGTTAAAATGGAGCAAAACTCAATTGTCTTACTTAGCAACAGAAATGTTGGGTTCTATTGTGGTGGTAAGACGAGGATTACCTGTACTTAGTTTTATTGTACATATATACACACACACAAACAATTTAGAGCTATTATAATAGTTCTATTTTTTTTTAAAAGTAATAAAGAGGACCCATTTTCAATTTCCCAATGCAGCTTGGTCTCTGGCAGCTGATGTAGGACGTTAACTCCTGCCATTCACCCTTAGAACATAGAATCATAGGGCTGGAAGGGGACCTTGGAGGTCTTCTAGTCCAACCACTGCTCAAGGCAAGGGACCTTATATCATCCCAGTTAAATGTTCTCCAGTCTATTCTTGCAGATCTCCAGCACCCCAGCTCCGGGAGGCAAACTATTCCACTGATTAATTGTTCTCACTGTCAGGAAATTTCTCCTTACCTCTTCTTGTACTTTTGCAACTACCTTAAGCAACCTTATTTAAACCAGGTTAATCTACTTAAAAGCAAAAGATTTAAAATCAAGCTCCTGCTTGATTTCATAGGAACATCCAGGTTGATTCTGTGGCAAAGACAGGGAGGTCGGGCGAGGCTGGTGATCTCCCATCCTGGG
Source organism: Natrix helvetica (assembly GCF_964273705.1). Classification (NCBI taxonomy): domain Eukaryota; kingdom Metazoa; phylum Chordata; class Lepidosauria; order Squamata; family Natricidae; genus Natrix; species Natrix helvetica. The sequence continues at coordinate 8,358,997 of NC_138548.1, forward strand.
ACCACCAAGCCTGATCCAGCTTGGCTTTGAAGTGAAGACGATCTTAATCTTGGTTTGCCCATTGCTGATACTTCCTGTGTTTGTCACCTGTGGGTCCTTGGTTTATGACCTCCCACAGCAGCCACTGCCACATATGCATTGATTTGCATTGAAATACTGTTTTTCTTCCTAATTGAGCAACATCTAACACAGGGATGGTCAACGATGGCCCTTTAAGACCCACGGACTTCAACTCCCAGAATTCCTAAGAATCCAGCCAAGAATTCTGGGAGTTGAAGTCCACAGGCCTTAAAGGGGCCATCAATGCTCATTCCTAATTTAAATGGAACTATATGCCTACCTTCCAAAATATACAGGTAGTCCTGTATATGTCAGGCCTGCAGCCATCTTTTTGGGGGGGTCTTTGGCCTGCCACACTTTCTATTATTCCATTATGCATTTTCTATTGTGGGAAAATGGGAGGGGGGATTATACGGAGTTAGATGAGATGTAGCCATAACAAAATTCTTTCTAGAAAACCAAGGTCATCTTTTGTCTTTGAATCTCTACACCTGACAGGAACTGGATGGGTGGAAGTTGCCAGCATGGCAATGGGAGATTGGACCATGGGATGGACTTGTGGGTGGGGTGGGGGCAAGATCTTGAACTTTCAACTGGGTGGGGAAAACCGGGAAGCTTTCAGATTCGGGTTTTCCCAGATGTGCCAACATGGCTCTCTTAATAAATTGGAACTTTGAGCAATACTTTGCCTCAGACTCTGATTTAGCTTTGGATGTTATTTGGAACCCCGACAGTATATTTACGACTGTAACAGAACCTGCCTATTGGGACCGTCATAAAAGCAGGTCACCCATATGAACGATCCAATTTTAAGATCCTTTTTTTTTGCTGTAGTCATTAAGCAACACTGCGGTCGTAAAGTGAACGCTGCGATAAAGCAAGTGTCTCATACATTAGAAAATGTGACGATGTGACACTACAAAAGGCCATAAATGTGGTTGTGGAGCATTTGACATGACCCAGGGGTTTGTGAACTGTCGCAGGAACTTTAGAACCAGGTTGTAATTAGCTTTTTTTTGGGGGGGGGGTGTCTGTTGTAACTTCGAACAGTCACTAAGTGACTGGTTGTAAGTTGAGGACTAACAATATTGGGCTAAAACTCCGGAAATTCAAAGTCAGCATTCCAGTCCCAAACGAAAAGAAATCTGGAACCTTTTTCCAACCTAACCAAGATTTGATCTACTAAGCCCTTCTCTTAAGATCATCCTGGGCAAAAGGAGACATTTAAACAGGAATGTTGGAAACTGTTCATCCTGTGGGTGTAGGCAGGGTCTCTTGCTTGGGTGGAGGCGGGGGTTGGACTAGATGACCTACAAGGTTCCTTCCAACTCTGTTAATCTGGAACTGAATTTAGTGTAGGAGACACATGAGCCAGCCATTGGGGTCAGTAGCCAAAAAAGCTAAGGCGATCCTTGGTTGTATAAACAGAGCGTAGAATTGAAGTCACATGAAGTATTAGTACCGCTTTATAAATCCTTAGTCAGGGCCGCACCTGGAATAACTTATCAAGTTTTGGTCACCACTTTGCAAAAAGTGCAGAGAAGAGCAACTAAGACGATTACTGACGATACAGACGATTAAGAAACTTCCTGACAGTTAGAACAATTAATCAGTGGAACAGAAGTTGCCTCCAGAGGTTGTGAATGCCCCAACACTGGAAGTCTTTAAGAAGATGTTGGATAGCCATTTGTCTGAAACGGTATAGGGTTTCCTGCCTAGGCAGGGGGTTGGACTAGAAGACCTCCAAGGTCCCTTCCAACTCTGCTATTGTATTGTATTGTATTGATTAAAGGCCTGGAGAGTAAAACATACAGCAGCGATGGGGAACCTTTTTTGGCTCGCGTGCCACAAGTGGGGGGAGCGCAGGGGGGTCGTGTGCGGGCGTGCTGCACCCATAATGCAATGCGCCACCCCCCCATGCGCATGTGCGCACAACAGGCGTGACCCCCCCCATTTTACATGCTTTTTTCACCCTCCCCAGGCTCCAGAGGCTTTATAGGAGCCTGGGGAGGGCAAAAAGAGCCCCCCCTGCCCCCCCCGGAGGCTTCAGGGACTGTCTGGAGGCTTCCCTGAAGCCTTCGGAACGCTTAAAATGATCCTCCGAGCAAACTGGAAGTGACTTCCAGATTGCTCGGAGGGTCGTTTTAAGCGTTCCGAAAGCTTCAGGGAAGCCTCCGGACAGTCCCTGAAGCCTCCGGAGGGCCCCCCGGGGGTGGGGGGGGCTCTTTTCTCCCTCCCCAGGCTCCTATAAAGCCTCTGGAGCCTGGGGAGGGCGAAAAAATGGCTTTTAAAAACGGTAAACTCAGGGGGTCAATGTATTTTCCAAAGCACCCAAAGGCAGGACAAGAAGCAATGGATGGAAACTAATCAAGGAGAGAAGCAACCTAGAAATAAGGAGGAATTTCCTAATAAGAATAAGAATTAACCAGAAGCCGTGAATGCTGCAACCCTGGATGTTTGTAAGAAGAGATTGGACAACCATTTATCTGAAATTGTGTAGGGTTTCCTGCTTAGGCAGGGGGTTGGACTAGAAGACCTCCAAGGTCCCTTTCGGGTTTATTCTGATCCTTCTGGTTTAGGATTGCCAGTTGGAATTGAATTCAGCATTGGGCAGGCAGGGAAAGGATCCGTTTGAAAAGTGGAGCGATTTAGTTATATTGTGTTTTCTCAGAGAAGGCGGCGGGGGGGGGGGGGGGGGAGAAATAAAGAAAACTTTCGCACCCTTGCTGGACTCCCACTACTGAACGACCAAGTTCAAAATGCCACAGGTGAGCCTGGAGAACAGCGTAGGAGACGAGAAATGAATGATTCAGCTCCAGTCACCCTTCAACGCAACCCACGGATTTTGTACCAGGCGAGAAAGAGGGATGCCAATTAGCCTCTCTGGCACGTTTCCAGGAACCCCAAGTGCTGAAGTCTTTGAGGGGGTGGGAGGGATGGCAGGCTGCTGCTTTGAAGGAGGGTGTCAGCGTTCCAAATACCATCCAAAATTAAATCTGGGTCCAAGGCAGAACTTTCCGCAAACTTCCAATTTATTAAGAGAGACATGTTGGCACATCTGTGGAAAGCCAAATCTGAAAACTTCCTGGGGTTCCCACCCAGTTGAAAAGTTCATGATCTTGCCCCCACGCCCGCAAGTCCATCACACGGTCCCATCTTCCACTGCCACGCTCCCTATTATTTTACTATGCTGTTTCATTAGTGGGGTAAATGGGAGGGGGAATCGTAAGGAGTAGAATGTGTTGTTGTCAAAATAAAACATTCCTTTCTAGAAGCCCAAGGTCATTCTTTGTCTCCGCACCTCTGCACCTGACCGGAATCGGATGGGTGGAGATGCCAGCGTGGCAGTGGAAGATTGGACCATGGGATGGACATTAACCCGAATCTCCCTTAAAATAAATCACCAGCAACCCTGGCACGGGGTGCTGGTGAGGGGTGCTGACTCCCATCACTGACCTGACCCGGTCAGCGTAAAATATCAGTGAAGAACTAAGATAGAGCCTTGACAGAGAAGAGATTCAAAATGGCTGCTCTGAAATCAGACTTGATCAACCTTAAAAGAACAGTGGCTGACACTAGGTATGTCTCGTTTAATGAAAAGAAGGACTAGGGGAGACATGATAGCAGCCTTCCAATATCTCAGGGGCTGCCCCAAAAAAGCCATATAGAGTATGGGGGGAAACGGTGGCCCCCTTTTATGACTTGTGGACTTCAATTCCCAGAATTCCTGAGCCAGCCATGCTTATGAGCTACCTGGCTTAGGAATTCTATACAATACAATAGTAGAGTTGGAAGGGACCTTGGAGGTCTTCTAGTCTAACCACCTGCCTAGGCAGGAAACCCTATACCGTTTCAGACAGATGGCTATCACACATCTTCTTAAAGACTTCCAGTGTTGGGGCATTCACAACTTCTGGAGGCAACTTCTGTTCCACTGATTAATTGTTCTCACTGTCAGGAAGTTTCTCCTCAGTTCTAAGTTGCTTCTCTCCTTGATTAGTTTCCACCCATTGCTTCTTGTTCTGCCCTCAGGTGCCTTGGAGAATAGCTTGACTCCCTCTTCTTTGTGGCAGCCCCTGAGATATTGGAACACTGCTATCATGTCTCCCCTAGTCCTTCTTTCTCTTAAGCTAGACATACCTAGTTCCTGCAACCGGTCTTCATATGTTTTAGTCTCCAGTCCCCTAATCATCTTTGTTGCTCTTCTCTGCACTCTTTCTAGAGTCTCCACATCTTTTTTACATCGTGGCGACCAGAACTGAATGCAGTATTCCAAGTGTGGCCTTACCAAGGCATTATAAGGCCACACTTGGAATACTGCATTCAGTTCTGGTCGCAGTGGGAGTCAAGCTATTCTCCAAAGAGGGAGTCAAGCTATTCTCCAAAGCACCTGAAGGCAGGATGAGAAGCAATGGGTGGAAACTAATCAAGGAGAGAGAGAAGCAACCTAGAACTGAGGAGAATCTTCCTAACAGTGAGGACAATTAACCAATGGAACAGCTTGCCACCAGAAATTATGGGTGCTCCAACACTATAGGTTTTTTAAGAGATTGGACCACCATTTGAGCAGGGGGTTGGACTAGAAGACCTTCAATATCCCTTTTCACTCTGTTATTGTTATTTTTCTTAAAAACCTTCAGTGATGGAGCACCCACAACTTCTGGAGGGAAGCTGTGCCAACAATTAGCAGCCTTCCAATATCTCAGGGGCTAACACAAAGAAGAGGGAGCAAAGCTATTCTCCAAAGCACCTGAGGGCAGGACAAGAAGCAATGGGTGGAAACTCATCAAGGAGAGAAGCCATCTGGAACTAAGGAGAAATTTCCTGGCAGTGAGAACAATTAACTAGTGGAGCAACTTGCTTCCAGAAGTTGTAAATGCTCCAACACTGGAATTTTTAAAGAAGATATTGGATAACCATTTGTCTGAAATGGTATAGGGTTTCCTGCCTGAACAGGGGGATAGACTAGAAGACCTCCAAGGTCCCTTCCAACTCTGTTATTCCAGTCTGCTCTGCTCTGCTCTATTCTATTCTATTCCATTCTTCATTCAAATATTCCACTCCACTCCACTCTACTGTATTCTTAGCAACTATAAGAGAGGTGGACTTCAGCTCCCAGAATTCCTGAGCCAGCATGTTGGGCTGTTATTATTATGCTGATGTCATAAATATGAGCCAGTGGCCAAGAACTGAATTTTGATCAGGTGACCGCAGGGAGGCTCCAACAGTTGTTAAGTGTGAAAAGCGGTCATCAGTCCCTTTTTTCAGTGCTGTTAACTTCAGTCACTAAACGGAATTTTCAATTCCTACGCCTTCCCAAGAATTATCCAAGTTAAATTTAGGTTTTTAAGAAGAGACTAGGCAGTCACTTATTTGAAATAGTGTAGCTTCTCCTGCTTGAGCAGGGGGCTGGACTAGACGACCTCCAAGCTCTATTTCCAGCCTGAAAAGGGGTCCAGGGGTCTCCAACCACAGCAACTTGAAGACTTCAACTCCCAGAATTCAAAACTCAGCATGGTTGGCTGAGGAATTCTGGGAATTGAAGTCCACAAGTCTTAAAGTTGCCAAGTTCAGAGGCCCCTGCTTTAATGGGCTTTCCTTTCTATATCCTTCAAACATCGAGCAGACATGGCTTGGTCTTCCAATTTACAAATGGGTTTTCAAGTGTTTCTTTTTGTACATTCAGCCTTCCACTTTGTGTCTTACAATTCAATACAATAGCAGAGTTGGAAGGGACCTTGAAGGTCTTCTAGTCCAACCCTCTGCCTAGGCAGGAAACCCTATACCATTTCAGACAGATGGCTATCCAACATCTTCTTAAAGACTTCCAGTGTTGGGGCATTCACAACTTCTGGAGGCAATTTCTGTTCCACTGATTAATTGTTCTCACTGTCAGGAAGTTTCTCCTTAGTTCTAAGTTGCTTCTCTCCTTGATTAGTTTCCACCCATTGCTTCTTGTTCTACCCTCAGGTGCTTTGGAGAATAGTTTGACTCCCTCTGCTTTGTGGCAACCCCTGAGATATTGGAAGACTTCTATCATGTCTCCCCTAGTCCTTCTTTCTCTTAAGCTAAACACACCCAGTTCCTGCAACCGTTCTTCATATGTTTTAGTCTCCAGTCCCCTAATCATCTTTGTTGCTCTTCTCTGCACTCTTTCTAGAGTCTCCACATCTTTTTTACATCGTGGCGACCAGAACTGAATGCCGTATTCCAAGTGTGGCCTTACCAAGGCCTTATAAAGTGGTATTAACCCTTCACGTGATCTTGATTCTATCCCTCTGTTTGACTCCCTCTTCTTTGCAAGAGTTTTTCCTTGACTTCCTTCAGCAAAGGGTCGTTAGCTTTTATTAGGGACGCGGTGGCTCAGTGGCTAAGACGTTGAGCTTGTCGATCAGAAAGGTTGGCAATTCGATGGTTTGAATTCCTAGCACTGCATAATGGAGGGAGCTCCCGTGACTTGTCCCAGCTTCTGCCAACCCAGCAGTTCGAAAGCACGTAAAAATGCAAGAAGAAAAATAGGAACCACCTTTGGTGGAAAGGCAACAGCATTCTGTATAATAATAATAATTTAATAATAATAATTTATTAAATTTCTAGACCGCCCCCTCTCCCCGGAGGGACTCGGGGTATGCCTTCAGTGCTTAGCCATGCTGGCCACATGACCACGGAGACGTCTTCCCTTAGCGCTGGCTCTTCGGCTTTGAAACAGAGATGAGCACTGCCCCCTAGAGTCGGGAACGACGAGCACATATGTGCAAGGGGAACCAAGCTTTTGTTAAAATAATCATTCAAAGCACACTTTTCATTCTCCATACTTTGCCTCACCTGTAGGAACCTTGTGCAGTTTGGGAAACAAAAACCGATCAATATTACTTTTGGACTATATTGCGCCTTTACTACTATTGTTCATTAGCATGCTTTTCTGGCAGGGACAGCCAGATGTTCAGACTGGGTGTGGCATTTTTGTCCGCCTATCCGGTTCTTTGCAAGGAGCTGGGAGAGGCAGATGTTACTGTTGGATGGTGTTGAAGGTCTCGTCCCAGGATGTCAGCTGCCCTAAGCGAAGCTGCCTTTATGCAATTGACCGATGATGAATTTGTCAATGCCGGAGGTGTTCAAAGGATGCTCCAGATGTTTTTGGGATTGCACCCAAGGTGCCTATCACTATTGGGGATACCTTTGCTTTCTTTTGACACGGCCCTTCTGTTTCTATTTGCAAGGATTTGAGAGAACAAACCCCACACTCCCTCCCAGCCTTGAAGATGTTACCTAGTTGGGTCAACAACCAAGGTCAGAGAGCACCAAAGACTCCTGTCATCTCCAGTTCTTCTCTTCTGCTGTCTCCAGATACTACGACCTCCACCATACAGACTTTTTTTGGTCATTCTTGTCGATAATTTTTAAGTCTGTGGTATGATGTGGCAGGTGCCTGTCTGTTTGGATCATCATCATCTTCTTCTTCCTCTTCTTCCTTCTCCTCCTCTGCCTTCTTCTTCTTCTTCTTCTTCTTCTTCTTCTTCTTCTTCTTCTTCTTCTTCTTCTTCCTCTTCCTTCTCCTCCTCTGCGTTCTTCTTCTTCTTCCTTCTCCTCCCCCTCTTCTTCCTCCTCTTATTCTTCCTTCTCTTCCTCTTCTTTCTTCTTCTTCCTCTGTGTTCTTGTTCTTCTTCTTGTTCTTCTTCTTCTTCCTCTTCTTTCTTCTTCTTCCTATTCTTCCTTCCTTCTTCTCCTCCTCTTCTTTTTTCTTCTACCTTCTCCTCTTCTTCTTCCTTCTCCTCCTCTTCTTCTTCTTTTTCCTCCTCCTCCTCCTCTTCTTCCTTCCTCCTCCTCCTGTGTTCTTCTTCTTCCTTCTCCTCCCCCTCTTCTTCCTCCTCCTCTTCTCCTCCTCTTATTCTTCCTTCTCTTCCTCTTCTTTCTTCTTCTTCCTCTTCCTCTGCGTTCTTGTTCTTCTTCTTCTTGTTGTTGTTCTTCCTCTTCCTCCTCCTCTTCTTCTTCTTCCTTCACTTCCTCTTCTTTCTTCTTCCTCCTCCTATTCTTCCTTCCTTCTCCTCCTCCTCCACTTCTTCTTTTTCTTCTTCTTCTTCCACATCAGTATGAATTCACAGCGGCCGGTTCTGCTGGTGTTGCCCTTCGTTCCCACTGAGTTCTTCCCAAGAACCGAGGATGCCGTAATAATGTATTGGCGGGGTCTGTGTGCGGATCCAAGCAGTCTGACTTTTTGTAATAGGCAGTTGGAAATTCTGTCAATGTGCAGGTTTTCTAAGGGCTGTCCGAGATTTTTGGGTATGGCACCCAGTGTGCCAATAACGACTTGGATCATCACAGCTGGTTTATGCCATGATTCTCAATTTCAGTGTACAGATCCCGATCCTTTCCGATCTTCTGCAGCTCTTTGTCTTCTATTATACTAGTCCCTGGCATTGCCACATCAATCATCATCTCCTCCTTCTCTTTTTTTCCTCCTCTCTTTCTTCTCCTCCTTCTCCAGCAAGGTTAACAGTAGGTTCCTCTTCTTTGCCAAGCAAGATGCACCTTTCCCCCCATCAACAGAAGGAATAATGACCCCGAGATGTCTTTTATCCTGAGTGTACTACCTGTAATCTCTTTTATCTTTACAAGGTCAGATGGATTTCCTCCTTTCATTCCATCCTTCCTTCCTTTCTTCCCTCTATTTCTCCTTTCTTCCTTCTTCTTTCATTTCCAATCCTTATTTCTTCCTTTCATTTCCTCCCCTCCATTCCTCTCTCCTTCCTTCCTTCCTTCCTTCCTATTTCTCCTGTGCTATTTCTCCTTTCTTCTCCTTCCTATTTCTCTTTCCTTCCTCCTTCTGCCTCCTCATTTGTCCTCTTTTTCTCCTTCCTTCCTTCTCCTTCCTCTTTCTCCTTCCTCCCTTCCTCCTTTCTCTCCTCCTCCTTCTTATTTGTCCTCTATTTCTCCTTCCTTCCTCCCTTCCTTCCTTCCCTCCCAGGGGTGGATTCCGGCAGTCACTATTGCCGGTTCGCTTGTGGTGGCGTCGCATGCACGCTTGATACACACTGTGCGTGCATGCGCAGTGCAATAAAATTGCTCTGCGTATGCGCAGAAGCAAAAAACAAGATGGCGCCGGCTGAAGAACCGGTTCGGGGACGTGGTAGGTCTGGGTCGCTGCCGGTTCCAGCGATGCAGGCCCCCAAACCACTACTGGTTCGGCCAAACCAATACTAATCGGTAGGAACCCAACACTGATCCCTCCCTCCCTCCCTCCCAGCTTCCCCTAGAAATGGCACTCAATTCAGAATTCTAGGAATTTCAAGGAAACCTAGAAAGCATTCTTATCCAGCCTCTGGAGACCATTAGCAGCGGATTTGACAGCCCGACTCAACACAAACGAAGAGAATTTGACGACATCTTTTCTTTTTTTCTTTAGCAAGGGGAAGGGGAAAAAAAACCCCCAATAAACACAGCTTTGGAGTGATGCTTCAAAAGGTAGCAGCCATGCCCAGAAGAAAGTTTCGGGAACCAAGAGGATGTAGAATCAAGGCAACACAGCACATCTATTTAAATGGAGCCCGGCTTCTATTTGAGCCGTCAATCCAGCTATGTTATCAAACCAGGAGGACAAAACCTGCACATGCCATTCCTTTGCATCAATTGCAAAATTATCTGGTGGGGTGTGGGTGTGTGTGTGTTTTTGAAGGCCGTCTCTCCCTGCAGACTTCCCAACGCCTCTTGCCAAACAGATTTAATTTACTCAATCTTTGCCTTTGATAGAAGGGAGAGGCTTCGCCTGGCATGTACTCTCTTTATGAGCCCGCTTGATCTGCAAACAAGCGAACTCCTACCTACATCTCCCGATGGGGAAGCCAATGTTATCCTTATTAATGGCATTAAAAGAAGATCAAGGAAACTTCAGCATTGGACAAAAGAGCCCTCCGAAAGGAAACAGGCACAGAGGCACCGAACGCCAGTCACAAAACACACACATGCACACACAGAGGCAGGACGCCGGAGGGAAAGACGGTGCGCTGCCGAAGAAGGAACGGAAAGCAAGGGTGGAAATGGGCTGCCTTACTTGATGGATGGAGGCAATGCTAAAATGCCACAATCCACTGAATGTGAGCTGTGACTGTGGCATCCTCAATGCTCTCTGAGCTTGGCTGTTTGCTTACAGACGTCTCATTACCCGACTAGGGAACATTATCAGCATGAGGGAGTGGGGGGAGCCCGGCTCCCTATGTGTATAATGTAACTTGTTCTGCTAGTACTCGTGGGTGTCAGGCCTGCAGCCATCATTTCTTTGGGGTCTTTGGCCTGCTACACTTTCTATTATTCTGCTATGCATTTTTCTATTGTGGGAAAATGGGAGGGGGGATTGTATGGAGTTGGGTGATATGTAGCCATAACAAAATTCTTTTTAGTAAGCCAAGGTCATCCTTTGTCTCTGCACCTCTGCACCTGACCAGGATGGGTGGAAGCTGCCAGTGTGGCAGTGGAAGATTGGACCATGGGATGGACTTGTGGGTGTGGGGGCAAGATCTTGAACTTTCAACTGGGTGGGGAAAACCGGGAAGCTTTCAGATTCGGGTTTTCCCAGATGTGCCAACATGGCTCTCTTAATAAACTGGAACTTTGAGCAATCCTTTGCCTCGGACTCTGATTTAATTTTGGATGCTATTTGGAACCCTGGCAGTGGGAGTGTGCTTGTTATGGCCTGTCGACCCGAAGCCCCTCCAGCAGCCAAATCAGACGAGGTGGAGGAGGAGGCGTGGGAGTCAGGGCCACCACTAAGGCAACTGAGGGCTCCAAGAGGGAAGAGGGAATGTAGCTGTCAGAAAGAGAGACAGAGGTGGAGACTGGGCTGCTAGTTAGCCTTCAGATGGAGAGTCAACAGCCCCAGGTCTGAAAAAAGTGACATGACCATTCTTCAAACTTATGACCGTTGCAGCATCTCATGATTATGGGATTGACATTCAGATGCATCACAACCGACTCACATTTATGACGTTGCAGTGTCCCAAGACCCCAAAGTCAACGAGGAAAGCCAGATTCACTTAACAACCATGTCACTAATTTAACAACAGCAGTTATTTACTTAGAATACAATAACAGAGTTGGAAGGAAACTTGGAGGTCTTCTAGTCCAACCCCCTGCCTAGACAGGAAATACTATACCGTTTCAGACAAATAGCTATCCAACATCTTCTTAAAAACTTCCAGTGTTGGGGCATTCACAACTTCTGAAGGCAACTTCTGTTCCACTGATTAATTGTTCTCACTGTCAGGAAGTTTCTCCTCAGTTCTAAGTTGTTTCTCTCCTTGATTAGTTTCCACCCATTGCTTCTTGTTCTGCCCATAGGTGCTTTGGAGAATAGCTTGACTCCCTCTTCTTTGTGGCAACCCCTGAGATATTGGAAGACTGCTATCATGTCTCCCCTAGTCCTCCTTTCTCTTAAGCTAAACATACCCAGTTCCTGCAACCGTTCTTCATATGTTTTAGTCTCCAGTCCCCTAATCATCTTTGTTGCTCTTCTCTGCACTCTTTCTAGAGTCTCCACATCTTTTTTACATCGTGGTGACCAAAACTGAATGCAGTATTCCAAGTGTGGCCTCACCAAGGCCTTATAAAGTGGTAAAATAACTTTAAAATGTTAAGTGGGACAAAACTCACTTAACAAATTTCTCACTTAGCAACATAAATCTTGGGCTCAGTTCCGGTCATAAGTTGAGTACTACCTGTATTACACATATACACCTTGAATTTATCCTGCTCGGTAGCAATACAAGATTCATTGTGCAGTCCCACCCAGTTGAAAGTTCAAGATCTTGCCCCCATACCCACAAGTCCATCGCATGGTCCAATCTCCCACTGCCATGCTGGCAGCTTCCACCCATCCAGTTCCGGTGAGATGCAGAGGTGCAAAGACAAAGGATGACCTTGGTTTTCTGGAAAGAATTTTGTTATGGCTACATATCATCTGACTCCATACAGTTCCCCCCTCCCATTTTCCCACAAATAGAAAATGCATAGTAGAATAATAAAAATGTGGCCGTCCTAGATCTCGAATTTTCAACTGGGTGGGAAAACTGGGAAGTCTTCAGATTTGGGTTAATGTCAGGGTTCCAAATAGCACCCAAAAGTAAATCAGAGTCCAAAGCAAAGTATTGCTCAAAGTTCCAATTTATGAAGAGAGCCATGTTGGCACATTTCTCCGTGCACATTCACATTCACACACATACACAAACACTTTTGGGTACACCCAGAAAGCTCAACTTGTTTGCTTTTTTTAAAGCATCAGGACTCATACGGAGGATGTTATCTAATAATAATCTTATTATTAAAGGAAATTAGTCTGATCCTCATTTCAACAACACTTGGAAGATCTGCTGAAAATGACGGCTGTTTCAACTCCTTTTGGGTGCATTTTTTTTAATGCTTATAAATTTAGAGGTTGGGGTGTCAGCCTTTCAAGAAACGTCACATTAAGACAGAGACACCCCCATGGATTCTAAAAAAATTATTTTACATGTACACTGAAAGATTCTTGAAACCTTGTTCAAATGTCTTTTTGTGCTTTGTTATCCTAAACCAGCATTCCTCACGGTAGGCCATTGGAAAACGTGTGGACTTCAATTCCCAGAATTCCCCAGCCAGCCATTGGAAAACGTGTGGACTTCAATTCCCAGAATTCCCCAGCCAGCCGTTGGAAGACGTGGACTTCAATTCCCAGAATTTCCCAGCCAGCCATTGGAAGATGTGTGGACTTCAATTCCCAGAATTCCCCAGCCAGCCATTGGAAGATGTGTGGACTTCAATTCCCAGAATTCCCTAGCCAGCCGTTGGAAGACGTGTGGACTTCAATTCCCAGAATTCCCCAGCCAGCCGTTGGAAGACGTGTGGACTTCAATTCCCAGAATTCCCTAGCCAGCCGTTGGAAGACGTGTGGACTTCAATTCCCAGAATTCCCCAGCCAGCCGTTGGAAGACGTGTGGACTTCAATTCCCAGAATTCCCCAGCCAGCCGTTGGAAGATGTGTGGACTTCAATTCCCAGAATTCCCTAGCCAGCCGTTGGAAGACGTGTGGACTTCAATTCCTAGAATTCCCCAGCCAGCCGTTGGAAGACGTGTGGACTTCAATTCCCAGAATTCCCTAGCCAGCCGTTGGAAGACGTGTGGACTTCAATTCCCAGAATTCCCTAGCCAGCCGTTGGAAGACGTGTGGACTTCAATTCCCAGAATTCCCTAGCCAGCCGTTGGAAGACGTGTGGACTTCAATTCCTAGAATTCCCTAGCCAGCCGTTGGAAGACGTGTGGACTTCAATTCCCAGAATTCCCTAGCCAGCCGTTGGAAGACGTGTGGACTTCAATTCCCAGAATTCCCTAGCCAGCCGTTGGAAGACGTGTGGACTTCAATTCCTAGAATTCCCCAGCCAGCCATTGGAAGACGTGTGGACTTCAATTCCCAGAATTCCCCAGCCAGCCGTTGGAAGATGTGTGGACTTCAATTCCCAGAATTCCCTAGCCAGCCGTTGGAAGACGTGTGGACTTCAATTCCTAGAATTCCCCAGCCAGCCGTTGGAAGACGTGTGGACTTCAATTCCCAGAATTCCCTAGCCAGCCGTTGGAAGACGTGTGGACTTCAATTCCCAGAATTCCCTAGCCAGCCGTTGGAAGACGTGTGGACTTCAATTCCCAGAATTCCCTAGCCAGCCGTTGGAAGACGTGTGGACTTCAATTCCTAGAATTCCCTAGCCAGCCGTTGGAAGACGTGTGGACTTCAATTCCCAGAATTCCCTAGCCAGCCGTTGGAAGACGTGTGGACTTCAATTCCCAGAATTCCCTAGCCAGCCGTTGGAAGACGTGTGGACTTCAATTCCTAGAATTCCCCAGCCAGCATGGCTGGCTGGGGAATTCTGGGAGTTGAAGTCCACACCTCTTCAAATAGTCAAGCTTGAAAAACGTTGCTAAGAATATCAAGTCAGGATCTCTAGAGTTTCTTTCTCACCTGTCCGTCTTGCCCCGGGCAAAATAATCACATCTCCAGGATCTCAAACTCTTATTTCCCTACAAAAGCGAGCCCGGTTCCTAAGCAACCCCTTACGTTGCACTTGCCTGAAGTTTTTTTAACTTTGCAAAAATGCTAAACTGAGCTCAGATTCATCTCCAAGGCATTTCTGGAGACGAAAACGACAGGGCGGGGCCCGGTGCTTTGCTTCACAGCTTCTCTTTAATTAAAGAGCTGGTAAGAAAACATAAGATTGAGGCAATCTTGCCGGTCGTAAAAGTGAGGCCTGTTCTGCTGAAGGAAAGAGGAAATTGGTGTTTATGAAATTTGGATTCACGACGACCGTTTCTCCTCCTTGATGTTGGAAGCCGATTTGAAATTAATTTGGCTCCCCCTCCCCCCACCCCGCTTTATAGGAAAGTCAAAGCTGATCTCATTGTCAGTTAAAAAAATTTTTTTTAAAGGCAAACAAGGACATTTAAGTAGGGAAGACATGTACTTTGCTATAATCTCAAAGGAAATTCCAACACTCACCAAAAAAAGGGGTTTAATCAGGGGAGGGATTCAGCCGGTTTGGGCGAACCGGATGTTCATTTTAATCTGGTTCGCCGAACCGATAGTTGCAAGGACTGGCTGGCCCCGCCCCACCCACCCCTCCCCTCCCCGGAGTCACCACGCAGCCCATTCATCACGCCAGGTAAGTGCAGTGTCCGCTCTGAGGCGCTGGGAGGGCGAAAAACGGGCCTACTGGAAATACTGGGAGTCCAGAAACGGGCCTCCGGAGCCTGGGGGAGGTCGTTTCGCCCTCCCGGAGGCTCGGAGATGATGCAGGAGGGCGAGTAACCCACGCCCACTCAGCAACCGGGCAGAGAACCGGCTGCTCAAATTTTTCAATCCCACCCCTGGGTTTAATCCCCGCAAGAAAAGTGAGTATGCAACAGAATGACGAGGCTTCAGGAATGATCCATCTACGTCCACAGTAATAAACGATCCATGTGTAAAAGAAAAACCCCAGCACTTGCTTGGAAACCACTTCTGGACTTTGTGCTTGAGGTGGGAAAAAAAAGAAACTTCGATTTTGGGTTGTGCTCATTAGATAGGGTTCTTTTTTATAGAAACTTGATAGTAACGTAATTATTGTGCCAAAGTAAAAAGTTATGACCTTATTCTACTGTGCTGAAAAGAGTCGGAACTCAATGCTTTTTTCTTTTTGTCATTTCCTTTTTACCCTACATATTTCTCTTCCCTTTTTCCTTCCTTCCTTTCCCATTACTTTCCTTTTTTTTTTTTTTTTGTATTTTGTACTTTGATAAACCGATACAAATTTGTGGAAAAAAGAGAACGTCAACCCAAGAGAGAGAAAGAAAGGACGGGAAACGTCCCGTATACCTTACCAGATCTTAGTTGCTTGATTCGTCCATTGCTAGCACTGGGGTCAACAGGTAAGAAATCCTTAAACCAGGTGATCTCTGGATCTGGATTCCCGCTGGCCGCACAAAGCATCGTAGCTGTCCGCGTACGTTCAACCACCTTCAGCTGAGGGCCCATATCAATGACTGGGAATCCAGGAGGCAACTGGTCCTCTGTTAAAAGCCAGCAAAGAAGAGGAGGGTTAGAATCCTTGGATGGATAAAAGCAGAGAGCATCGTTTGTCTGGGGCCAATCCCTGCTTATCTTTGTGTTGGCTGCCAGAGAGGTCAATCACAGGAAGTCCTCGACTTACAGCCACGATTGTGTACACGATTTGTGTTGCTAAAGAGAGACAGTTGTGAAGTGAGTTTTGCCCCATTTTATGAACTTTCATACCACAGTTGTTAAGGGAATCACCGCAGTTTTTAAATTAGTAACACAATTGTTAAGGAATCTCGCTTTCCCATTCACTTTTTTTTGTCCGAAGGTAGCAAAAGGGGATCATAGAAGCCTGGGACCCTGCAACCGTCATAAATATGAGTCAGTTTCCAAACATTTGAATTGGGATCCCATGACCATGAGCATGCCGCAATGGTCATAAGTGTGAAAAATAGCCATGCCACTTTTTTTCCAATGCTGTTGTACCTTCAAACGGTCACTAAATGAACTGTTGCAAGTCAAGGACTACCTGTACCAAGGAGAAACCACACCCCACTAACACTCGCAGGGCAAGCTGCTGTCTATAACTCCCCCCACACAGACACACATACGACCAACCAAGCTCAGAGATCAACCCTGAATGTGATCTGGTCCTCGACTTATGACGTCAATTTGGGACCAGCATTTCTGTTGCTAAGCAAGGCGGTTGTTAAATGAGTCACGCCCTATTTTACATTTTTTTCCCGCCACGGTGGATAAGCAAATGACAGCAGTTGTTAAGTGAATCATGCTGTTGTTAAGCGAATCTGCCTCCCCCCCACTGATTTGCTCATCGGAAGCTGTTTGGAAAGGTCGCTAATGAGGTCATGTGACTCCAAGATGACACAGCCATGATAAATGGGCATTCTGGATTTTGATCACATGGCCACGGGGAAGTTGCAACAGTTGTGACTGCAGGATAGGTTGTAAGTCATTCTTTCAGTGCGGTTGTAACTTCAAATGGTCGCTAAACAAATGGTTGTAAGTCAAGGACTATATGTATTAGTGTTATGCCTGTTCTGACCGAGGCATCCCAAGAGCATGAAGCCAACTCCTGGTCCCGACCAAAACCCCTTTTATTCATTGACTGTGAATTCTTCTCATTCACATCCAGCAAAGTCTTTCAGGGGAGGATTTACAGTCACCGACCTTCTCTGGCTTGGAGAGCTGCCAGGTCGATATCTGAAGAACTTGGCCAGGAGTCACGGAGAGTCATAAACCAATTAAGGGAACTAATTGTCTCCTGCAAACTCCACTCCCCTTTCCCTCCTCTTTTATTTCCTCTGGGAGGGGCCATTCATCGTCCACCTGTGGCCTTCCTCCCAAGTCAGCCCTTGTTCCTTAGCTCTTCCCTTCGTCTGGTGACTCTGCACATGTACACACTGGGAACAGGCTCCAGCTGTTCTTCTGCCCCACTGATGTCTGACTCCAAAGGCAGCTGATAACTGTCAGACGGCCCTGGCCCCCTCTCTGCCTCCGACACAGAGCCCTCATCAGAGCCTTCCCCAGACTCCAGGACTGGCCCAGGTTCTCCCCAACCTCCTCACTGTCCCAGTCTGCTGCCAGCTTTGCTGGTGGGCCACAACAATGCCTCAATAATATCATCTATCTATCTATCTATCTATCTATCATCTATCTATCTATCTATCTATCTATCTATCATCTATCTATCTATCTATCTATCTATCTATCTATCATCTATCTATCTATCTATCTATCTATCTATCTCCCTCCCTCCCTCCCTCCCTCCCTCCCTCCCTCCCTCTATCATGTTTCCCTGAAAATAAGACAGGGTCTTATTTTCTTTTTACCCCGAAATGAGCACTTGGCCTTATTTGGGGGGGGGGGGTCTTATTATTTTTGAGGTGCAGGCGACGGCGAGCCTCATGGCTGCTGCTGTATTGCAATATTTTTGGGAGGGCTTATTTTTGGGGGAGGGCTTATTTTAGCACATGTGCTCAAAAGCCCGATTGGACTTATTATCTGGGGAGGTCTTATTTTGGGGAAACAGGGTATCTATCTATCTATCTATCTATCTATCTATCTATCTATCTATCTATCTATCTATCTACCTACCTACCTACCTACCTACCTACCTACCTACCTATGTTCTTTCTATTTATTTAATCATGTATATATCTCTATCATTTATCTATCTGTCCTACCCAAGAGCATTATGACCTCAGGCTGAAAAAACAATGCTGTGCCTTTCATTGGCTGGCGGTGACGTTGTGCCCTAAAGCTTAATTCCCAACGAAGCCCCCTTGTCCTGGCCAGCTTAATTCACCAACTAATTAATCTAGAAAGGAAAGGAAGGGGGGGCTCTCAACAGGCAGGGTGTCCATTATGCTGGGTGTGAGCAGTGTTCAAGAAGGCTCACAACCCCCACTTGTGACCTCAGCCTTTCTAATTAAGCAAAAATGTTGATCTGGTGCCATGGTGTGCAAAAATTCCTCCGAGTTTAATTAACACCAAACCCAGCGTAGCAGGGGACAGGATCGGATTTGAGACGTGGTCGGCGGGCAAATGGGCTTCCCTGAGGGGGAAAGAGCCCAATGATTCCGATGGCCCAAGAGATGGGCGCTCTGTTGCCTCCATTGTGGGCAACCACAATAACAAAAAAGAGGAACTGTTTGCTTCTTTGGAACTCTTGTGGAGTTCTCTGCAAGGAGTATCGGTCAGCCAACAAAGCCCATCAGCCACGCCTGATGGGAGTGTCAGTTCAGGAATGCCTACTGCAAAGAAAGCGAGTTGAGCTTGGTTGTTTTCTTGTAGATGTCTCATTACCCAACTAGGTAACATCATCAGTGCTAGAAGTGAGTTAAATTAAGTTTACTTTATTGTCATTGCACCTCGCACATCGAAATTAAATACCATCTCCAGTGTACATAACAACAACAACAATATGAAATATGTAAGAGTGATACCCATTGTCATCGGGGCACTTGGCACCATGTCCAAGAATTTTGCAAGATACACCCACAAATTGCAGCTTCCTGCAATAACACCAGCGGAACTGCAAAAAACTGCGCTACTCGGAAGAGCTTATATTTTAAGAAGGTCCTTGGTTGATACCTGGGACGCTGGCAGCAAACCGTATCAACCATCAGCACCAGTCACTGGTATTTGCGATGCATTTTTGAATGTTCAGTTGGCTGAGTTTCATATTTAATGAATAAAGTTAATAATAATAATAATAATAATAATAATAATAATAATAATAATAATAATAATAATAATAATACAACTACAACAACAACAATAATAATAATAATCCAGCAGTGGTAATTCCAGTGGTAATCGGCACACTGGGTGCTATTCCAAAAGCACTGGAATTATATTTAAAACAGTTAAAACTTGACAAAATCACCATCAGTCAAATGCAAAAAGCTGCACTGCTTGGATCTGCACGTATATTACGAAAATACGTTACGACGTCCTAGGCCCCTGGGTGGGGCCCGACTAGTAATCAATGCCAAATCCGGCGAAACAACTGGCCGCTGTGATACAATTGTATAATAATAATGATGATAACAACAACAACAACAATAATAATATAATTCTGACTCTACAAAAAACAATCCTACTTGGAACAGCTTATATCCTCCGACGTTACCTTAACAGTTCCTAGGTCCTTGGTTAGGACTCGAGCTGTTAGGCTACCAACCAGCCCCAAAGGCTGTGAATCTCACCAAAGATTAACCACATAATAATACAACAACACATAAAGAAATTGCAGCTTCCTGCAATAACACCAGCGGAACAGCAAAAAACTGAGCTACTAGGGAAATCGTATATTTTAAGAAGGAACTTGGTTGATACCTAGGACGCTGGCAGGAACCCGTATCAACCATCAGTACCAGTCAATGGTATTTGTGATGCATTTTTGAATGTTCAGTTGACTGAGTTTCATGTTTAATGAATAAAAGAAATAATAATAATAATAATAATAATAATAATAATAATAATAATAATAATAATAATGTGAAGAAGCCAAAGAAACAGTGGATCACCTGGTAAGCTGCTGCAAGAAGATGGCACAAACTGACTACAGGTAGCAACAATGGTGTATTGGAAGATCTGCAAGAAATATCATTTGCCTGTAAGCAAGAACCGTTGGGACCTTAAAATAGAGAAAGTCATAGAAAATGAAGAAGTTAAATTGCTCTGGGATTTCAGACAGACAGGCACCTGCCCCATAACACCCCGGGCTTAACCGTTGTCGATAAGAAAGACAAAAAAAAAGTCTGGATAAGTGGGTGTGGCAGTGCCTAAAGATGGCAGAAGAGAAGAGAAAAGAACTGGAGAAGATAACAAAATACAAAGACCTACAAATAGAAATAGAACGATTATGGTCATGGCAAGCAAGGGTAGTACCAATAGTAAATAGGCACCTTGGGTGCAATCCCAAAACAACTGGAGCCCTATAACGCCACAAGCATCGACAAATTTGCCAGCAGTCAATTGCAGAAGGCGGCTTTCCTTGGAACTGCTTCCATCCTGCGACGATATTTATAACACCGTCAAACATCCATATCTGACTATCCCAGGTCTTTGGTAAGGACTCGATAAAAGGACTTTGACAAAAATGTCAAACCCAGACCAAACATATGGCTGACTGTGCGTTGACCAATAATAATAATAATAACAACACACATCCTTCAGATTCATAGGAAGAGGTGGAGGAGGAGGAGGAGGAGGAGGAGGAGGAGGAGGAGGAGGAGGAGGAGGAGGAGGAGGAGGAGGAGGAGGAGGAGGAGGAGAAGGAGGAGGAGGAGAAGGAGGAGGAGGAGGAGGAGGGACACAACAATGTGGGATCCTTGGTGCTCTCTGAGCTGGGTTGTTTTCTTTCAGACATCTCATTACCCAAATAGGTAACCTCATCAGTGTCATAAGGACATGGGGGTTTGCTCACTATTTATGGACAGTAGCTTGCCCTGCCAATGTTGGTAGGAGTGCTCTTCACAATCCAGGAACTAACAAGCAGTCTAATCAAGGAACCAACCAGAACATTCCCACAGAGAACAAACTCTACCCCCCCTTCTAGCACTGATGATGTTACCTAGTTGGGTCATGAAACATCTGCAAGAAAACCATCAAGCTCAGAGAGCACCAAGGACCCTCCTCCTCTCCACAAACCCCTTTCCCTTCTAGCACTGATGATGTTACCTAGTTGGGTCATGAAATATCTGCAAGCAAACAATCAGAGAGCACCAAGGACCCTCCTCCTCCCCACAAACCCCTTTCCCTTCTAGCACTGATGATGTTGCCTAGTGTAGTAATGAAACATCTGCAAGCAGAGAGCACCAGAGCTCCTGCAATGCAATTTATTCCTGGCCTTTAAAATTAACACTCAGATTAACACTAGACTAGACTAAGCCATAAACAAAACCCCAATCAAGGAATTACCAACTCAGACAAACAATCAAACCGCAATCATCAGCCCAGTCAAGGAGCCAGCAAGAAGATAAGAGAGCAGCTTCCACTCCCTTCTAGCACTGATGATGTTACCTAGTTGGGTTATGAAATGTCTGCAATGAAACAGCTAAGCTCAGAGAGCACCAAGGACCCCACAGTCCTCCGTTTCCTTCTTCTCCTCCCCTCCCCCTACTTCTCCACTCCACAAACCCTACTCCCTTCCAGCCCTGATGATGTTACCTAGTTGGGTCTTGAAAGGGCTGCAAGAAAACAACCAAGCTCAGAGAGTACCAATCCTTCTCCACAAACCCCACTCCCTTGTATTGCTGATGTTCTTACCTAGTTGGGTCATGAGATGTCTGCAACAAATCGACCTACCTCAGAGGGCACAGAGGTCTCCGTAACTCTCACATTCTATGAACGTCTCAACAATCATGGAGTTCTCCACCCTTGTGTTTCTCTAGCCCCCCCCCCCCCCCCAATTCTCTTCCCACTGACCATCGGAGACTAAAACCTATGAAGAACGGTTGCAGGAACTGGGTATGTCTAGTTTAATGAAAAGAAGGACTAGGGGAGACATGATAGCATTGTTCCAATACCTCAGGGGTTGCCACAAAGAAGAGGGAGTCAAACTATTCTCCAAGGCACCTGAGGGCAGAACAAGAAGCAATGGGTGGAAACTAATCAAGGAGAGAAGCAACTTAGAACTGGGGAGAAATTTCCTGACAGTCAGAACAATTGATCAGTGGAACAGAAGTTGCCTCCAGAAGTTGTGAATGCCCCAACACTGGAAGTCTTTGGGAAGATGTTGGATAGCCTTTTGTCTGTAACGGTATAGGGTTTCCTGCCTAGGCAGGGGGTTGGACTAGAAGACCTCCAAGGTCCCTTCCAACTACTATTGTATGTATGTATGTATGTATGTATGTATGTATGTATGTATGTATCTATCTATCTATCTATCTATCTATCTATCTATCTATCTATCTATCATCTATCTATCTATCATCTATCTATCTATCTATCTATCTATCTATCTATCTATCTATCTATCTATCTATCATCTATCTATCTATCTATCTATCATCTATCTATCTATCTATCTATCTATCTATCTATCTATCATCTATCTATCATCTATCTATCTATCTATCTATCTATCTATCTATCTATCTATCATCTATCTATCTATCTATCTATCTATCTATCTATCTATCTATCTATCTATCTATCATCTATCTATCTATCTATCTGTCAAAAACAGATCATGATTTGTCAAAAACAGATCATGCCAGACTAATCTTATTGCATTCTTTGATGATGTGACAAAATTAGTGGACCAGAGGAATGCCGTTGATATAGTTTACTTGGACTTCAGTAAGGCTTTTGATAAGGTAGACCATAACCTACTACTAGATAAAGTAGAAGAATGTGGGTTAGACAGCATCACCACCAGATGGATTGGTAACTGGCTGACCAACCGCACTCAACGTGTAGTTCTCAATGGAACTGCATCTACATGGAGGGAAGTATGCAGTGGAGTACCCCAAGGCTCTGTTTTAGGCCCAGTACTCTTCAACATCTTCATCAATGATTTGGATGAGGGAATAAATGGGGAACTCATCAAATTTGCAGATGATACCAAGCTGGCAGGAATAGCCAACACTCCAGAAGATAGGCTTAAGATACAGAAGGATCTTGACAAACTTGAACATTGGGCACTATCTAATAAAATGAAATTCAATGGTGAAAAGAGTAAGGTTCTACATTTAGGCAACAAAAACGGAATGCACAGGTACAGTATAGGTGATACCTTACTCAGTAGTAGTAACTGTGAAAGGGATCTTGGAGTCCTAGTGGACAACCATTTAAATATGAGCCAGCAGTGTGCAGCAGCTGCCAAAAAAGCCAACACAGTTCTAGGCTGCATCAACAGAGGGATAGAATCAAGATCACGTGAAGTGTTAATACCACTTTATAATGCCTTGGTAAGGCCACACTTGGAATACTGCATTCAGTTCTGGTCGCCACGATGTAAAAAAGATGTGGAGACTCTAGAAAGAGTGCAGAGAAGAGCAACAAAGATGATTAGGGGACTGGAGACTAAAACATATGAAGAACGGTTGCAGGAACTGGGTATGTTTAGCTTAAGAGAAAGAAGGACTAGGGGAGACATGATAGCATTATTCCAATATCTCAGAGGTTGCCACAAAGAAGAGGGAGTCAAACTATTCTCCAAAGCACCTGAGGGTAGAACAAGAAGCAATGGGTGGAAACTAATCAAGGAGAGAAGCAACTTAGAACTGAGGAGAAATTTCCTGACAGTGAGAACAATTAATCAGTGGAACAGCTTGCCTCCAGAAGTTGTGAATGCCCCAACACTGGAAGTCTTTAAGAAGATGTTGGATAGCTATTTGTCTGAAACGGTATAGGGTTTCCTGCCTAGGCAGGGGGTTGGACTAGAAGACCTCCAAGGTCCCTTCCAACTCTACTATTGTATTGTATTGTATCTATCATCTATCATCTATCTATCATCTATCTATCTATCATCATCTATCTTGCTGAAAACCATTTATTTCCAACAAAATCTGCCCATTGAGGACAATGAGTTCACTTAACAGCTGCAGATTCACTTAGCAACCATGGTGATTCACTGAATGACTGCCTCAAAAATGTAATAAAATCGAGTCATTCAATAAAGGCCCCCTTAACAATTGGCACGACTTAACGACCGTAATTCTCAGGCTCAATAGCTGTCGTAAGTCAAGGACTATTAGTAAGCAGGTGCTTTTTTTTTTTCAAGAGACCACTGGACTTTTCTTGTTTTTCTTTTGAAGACGTTTCGCTTCTCATCCAAGAAGCTTTTTCAGCTCTGACCCGCAGACAAAATAACGTTCTCCACCCTTTCTAATTAAAGTCCTGGACTTTGGAATAAATGAACGTTTTGCTTAAGAACTGGCATCTTCTTCTTCTTCTTTTTAACAAACATACCACAAACAGGTCGATGGGTCTCCTTTGGGGCATGAAACGAAAACGAAAACGTGGGGAGCAGATTTCGATGGGAGAAAACACCAGCGGTTTGCAAATGCCCCTAAATTAAATTCCAGATCCTGCGGTCCCAAATGCATGCCTTCGCTTAGAATTTATTGCCTCTGCAAAACACGGCTGCAGCCTGCAAGGAGGGGCGGTGAGCGGCATTCAGGAAAGCAAAGCACCTGATTGTAAAATTGACTCCCATCCTTTCCGGTCCATAGGATGGGGAAGATAGGTGCCGCTCGGATGTACGTACAATGGACATGTACGATGGACACGGATACTTACGTACGTATGTACAATAGACATGGGGCGCTGCTAATCACATGAAGTACTACTACCACTTTATAAAACCCTAGTAAGGCTACACCTGGAATAACTGCAACCCATTTTGGTCAGCAAGCTACAAAAAAGATGGTTGAGACTTTGGAAGAAGTTCAGAGAAGAGCAACAAAGACGATCAAAGGCCTGGAGGCTAAAAACACATGAAGAACGGCTGCAGGTTTTGGGTTTGGCCAGTCTAGAGAAAAGAAGGATTAGGGAGGGACATGATAGCAGCGTTCCAGTATTTGAGGGGCTGCCACAAAGAAGAGGGTGTGTGTGTGTCAAATTATTCTCCAAAGCACCAAAAGGCAAGGCAAGAAACAACGGATGGAAACTAATCAAGGAGAGAAGCAACCTGGAATTAAGGAGAAGCTTCCTGACAGTGAGGACCATTAACCAGTGGAACAGAAGTTGCCTTCAGAAGTTGTGAGTGCTTCATCACTGGATATTTTAAGAAGAGTCTAGACTGTAGACCAGGGGTGTCAAACTCAAGGCCCTGGGGCCGGATCCAAAGCTCTGTTTTCGTTGTTTTACGGGAGGCCGTTGCAGCTGAAAACGGAGCTCGGGAGCCCGTTTTCGCTGGCAGAGCGCAGGCGTCGCCGACACGGCCACACTGGCCACAGTCCCCCTGTCGTCCGTCCCCCCAAACGAGGTCAAACACAACCCTGATACGGCCCTCAATGAAATCAAGTTTGAGACTCCTGCTCTAGACAGTCACTTATCTGAAATGGTAAAGGGCAGGGAGGTCAAACTGGATTTCTTCGAGGGCTGGATTAGCATTGTTGTTCTCCTCCATGGGGCAGCCAGGCAGGCAGGAGGAGAAGGGGGCAGGTGTTTTTGCAGCTGAAGTTTGGCCTGGACAAGCTCCTGCAGCACTTTGCTGGCCAAAATGTGGCACGGGGAGAAGGGGGGGAGGGAGGCACACACACACACCCAGGCCCCCTTTGGCCAGCACAGTGCTTCAGGAAGCTGCCCAGGCCGACAATGGGTCACAAAAACACACACACACACACACGCAGCTGGTCCTGTTTTGGCTAGCAGAGGCATTATTATTATTTGTTCTTTCCAGGCTGGGACCATGGGCTGGATTTCAACACTCTGTGGGCCAAATCCGGACTGCAGGCCTTGAGTTTTAAAATAAAAACTGTAAAATAGCCACCATCAGGTCTTACGACTCTAATGGGCAGGCTCCATTACGGTTGTACGCGGAGGTTGTAATGTACTCGAGAGGCAACGTGACTGCTTTCCTCGGTTTGATGACTTCCAGATCTGTATCGGAAGCTCTGGAGTGCTGGAAACTTATCTGCCAATGGGCACAGAGGATATACCAGGGCTGGGACTGGCTGCCATTTACACTCCGTTGCCTTCTCTGTGGCAATCCCTGTTGCTGTCCCCGCACGCCTCCGGGCCACGCTGTTTGTTCCAAGCTCTCTGAATGCCAACCGTCGGCAGTCGGCGAGGATTGGAATGCCACCTCCTGTTGAGAATCCTCCAGTCTTGGCAACGGGCCAGCAGGATCCGACTCCTCCTCGGTCCCACTGCGCCTCGGGTGAGCGGCAACCTCATTTGCTAACCAGAAAGCCCCGGCAATTAACATGCCGCTTAATGAGGCCTTCCGAGCCCAGCATGGGTGTTGGGGAGAAACTGTGCGCGACAGCACGCCACCGCCGCATAATGAGTATGCACCAGCTGTTTGGGGCAGAGTCCTCTTGTCAAGCGGTCCCTGCTTGGCTGACACTCGCCTGTTTGCCAATGCCAGCGGAGCGGCAATGAGCGGGCCTTGCACACTCGCCGGGATCCCTCTGCGGATAAACTAGGCACACCATCTGGCTTGCATGCCGATCCAGGGCTTGTCAAAGCGTGGTTATCAGGAGACAACCCTCCCCTTCCTCTCTTTTCAACTCCATCTCTTCTTCCGTATCGATATCTATCTGTTTAGGAAACACCTGCTTCCCTGCGCCGTTGGGTCCATGCAAAGCACACCTGTTGGGTTGGAGGTGGCTTGCAACTGCTTTTGTGATGGCGCCTGGCTGTTTCATTCTTTTTTTCCTCGATTGTTCAATTGACGTACAGCCCGTGTAACTGTTTGCAGGGCTATTTCTCAATGGAATGGGCAGAGGGAAGGACCTCGAGCAACAGGAGGAAGAACGGGCCACCGGGAGAAAGGAGGAAGAACAGCCAAGGAAAAGGCAGCGAAGAGTCTGGGACGGAGCCGTAACGTGAGAAAACGATTTCGAGCAGAGTTCCCCAACCTTTATGGATTGGCGGCCCAAAGTGGGGGAAGGGGGAGGAAAGAGAGGGTGATTTTGTGGGAAGGGTAGGCGGGTGTGAGTGCGTGTGTGCACGCGCTCGTGACGTTTGTGGCGACACTCACGAGTGGGGCCGAAAGCGCCAGCAATGAGACTCTCGCACGAAATGGGGCCGCGACAGTCCACAACGAGGTTTGTGCGAGCGTGGACGCAAAAGTCCACAACAACGCTTGTGTGTGTTGGGCTTGCGTGAGTGGGGCCGCAACCACCTGCGACGAGGCTCGCGTGGGCCAGACTGCCATCACAAACAGTGGTTGTGATGACGCTTATACGAGTGGACCAGACTGCCAGCGACAGTTTTGTTGATGCTTGCACGAATGGAGTCACGCATGCGTGCAAATGTGCGTGTACCATCTGGCTCTCACGTGGCCCGGTGGCAATTATGCAACAGCCCGGTAGTGTGATGTGGCCCACAGGTTGGGGATCCCTAACTTAGAACTATTGCTCAAACCTTGGCAAGAGTTCCAGTCTTGCCTTAGACATGAACGTTAACAGGGCCAGTCACCAGGAGACGGTGAGTTCTAATCAAGATTTTGAAGAGGCAAATTTTTTAAAAAAGTTTTTTTGTACTCTGCAGCCCTCCCAAAAACGGACCATTTTTCATTAAAATGGGCCTATTTTTTGTCAAGAAAAAGGCATGCATAGCCTTTAGGAGGCTTATAGACTGCTCCTTGGGACGGGGGGGGGGGCAAAAACGAGCAAAAAACAGCCCCTTTTCACTCATTTTTGCCCTCCCCAGCCCCCAGGAGCACTTTGCAAGCCTCTCCAACCCTCTGCACGTCCATTTTTGCAAAGGATGCGGGGTTTCTGTAGGACAAAAGTGCTGTATTCAGTGTATAAGACGCACCCAGATTTTTACCCTCTTTTTTTGGGGGGGGGGAGGGGAGGTGGATCTTATTCCCTGAAAAATACGATATTTATAAAATAATAAGGACAAAGTATGGGCGAAAGAAACCAGGGATCTTAGGATGAAAACTAGATTTTTGTCGTTGGCGTCCCCCTCCCCCGCTATTTATGCAGTGTTTCTCCTCCTTCTGCCACCTGGAATGTGAACCGAAGACGGGGAACCAGGAAGCCCCCATGCGCTGGAACATCAGATGTGGGAGGTGGTTGGAGACGCAGGCAACATGCCAGAGCTGTGACGCTTCGAAACCCAGATTGCCATCCTTCCACAGATACAGAGCTTTACATAGCCTGATTGCACCTTCTGAGCACAAGTGGGAAGGATTGACACACACGCTTGGGGTTGTTGTTGTTTTTTGCATATAGCAGGGGCGTCCGTGGAAAATAGCGGAAAACGGCACGATCAAAACCTATCCTGCCTTGACGCCCGTTGGCACACGGAGCACCAAAAATCGTGGGAGGCAGAGGAGGGAGCCAGTCGCAAGGGGATGGGAAGGGAGGGTCAGGACGGGGCAGGGTCAGTGGGTTGGTGACCCTCACCCCTTCCAAGTGGAGATGAAATGAAAGAGCCTGACAGAGAGATGGTGGACTAGATGATCTTCTCCGTCGTAATTATAAAGAGGACGCGTGATTTGCAGGATCTAGCCGGGGTCAGTCCCCTCCAAAATGTGTGCTTTGGGCCATTTATGATTATGTGGTGCCCAGTTGTGTGTGGCTTTTTAGTTGTTGATTGGGGTGTTGGTGGCCGGTTATTAAGTCGAGTCTCTGTTTCTATGACTTCCAAAGTCCCTTCCAACCAAAGAAATCTATAATTATCTGACCTCCAAGGTCCCTTCCAACCCTAGGAGTCTATGATTATCTGACCTCGAAAGTCCCTTCCATCCATAGGAGTCTCTGTTTCTATGACCTCCAAGGTCCCTTCCAGCCAGAAGAGTCTATAATTATTTGACCTCCAAGGTTCTTTCCAATCCTAGAAATTATGATCTCCAAGGTCCCTTCCATCCATAGGAGTCTATGATTATCTGACCTCCAAAGTCCCTTACATCCATAGGAGTCTCTGTTTCTATGACCTCCAATGTCCCTTCCAACCATAGGAGTCTATGATCTCCAAGGTCCCTTCCATCCATAGGAATCTATGATTATCTGACCTCCAAAGTCCCTTCCATCTATAGGAGTCTCTGTTTCTATGACCTCCAATGTCCCTCCCAACCATAGGAATCTATGATTATTTGACCTCCAAGGTCCTTTCCAATCCTAGAAATGAGGATCTCCAAGGTCCCTTCCATCTATAGGAGTCTATGATTATCTGACCTCCACAGTCCCTTCCATCCATAGGAGTCTATGATTATCTGACATGTGATTGGTCCCTTCCAATTCAAGAGATCTATGGTTCGATGACCTCCAAGCAGAGGTGGGTTGCTACCGGTTTGCACCAGTGGCCGAACCGGTAGGGATGGCAGGCTCGCCACTTCCCCAAGCCGGTTCCATGGTTGGCATGGCATATTTTTTTTGACATTTTTAATGTTTAATGTTTTAATGCGCATGGACAGACCTATTTAAAGGCAACTGGACATGCGCAAGCAAATAGCGGGCGCACCGAACCGGCAGTAACTGCCTCCAAGGTCCCATCCAACCTTAGGAGTCTATGATTTTATGACTTTCAAAGTCCCTTCCAACTTTGGGATATCTTAAAGTGGCCAAGCTGGAGAAAGAAGGCAATGTATGCAGACACCCCTTGTTATATCTTGGTTAGTGTCTCAGGGCAGCAATTTGGTATAAAATTCATCTGCGTAAATTTACTATTTTATCTCCCCCCCCCCGGATCAGAAAGGGGGAGGAGCAGATCATAATCAGCGGTGGCTTTGCACATTTCATTACCGCCAGTTTGCCATATGTGCGCAATGTGCGTGCCTTCCGCGCAGGTGCCCGGCTTCCGCACATGCGCTTTGCTCGCACGCGCGCCTTCCATGCAGGCAGCCAGCCTCAAAAACATGCCTAGATAGGATGGCATAGAGTCAGCCCACCTGCGATTTCCGCTACTGGTTCGGGCGAACTGATCCGAACCTGCTGAATCTCACCTCTGATCCTATTGGGAGATTATAACTTTCAAAGTGGATTCAAAGCACAGACCAACCTAGATGGAAATTCAAACCTACCATACCCCCCCATACTGAGCTGCAAACATATAAATATTTACTCTGATGTAAACCACGGCTCGTTTCCCGCGGATACGAAGAGGACCTCTTCACACCAATCCTGATTATGCTGGCTTCAGACAGCAGCTCCGATCATTTGCATTTGAAGTGATTTCGGATTCAGAAGCGAAGTTTGCAACCTTCCAAGGTCCACCGCCAGACACATTCAAGTCTGGTGATATTTTCGTAGCCATTTTTATCCACGGATTCCGCAGCTCTGAGGAATTGAGTGGAGCCCCGCTCGTGACACAACCACACAATGGTCCCATGACTGTTTTCGGCTGCCTCGATTCATGGCTAGATCAACTTCCGTGACACGAGACCATAAGTAATCATTCCTACCCCATTGTTTGCTGCAAGCACAGTCGTACAATGCCATTTTTAGCTGCGTCATCCATGATATCTTGATAGCACCCTGTTCCAGGCATAGTTTGACAACGTCTCATGGTCGGCCAGGGTTGCATGTCTCATTGGCCAACTCCAGCTGATGCCACCCCAGGCATGGCGCAACCTGATGAGGCTTCATGACTGCCCACAGTAGCATATCTCATAGTTCAATGAAACTCAGTTGCACCCAGCTCTTTAAAGCACCTAATGACGCTGCCCCCCTCCCTTTCTGTTTTTGTTTTTACCTCTCAGAACGGTCAGTTTGGCATTGACCGTGATCTCCGCCACCGAATTCTGGGCAACACATTCATAAATGTTTTCATCTCGGGGCGTCCGGAGGGGCTGTATCCTCAAGACCGCTCCGGCACCTTCGTCAAATTCAATCGTCTGGATCGGAGAGAGAGAGAGAGAGAGAGAGAGAGAGAGCAAGGAAGGAAATTAATTCCATTCAATTAATTAAAGAGAAGATCCGTCTATCCCTCTTTTCGAACTCGGTCATTGTCGTGTGTGTGTGTGTGTGTGTGTGTGTGTGTGTGTGTGTGTAAAAGTTACAGACCCACTTCCCACAGCTGTGCGTATGTTTGTTTATTTATCCATTTCTCTTTGCGTACAGCTTGTTTCCAAGGAACGGTCTGTAAGTATGCATTAAAAAAATCCACAATCCTTCAAAAAGATCAGCTTTCCAGAACGTGTGTGTGTATGCATGCACACACGCATGTATGTATAAAAGTCACCACAATCTTTGCAACGGATCAGCTTCTGAGGAACGTGTGTGTGTGTGTGCGTGTAAAAATCAACGTAATCTTTGCAACAGACCAATTTCCCAGAGCTGTGTGTGTGTGTGTGTGTCTATTTATCCACCTTTCTTTGTGTAGAGCTAATTTCCAAAGAATGTGTGTAAGGGCGTAAAAAAAATCAACAATCTTTACGACGGATCAGCTTCCCAAGAACGTGTGTGTGTGTATAAAAACCACCACAATCTTTGCAACAGACCAACTTCCCAGAGCTGTGTCTCTGGAAAGCTGGGTTCAGTTCATAAAAGCATAAAAGCATAAAACGTCATGAAATTGGGCTCTGTCACTTGCTGACTCACTTAAGGACCACGTCATTTAGCGACGGAGATTCTGGCCTCCATACGTGGTCCTACGTCGAGGAGTATTGTAATCTTTGCATCCGGCCAACTTCATGAAAGTGGGTTTGATGAGGGAGAGATTTAGTTTATGAAAACCAGGCTTGGTAAAACTAAATGTCCGTTGAGCCAGAAGCCGTGTCCTGCTGTGAAAATGGACTCGCTTCCCTGATCTCTCTCTTTCTTTGGAAATTCTTCCAGAGGATCTCCCTCTGGCTTTTTTGTGGGGGCAGACAGGGACAATTAACCAGTGGAACGTCTTGCCACCAGAAGCTGTGGGTTCTCCATCACCGGAGGTTATTAAGAAGAGACTGGACAGCCATTTATCTGTAATGGTGTGGGGCAGTGATGGCGAACCTATGGGATGCCCACAGGTGGCACAAAGAGCCCTCTCTGCGGGCATGCCAGCCACTGCCCCTGCCCAGCTGCACCAGGCATGCGTCGTGCCCTCCCGCACCACCGTTTGGGCTTTCAGGTTGGTGCAGGAGACCTTCCAGGCCCAAAACTGGGCACAGTCGGGGGGAGGGGGGAATCCTTGTGTGACCCCCGTCCCCCGTTTTGGGCCTGGAAGGTCTCCTGCACCAACCTGAAAGCAAAATCAGGGTGCGGGAGGACGCGATGCAAGTGCAGCAGGCACCCAAAGACCAGCTGGTCAGCGGGAGGCGTGCGTGCATGCTGGGGGGGAGAGGGAGGAGGCGACAGAGCGCAGGAGGGGTTAGGGTTGCGCGCACGCACTTTCAGCACGCGACAATAAAAAGGTTAGCCATCGCTGGTGCAGGGTCTCCTGTTTGAGCAGGGGGTTGGACTAGAAGACCTCCAAGCCCCCCCCCCCCCCCAACCCTGTGATTTTGTTGTCTTACCTCAAACCGCTGTGAGTTTACTTTCTTTCCCTTCTTGTTCCAGGTGACGCGGGGTTTGGGGTCTCCCATCGCTTGGCACACGAAGGACGCCACGCCTCCCGACACCCCAATCTGGTCCACGGGGTGCTTGATGAACTGTGGAGGGCCTGTGGGGGGAAGGGGGAGGGAGAGAAACAAAAAACAAACAGAGACTTTAGATAAGTTGAGGGATTGATTTAGCGGAGTCTCCCTCCATGCCTTTTACTTATAATCCATTTATTAGGGTTATGTGGTCCTTTCAGCCATTCTAAAAAGGTTCCACACACCCGTTTGCAGTTTGATTCAGGCTGGGACCCTGAAGGCACAGATAAATCTCCGGGTGGCCTCAATGACTCTCAGAAAGAGTAGGAACGACCAGGGGACTGCAAATAATATAAATCCTTCCATCCCCCACCATTCAGTCAGAACTGAAGAAGCTTCTTATTCCAGGAAAAATGAAGACATTCCATTCGGGTAATGATGAAAAAGCAATTTAAAAACTTTACGGACACTTACTAGAGGTTAAGTTAGAAGAAGAACAAGTTAAAGGAACTATGATAGCTTTGGGGGAAAATATTGGGCATGGGATTGAATTAGAGAAGTGGCAGAAATTGTGCTCCCAAAATTACAAAATGACAATGTCAACAGCATATCAAGAAAATTTAATACAATACAATACAATAGTAGAGTTGGAAGGGACCTTGGAGGTCTTCTAGTCCAACCCCCTGCCTAGGCAGGAAACCCTATACCGTTTCAGACAAATGGCTATCCAACTTCTTCTTAAAGGCTTCCAGTGTTGGGGCATTCACAACTTCTGGAGGCAATTTCTGTTCCACTGATTAATTGTTTTGACTGTCAGGAAGTTTCTCCTCAGTTCTAAGTTGCTTCTCTCCTTGATTAGTTTCCACCCATTGCTTCTTGTTCTACCCTCAGGTGCCTTGGAGAATAGTTTGACTCCCTCTTCTTTGTGGCAACCCCTGAGAGAAAGGGAGTATTTGTATAAGATTATTTTACAGGTGGCATTTCCCCCCCAACGAGAATAGCAAGAATGTTCAAGAATAAATCAGAAAAGTATTGGAAATGTCATCAGACACCGGGTTCATATTACCATATGTGGTGGACTTGCGCAGAAGTTAAAAGATATTGGACTAAAATCCACACGTGGTTGGATAAAATGACACAAAAACGTATAGACTTTAAACCAGAGACTTTTTTTTATTGGGAATTATACCAGAAATATATAATAGAGACTTAAAATACTTGATTGTAAATGTTTTAACAGCAGCTAGAATTGTATTTGCAAAAAATTGGAAAAATGAGAACATGCCAACACAGGAAGAAACTATTCAAAAAATTATGGAATGTGCGGAAATGAGTAAATTGACATTTGAACTTAGAGAACAAGAAGATGAACAATTCTGTAAGGTTTGGGATTTGTTTTATCAATGGTTAGATAAAAAATCCTGGTAATGGAAAAAGTGGGAGAACTTTTTATATTTTAAGAATAATAGAATGATACATGCAATACTATAAGGGTTTAGCACTATTTAACAGATTAGAACGATGCAATGGAATAATGTTGTATGTATGATTTCAATATATAGAATATTTTGTTTAAAACGTAGGAATAATAATTGGAGTTGAACTATTGAGGCAAAATGATGTGGTACGTATGGATTCAATATTCAGAATACCTTGCTTAAAATTAAGGAATAATAATTACAGTTGAAAAATTGACAAATTAATAATAATGTACTTATGTTTATCTAATGAACAATTTGTGATTCGATATATAATAGTAAGTGGTGACCACGTGAAGGACGCACAAAATCTTGTAAACAAACGACACGCTCTATGAAATGGAAGGAAGTTGTATGTGTTTTATGTTTTTGTTCGTTTTTGTTTGTTTAAAAATAAAAAAATTATATATATAAAAAAAAGACCTGAAGAAGCTTCTTGGATGAGAAGTGAAACGTTTCCAAGGAAAAAAACTCCCAAGAAAGTCCAGTTGACTTTGGGGGGGGGGCAGCTGGAGCCTGTTCCCAGTGTGCGCATGCGCAGAGTTGCCAGACAAAGGGAGCAGCTAAAGAACAGGGATCGACTTGGGAGTAAGGCCACAGGTGGACGATGAATGGCCCCTCCCAGAGGAAATAAAAGAGGAGCGAAAGGGGAGTGGAGTTTGCAGGAGGCAATTAGTTCCCTTAATTGGTTTGTGACTCTAGGGGACTCCTTGCCAAGTTCTGCAGATCTCGGCCTGGCAGCTCTCCAAGCCAGAGAAGGTCCGTGACTGTAAATCCTCCCTTGAAAGACTTTGCTGGATGTGAAGGAGCAGAATTCACAGTCAATTAATAAAAGGGGTTTTTGTCAGGACCAGGAGTTTTCTTCATGCTCTTGGGAAGCCAAGGTCAGAACAGAAAGTGACATATATTTATGATGGTTGGAGCATCCTCTCTCTCTCTTTCTGTGTGTGTGTGTGTTGATCACCATTTTTGAGAACTTCCCAGCTGGTTTGTAAGAAGCAAAGCCAAAGGGGGGACGGGGACTGGATTCATTTAAAAACCATGTGATTCACTTAACAACCGCAAAGATTCACCTAACGAATTACAATACCATGCACGGCTCCCTTAATAAGTGCCTTGGGTTAGCCACGGAAATTCTGCTCCTAATTGGGACGGCGAGTAAAATCAAGGACTACCTTTGTTCCTAACGGTTTATCGCCTGGTGGTCTTCCTTTCAAAGAGGCACCAAGTCCGAACTTGCTCAGGTTTCTTAAGGAAAGCAGCCAAGGTCTCTAACAGCTGCTCCAAGGTGCCTCAGCTGACCTCTCCTCCCGCTTTCTGAAGCAAAACGGAGGCTCAGCTAAGGCTTCAGAAATCTTCTAAAAATACATGTGAATGTTAGATTAGAAACTGCAACCTGTAATAACAGCCAGCACGCCTTAATCACACTTTCCCCCACATCATAGCTTGTGAGAATAAAACTGTCTACGTTGCACGCTTAAGAGCGTCCATCACGACACACCGAGCCACAGATGGTCCAAATATTTCTCTAGAACTCATCTGTAGAGTCACTCAGGTCGTGG